>NC_081184.1:63473254-63813254 GCF_029867415.1 Vicia villosa | reverse complement strand
TTTTCAAAAAGGTGCAAATACATGGCTTAAAACTAATTTCGTATGGCTTAAGAAACTATGAAAAGATGTGATGTTTCAGTGGTAATCGGTTACCAAAAGCAGGGTAACCGGTTACCCACTCCCAACGTTCATATTTGTCAAAATTTTAACAGGGTAACCGATTACTGAGACTAGAGTAATCGATTACCCATACAAAAAACAGTGGGAGATCTTTTCAGAACATCAGTAACCGGTTACCATAATGCCAGTAACCGATTACTTCAACTAAAAAGCCAAAAAAACATTTTGAGAGAGGCTTTTATGCTGAAATGTGTTTTACCAAAAAACCTTTTAAATGCAATGCATGATATGAGTGATATTTCCATTGATTACACAATTATATCTAAGTGATTTTTTCTTTAACTTATTTACCTTACATTTGATCAAGATATATTGAAGATTAAACTTGTATATTGAGAGAAGTCTTGATCCAAGTCCTTTGCCAAAAGCTATGGTGATGTTTTGTCTTCATCAAAAACTCTTGAAGAAGCCTGTCTTCACATTCTCCCCCTTTTTGATGATGACAAACCAATATTAGATGAAAATATGAATAATATTGCTTTTGCCTTATGATTGAATTTTGCTCCCCCTAACACCAATACTACCCCTTTATGTAAGAGTATTTCTTGATTTTGAAAGTTGAGTATTCTTGAGCTACATATGGTTAGTAAAAGCAATCATATAGTTTTGAGATCTTTCTCCCCATTTGTCATTAACAAAAAGGAATGAAAGACTAATGAAAGTTAGAGTATATAAATGGTAAAAAGTATAGAGAGGATATATTTAATCCAAACATAACTCAAATATAATAATTCAATAACATAATGCAAACATTGTTTTTAGAACATGCAATTTAAACACACAACATTGAGGAAAATAACATAAAACTTGAACATAAAAAGATGATGAAACTTAAGCTAAATGATAATGAGATGAAATGACTATTCTTTCTCATCCATGTTTTCTTCCTCTTCCTCCTCTTCTTCCTCTTCATTTTGGTTGTGAAGCATATCTATTTGGAGTTGAATGTTGTTAAACCGGTTGATCATATAGGTTTCCATAGCACACATCTTGTTGTAGGTTAACATTTGAAGGTTGTAGATAGCTTCATTGGTGTATCCTCCTTCGGGTATAGCGGGAGGTTGGTATGGAGCATTTGGTTGTTGTGGTTCAACTTCTCGATAAACATATCGCCCATCACGGTTTTGAAAAATGCCGGTATTTTTGGTGATGGTTGAAGTGTCGATCTCATTATCATTAGTCATGATGATTTTAGGTTCCCTTCTTAGAGCAATATCAAATTGAGGCAAAAGGCGAGAAATCATTCTAGCATAGGGTAGGCCACCCGTTAATTTAAGTTAATGCTCCACATTCCTTAAGATCATAGTTGCCCAATCGAGTTTAATGCGGTTTTTGACCGCAAACATAATCATCAACTCGGTATCACTCACTTGAGAGTGGTTGGAATGTTCTGGAATCAAAATATAACTAATGAAAAAGTGAAGCACTCGATCACTCACAGTTAAATTCTTCGCCGGTAATACCAAATGGTCTGCCGTGTTACCCTTGGCCGCGAAGCTCTCCCTAACCGATTCTCTTGAAATTTCATAAAAGTAGCCATACCTAGTACAGTTCTCCCATGGAGGTGACATACCGTGAAGGATAGCCAAGCCGGTAGTGGGAATAGTTGAAAACTCCCTAAATTCTTCTAAGGTCAAGGAAATTTGTTTCCCTTGAACCTCACTAGACAAAGATAAATCATCCCCAAGTTCAAAAGAACAATAGAAATCTTTCACTAAATCCGCATAGACTTCTCCATGGTCACTTACAAACCTATCCACTCTTTGGTATCTAAGCAATTCTGGAAATTGGAAGCTAGTGTTAGGAAATTTATGCAACATACCATACTTTGTTCCCATTAGAAGTCTCTTGCGGACATTGAAGGTGAGTCGTCGAGCTTTCAAGGATGGTGCCGCCGGATGCCTTGAAGAGCTTCCATCCATATGCTTGTTGCTTCTTGAAGATCTCATGATGAAAGTTAGGGTTTGGAGAAGATGATAGAGATGTTAGGTTTTAGATGGAGAGATGAAAGTTTGAGGTAATATAAAATAGGTAGAGAGTTTATGGGAATTTGAGAGTTTTTAAGAATAGTTATGAGATTGAATGTGAGGGTTGAATGGATTGAATGTGTAGTTAAGAGAGGTTTGAATGAATTGAATGAGGTTTATGAGAGGTAGGTGGAAGAGATAAAAAAAGGAGATATGAGGAGAGAGGAAATAAAATTAAAAAAACTAGATGCATGCATGTATGCCACATAGGAACAAAGCATATAAAAAACATATAAAAAACGTAACATTTCATGAAAACGAAAAATAAAAAATAAAAATAAAAAAATGCCCAGGGTAACCGGTTACTGGGGTTTGGGTAACCGGTTACTCAATGTAAAAACCAATTTTTTTCGTAAACGCCCAGTGGTAACCGGTTATTGGGGACTGGATAACCGGTTACTGATGCAGAAAATGCAAAAATTTCAATTATAACCATAGTAAAAACATGATGATCATAGAAGGAAGGCACCTTAATCAATTGTGAAGAGTTAGGCCAGATCACTTTTCATTCAAAATGCCAAGTTCCCGACGGATTTTATAGAAAGCATCTTTTGAAAGCGGCTTTGTGAATATATTCGTGAGTTGATTTTGCGTATCTACAAATGTTATCTCAACGTCACCTTTGAACACATGATCCCATATGAAGTGATGTCTGATATCTATGTGTTTCGTGCGGGAGTGCATCACTGGATTTTTTTTATGTTGATCGCGCTTGTGTTATCATATCTCAGAGGAATACAGCCAAGGTTTAAACCATAGTCATGCAGTTGTTGTTTGAGCCATAAGATTTGAGCGCATCCACTTCCGGCTGCAATATATTCAGCCTCAGCAGTACTAAGTGCCACGCTTGCTTGTTTCTTGCATGACCATGACACTAGAGCATTTCCCAAAATGTGACACGTTCCACTGGTGCTTTTACGATCAGTTTTACAACCTGCATAGTCAGCATCAGAATAACCAACTAAAGTATTCATACTACCTTTAGGATACCATAAGCCGACATTGGTTGTTCCTTTTAGATATTTAATGATTCGTTTGACTACTGCAAGGTGAGATTCCTTAGGGTTGGCTTGATATCTGGCACATAAGCAGACGCTAAACATTATATCTGGTCTACTTGCCGTTAAGTATAAAAGTGAGCCGATCATTCCACGATATTTTATGATGTTGACAGGATTTCCTGGTTCATCTGGATCAAGGTAGGTGCCAGATCCCATTGGTGTTGCACTATCTTTACTATTTTCCATCTCAAATTTCTTGATTAGTTCTTTGCAATATTTTGACTGATTGATGAAGATTACATGCTTGAGTTGTTTGATTTGGAGACCAATAAAGAAGTTTAATCTTCCCATCATGGACATTTCAAATTCTCCTTGCATCATTGAAGAAAATTCCTTGCACATTTCATGGTTAGTCGACCCAAAAACAATATCATCTACATAAATTTGTACAAGTAAAGTATGACGATTGAATTTTTTAATGAAGAGAGTAGTATCTACTTTACCCTTTACAAACCCTTTTTCGATCAGGAAGGTACTTAGTCGATCATACCAAGCCCTTGGTGCTTGTTTTAGCCCATATAATGCTTTCTTTAGTTTGAAGACATGAGTAGGATTCTTGTAGTCTTCAAACCCGGGGGGTTGCTTTACATAAACTTCTTCATTGATGATACCATTGAGAAAAGCACTTTTTACATCCATTTGAAAAATTTTAAAGTCTAATGAGCACGCATACGCAAGTAGTAATCTTATCGCCTCCAATCTAGCTACCGGAGCAAAGGTTTCTTCAAAGTCAATACCTTCTTCTTGATTGTACCCTTGTGCCACTAATCTTGCCTTGTTTCAAGTAATTATACCATTTTCGTCCATTTTATTCTTGAATACCCATTTGGTTCCAATGATACGTTTGTTTCCTGGATTTGGAACAAGTTCCCAAACATCGTTTCACTTGAATTGATTTAACTCTTCTTGCATGGCAAGAATCTGAAGGATAGAAAAACACTTAGAAAGGGGGGGGGGGGTTTGAATAAGTGTGACTTTAAAAACTCTTAAGATAAAAACAATGAACATAATTATTTTTATCCTGGTTCGTTGTTAACGAAACTACTCCAGTCCACCCCCTTAGAGTGATTTACCTCAACTGAGGATTTAATCCACTAATCAATCTAATTACAATGGTTTTCCACTTAGATACCCTCTAAGTCTTCTAGAGTATACTGATCACAACTTGATCACTCTAGGAAATCACCACTTAGAAACTTCTAAGTCTTCTAGAGTCTATAGATCTCACTGATCACTCTTGGAACCTTTTACAATCAATGTAAAATAAATGTTACAAGAGTATGAATTGCTTCTTAGTAAGCTATAATCACAACTGTGATATTTCTCTTAAGTTCTAAGCTTAACACTCACTAAATAATACAAGAGTTTGTGAGGTTGAAGATGAAAATCGTGAGCTTTGATTTCAACAGCGTTTCAGTATGTTTCACAACAGCTTTTTCTGCTTCTGATCAGAACTTCATATTTATAGGCATTTGAGAAGATGACTGTTGGATTGCATTTAATGCATTGCGTGAATAGTATAGCTTTGCATTTAATGTTTTCACTGTTTTGTCAACTACCTCGAGCCATGCTTTTCCTGCTTTTACTGACTTTGCCTTTTGTAGCTTCTAATGTTCCTTTTGTCAGTCAGAGATTAGACTTAATAGCTTGTCATCTAGTACTAGCTTCTGATCTCAGATTTGTGATTACAACGTTTGAATAATCAGAGTCACAGCTTGGTGCAGAGCATCTTCTTGTCTTCTGACTTTGAAGTGCTTAAGCGTGATACCATAAGAACTTCAGTGCTTCTGCTTCTGACTTCATGTTCTTCTGATGCTTCATAGACCATGTTCTAATTCTGCTTGACCATCTTCTGATGTCTTGCGAGAGCATGTTCTGATGTTGTAATCCTGAACTTTCTGAGTCAGTGCTTCTGAGCGCTGAATTGTGCATACTCTTTATATATTTCCTGAAATGGAAAATGCAAAGGATTAGAGTACCACATTGTCTGATACAAAATTCATATATATTGTTATCATCAAAACAAGAATATTGATCAGAACAAATCTTGTTCTAACAATATCCCCCTTTTTGATGATGACTAAACATATATAATTGATATGAATTTGAAATCAGAATATCAGATGACAAAAGACAATTACACAGTTATAGCATAAGCATATAATCAGAGTGTGTGAATATGTCTCCCTCTGACATTAACAATCTCCCCCTGAAATAAATACTAGAAGAATTTATAAATAAAAGACTTCCCTGATTATTTTTCCAATTCAGTAGAGACTTTCACTTTGCCTAGAACTTCAGAATATTCAGAGCTTCTGCTTCTTGCTTCCATAGGACAGCTTCAGAGCTTTGAATTTCTTCCTTGTAATAGCATGCTTGACTGAATCAGAAAATTCTTGAATGTATCAGAGCATCTGTCATACCCCAAAATTTTCCCATCATATTTATTCATATTTCAGTCCATCTGACTTTCAAATGCTCAAAGATACACAAGAAGGAAGCATGCAGTCTCTCTCCTAAACAACAGCCTCTAAACTAGGGTTTTGTATTTCTCAAAGTAAAATCAAGTTCTAAGACCTCAAATGGATCCCATGGCCTCTCATATGCTTTAAAGGGTCCTCATTCCAAGTTTCAAGCTCTGATTCATAGGATTGCTCAGTCAATTGCTCAAATGATCAATAGGCGACTGGTTTGACTTAAAAGTCAACTGTGGTCAAAGTACAATCAAAATTCCTGATTTTTGGTCAACATCCTCATTTTGAAGGATCATTCATCATTTGACCAAGGATTGATCATGATTCATCAAGAAAAGCTCCAAAATCATCAAAAACCTAAGTTTCTAAATTAGGGTTTTTAAGGAGAAAGTCAACCCCAGTTTGACCAGCCATAATTTTTACATGGAACGTCAGAAAATTTCCATCCAAAGCTCAATTTGAAGGAAATTTATTTATCTACAATTTTGTCTCTCACATGCCAAGGACAAAAATGCATCATTTGAGTGATATGAGCCAGTATATTACAGGTCCTTCTAGAAGCTCACGAAAAGCTGTTTTTTGCCAGGAGCAATATCATCAAGATAAAATCTCCAAATGAAAAATATGTTCCAAAGTGGCTTGTAGAAGACATCTTGGGCTTTCCAAAAAGTCTTAGATCATTTCCATATGATAAATATTGAATGAGTTATGGCTTGCACAAGTTGGTCGATTTTAGAAATTGCATAAAGCCCTAAAGGTGAGTTTCATATTTTTGAGTAATGGGCCTATGACATTACCATTACCACGTGAATTTGGGATTGGAAAAGGACCATTAGTCATATATTATTTATTTCATAATTTTATTTGATTTACATTTGATTTCATTCATTAAAATTCAAATAAATCAAACAAAATCACAAATAAATGAAATAAAATTATATGGTTCAATCATCAAATATTCAATCAATTTAAATTGATTCAAAAGTCCAAAAATTATATGAAAAAAGATTGGAGAGATATGAGGCAAAAATAGAAACTTTCCATGATTATTGAAATCCAACATTCAATCAAATATTTTTCCTTCAATCATGGCCTTTTGGATTACTTCTTGACCTAATCTAATGCCCTATATAAACAGAAGTAATTCTCACACCTAGGACGGAAAATTAAGAGAAAAAAAGGAGAGCCACTAGGGTTTATAAAGGAGAAAATATTCAAGGAATTTGGGCATCCAAAGTCGCGAGTTGCAGCAGGTTTCAGCTAAGTTCAACCATCCAATCTTGTTCCAGGGATACAATATAGTAAGTTTGGATCTAAAGGTAAAGGTATAACACGTTATATGGTCCCATGCATAAACATCATCCTTGCATTTTTTTTCTGTTAATCGAATGTAAATATCTAACGTATTTTAATTGAAAGTAACCACACTAATGCATTCTTGGGGTTCATTAGGCCAGGTTAGACCTATCTTTCGCAAGCTTTGACAACTGGAACGTCAAACACCATGGTTAGGGCATGGTGAAGCTTCGTCTTCGTTTTCTAACTTGCAGGCCGTTTCAGTCCAATCCTATACCACCATTGAACTCAGGGCATGTCTTTATATAGATCTGGGTTGATGGCCGGTATTTTTCTTGTCGTGTTTTTGGTGTTCTCAATCTGCAGGTTGAAGATGATGAACTTGAAGGAAATTCCGCAGGAAAAATCGCAGGTGGCTGCGAAGAAGAAAGTGAATAGTGCTTGGATGCGCGCGTGGAAGTTTCTTGCAATACTATTCGCAGGTCAGCCACGTTTGAATCCTCTCTCTACCATGAGTGGCCAGTCAACACACACATAATCTCTCTCCCAATACCATTGGCTTGCGTATAATGAGTGGACCCAGGTTTTGACTACTTTTGAATTTGCATTTAATCAAATGTTTTATTATTTATTATTTTTCAAGCGTGTAATTGACAAGATATGAGTTCAGTTCAAGTGGCAAAGGGTGAGAATGATAAATGTTCATGGGTTCGATCCCTTGGGGCGCCACCCATTTAATTTTTTAGTTTGAGATGTTTGTATTCCCAGAATTCAGTGTGACGAGGCTGTCGCTACCGCGAAAATTAACAGAGTCGCCACTAACATATTTATCCTGAAAAGGAAGGGAATGCCAGCAAACCACAAAACAAAACAACGGTCTCACGACCAGAGAAAAAGGGTAAGGGAGTCGGTTACGCGAGGGGAAGGTATTAGCACCCCACGCGCCCATCGTACTCGATGGTGTAGCAACCTGCCTAAAAATTAGAACTTAGAGAGTCGCCACCTATTCTGAAGGGTGAATAGGAAACCCTACGCAGTATAGAGATCGGGGTAAGATACTATATTCAGGTCGAGGGAAGGTGTTAGGCACCCTCAACCCTTTCCTAAAGGCTAACATTCAAAGATAAAGGTTTATGGCAAAATTACAGAGGTTAATAGCTAAGGAAATGAGAAGGGGGAAAATTGAGATTTTTGGGAAGGGGACTCGCCTTGTTGCCAAGTGCCTACGTATCTCCTTAGGGAGAATCAGAGTCAACGTAGTTCGGGATACGGGTTGTACGCCTTAGAATTGAATTTGATTGTATTTGAATTTGGAGTTGTTTTAGAGGCTTTTCGAATTGCCTATCGCAGTTTGAATTTGATTTGAAAGGGCATTTTGAGTTGCCCAGGATAAAAATCCTGTAGTATCGTGGTTTAGTGTATTTTAGATGTTTCGGGCGTACAACCCTGATTTGGCACAATTAACCGCAATGATCAATAGGTTTGATCACCATAGTTAAAAGATTGGGGTTTTTGCACCATTACCAATTCAAATCGATTGATTCGATTATCACTAATAATGAATTAACGTATTTTATTATTTTATGAATTTGTATTTTTATACTGTTACCTCTCATAACCGATAAATACGATTACAAATAATAACAAATTGATAAGGTACGCTAATCATCATAACCAATAAGATGGTTAAAACCATTTAGCAAAATAATGTGTATTTTAATTTATAGGATTTGATTAAATAATTAATCAATTATTAACCATTGCGACCAATAGATTTAGTCGGAACGAATAATAAATTAAATCCTAGTATTTTGGCCACTTGCCAATGGGATTGGGTGAACCCTAATATGTGGGTAACTTTTATAGGGTTTGTTGTGATTAAAATTAATTAAATAATTAACTCAATTAAATCGAATAATCGAGATAATCGAATAAATCGGGGGAATCCTAAATACTAGCCTAATCCTAATTTATCTAATCCTAAAATAAATCAATTAAATTAAATACAAGTAATTGTTATTTAACCTAACAAATAAATAAAACCAATAAAATAAATATACAAAAAAACATATAGGAACCTGGACCGGATCCTGTGTTTCTGCGTTTCTGGATACCCATGGTACTCCCTCAAATTTGGTGCGTTGGACCTGCTTCCGGGACGATCCAACGGTTGATGGCTAGAGGCGTATGGTAAGCCTGAGTGGCTGCAGTGCACTAAATCTGAAGATCAGGAGACTCAAAGAAAAAGTGAAGAAAATATATGCAGGAGGTGGGATTCGAACCCCTCCCTTTGCACTCGAAAGCCTTAAGATGCATTACTCTTCCACCAGAGCATTGTTGGTTCGCTGTTATTATAACAAGAGCCAAATAATATATATGAAACATATCCATTTCAATTTTAAAACATAAAAAGCTTGCGCGCGTTTCACTGTGCTCCTTCTTCTTCAATTTTTTTTGGAAGCGATACAGGCCCTTTAGCAACGGTTTCCGGGTGTTGCTACAAACCTTCATGAATCAAACTAAGAAAATAATGCAAATAAATTCCAGAAAATGACCCAGATCAAGGTAAAATCCCTTCCTGAATTCGATGGAGCCCTTAATTCGGGCTAATTTTCACTGAAAAGCAATGACCCCAATTTCATGAGCTCTAAACCCTAACCATGGCACCTTACGAGTCATGCTCTAAAACTCGAATTAAACCAATCAGAAACGTTGTAAACACAAAGAATAACATCAATATGCCATAAAAATCAAATTATAATGAACAAAAGCAAGAAAACGATATTGGATTAGAGACGGCAAGCTGTATACGTGGGGTACGTGATTTTTGATACTTCAAGGCCTGAGGATGATTGGAATGGCTTAGAGAACTCCCAGGAACGCGTTTTGATCAATCGACCTTCTGGAATCGGTCTTAATCCTTGATTTTCATAATCTAATTTTTTCACCTTTTTTGAAGCTCTTGCGTCTGTCCTGGCGGCCGAATTCCTGTGCCAAAAAAAAATCCCCCCCTTACCGCATCGTCTCTCCTTTTTTATATTAATCTATTTTAGTTAGTTTTTTTTTAACCTAATGGGCCTACCAAGACTAAACCTATTAATCCTAGAGATAATCCTATAATAATAATTAGTGATAATAATATTTACTAATAATGCTAACTAATGTTAATTACTAATAATGATAATAATAATAATATAAACTAATGATAATTAATAAAACCTAAAAATAAAAAGCTAATAAAAAAAAATAATAATATTAATAAAAGCTAATTAAAAAAATCCTAATATTAACAACAATTAACAATGTTAACTATAAATAGTTAGTCATGTTAAAATAAATAATAATCAAAATGTTAGTAAAACCCTGAAATACCCCCAAAAATGATAAAACCCTTGTGTTAATTGTGCCCAAGCGCTTGGGTCCCAAAATACCTGTTATCCACACCTCTATTCCAAGTTATAGGAGAATGCTGCTTTGAATAGTCCCTTGATGAAATGCGGAGGGCAAATTTTGGGGTATGACAGCTGCCCCTGTTCAATCTTCTTAAACCTGAAGAATCAGATAGGCACGTCTGCCTATCGTGACCTAAAGGTAGAAGATGATTGGACACTGAAATGCCCTGAAATTTGCATGCGTTGGGAATAAATTCCGTGAGGGATGGGCTTACAGATGCCACTCAAGGTAAACACCATTTTTCAGTATATGAAGCAAATGCTTTCTGGAAGGAACCCTGTACTTTGATTATAGCATGGCCTGAAAAGGCAACTTGAATTTTATGCAATGCTTATGATGCATGCGATGCATGATGCAGTGCGCTTCTCAAAATAAATGAGAGCCATGTATGTATATGCGTAATGTATGAATAAAGTATGTAAGTTGAAATGATGCATGATTGTTAGTTTATGTAAATCGAAGTGTGTTAGTAATTCTGAAAAGAAAGAAGACACCTTTGATTGTTATTGAAGTTTTGGATAATATCATTGCCGAGGGACTAACGCGATAAACCCAGTTGAGGAATCGTTTGAAAAATCTTGTATGCCTGGAAAAGCTCCTAGAAAGGATGGAATACGTCTTGAAGAAGACTTCCTGGAAAGGTTCCTGAAAAGGAATAGCGAGGACCTTCTGTTGGTTGTGTAGTTGGCTTGCTATGGTCAGCAAGTTTCCGCAGTTTGTGGACCTCTCACTTACCATAGTCCTGGCAAGCTACTCGCAGTTTGCATCTCTCACTTACCATAGTGCTGGTAAGCTACTCGCAGTTTGTATCTCTCACTTACCATAGTTCTGGAAAGCTACGTCGCAGTTTGTATCTCTCACTTACCTTAGTTCTGGAAAGCTACGTCGCAGTTTGTATCTCTCACTTACCATAGTGCTGATAAGCTACTCGCAGTTTGTATCTCTCACTTACCATAGTTCTGGCAAGCTACGCGCAGTTTGTATCTCTCACTTACCATAGTTCTGGCAAGTTACATCGCAGTTTGGACCCCAATAGGATTGCTTGCTATAGTTCTAGCAAGTTCACCTGCACCATTCGGATCATTTGTCCTAGTTTGGACAATCACCTGCACCATTTGGATCATTTGCCCTGGTTCGGACAAATTTCCTGCATCATTTAGATCACTTGCCCTAGTTCGGACGAGCTCACCTGCACCAAAGGAATTGCCTGCCACGATTCTGACAAGTGTACCTGCATGAAAGAGATTCACCTGTTTTTAGACTCACGACTCGAGGGTCGGAGACTGGGTTGTTGTCACAGTCAGACGGGAACTGACTACCAGGCGGGAACCGGATTTTGATGTAATAGTCAGACGGGAACTGACTACCAGACGGGAACTGGATTTTGACGTAACAGTCAGACGGGAACTGACTACCAGACGGGAACTGGATTTTGATGTAACAGTCAGACGGGAACTGACTACTAGACGGGAACTGGATTTTGATGTAACAGTCAGACGGGAACTGACTACCAGACGGGAACTGGATTTTAATGTAACAGTCAGACGGGAACTGACTTTGAAAATGATTTGGATGGCCAATAAAAATTGGGTTTTTTGTGATATGTGAATAAGTTAGATGATATGCATATGCTAGTGCGTATGTACGTATGCTGATGCGTGAAATGAACAGCAAGATTGCTATCATCGGTGAGGTTACCGGAAAAACATCAATCAGGTGATTGGAAAATAAATCTCAGTAAGGTTACTGGCATCGGTAAGGTTACCGGGAAGCAGGTGGACAATGTAGCTTAGTACCCGAGTTTTGAATTGGATGTTTGGATGTATGGGGTAATGCTTATGCTTATGCATATGTTGATTGATGTAATGTGTGGAATGAAGCAATGTCTTCTGTAAGATTACCTGAAAAGGTCCTTTGAATGGAAGTGAACATTTGTCTTAAAGAAGACTACCTGAAAAGATTCTTAGAGTAGATAGAAATTTGTCTTAAAGAAGACCACCTGAAGAAGTTCTTAGCAAGGAATGGAGAATGTCTTTAAAGACGACTACCTGAAAAAGGTTCTTAGCAAGGGCTGAAGTTTGTCTTAAAGAAGACCGCCTTGAAAAGTTCGTAGAGTATCTTAAAGAAGACCACCTGAAGAGGTTGAAAGATGTCTAAAGAGACTACCTAAAAAGGTTCGTAGAATGTCTTAAAGTAGACCACCTGAACAGGTTCGTAGAATGTCTTAAAGAAGACGACTTGAAGAGGTTCCTAAAAAGGAAGACAAATTGTCTTGAAGAAGACTGCCTAAAAAGGTACTTAAAATTTCCTGAAGAGGACTACCTGAAAAGGTACTTAGGACAAGAATGTCTCGAAGAAGACTACCTAAACAGGTGCTTAGAAGAAAAATGTCTTGAAGAAGACTACCCGAAGGGGTCCATAGAAAAGAGAACGTCTTGAAAAAGACTACCTAAAGAGGTTCTTGGAAATGGTGATAATTTGTCTTGTATAAGACAGCTTGAGGAAACTCCTAGAAAGGATCGTGAGATTCGTCTTAAAGAAGACCACATAAAGAGTTACGGTGTAATGTATCAACCCATGTATGTAATGCATGATTTGTATGTATTTGTGTGATGCTCCAATGGTAGGTCAAAGCGTATATAGTTCGTTGGAGTTGCAGGTCTGTTTGCTAGGATGGGGTGTGATGCTAGCGCGATTTCCCAATACCTGTTTTGTTTGAGCTCGGAAGATCGTAGTTAGGAGAAAGATTTGTTCGATGTTGTAAAGTGCGAGAACGCCTTTTTCCTTTTGTTGTGTGTCTTGCGGATTTGATATCCATTGCCCCAGTATTTTCATGGAGAAAGATGCTTATGAAGGAAGTGCCCCAGGGAATAGCCTTGTCATATGCTTCGATGTTTAGATTGAAGGGTGTGCCCCTGATCTCCAGGTCATGGAAGGTTATCCATAGTGTTCTATCTTTTGAATTTGAATTCTTCCCATGTCTGACATGCCCCTGTTTGAGATTGCTTTGAGATGTGCCCCAAGTCGATTGAACCTTAGGAAGACTGCCCCTAGTTAATAGGATGTTCGATTGTATGCCCCTGTTTAGGAGAACCCCCTAGATGTGGTTCCCCCGACTCCAGGGTCTTTATTAGAAATGATCACCTTTGATTAACCCATTTCGAGATTTCCTCGATGCTAAGTGTATACTCGTAGATGGTGTTGTACTTTTTGAGAAGTAGCTCCAATGGAATGCGTATGCAAGTTTTGAAATCGAAGTCCGTTATGAATGAGGACTGGGTGGTTTCGAAAAGAATGCTTGAAGAAGCATTGTTATTAGAAGTAGTTTTAACAAACATAGGAGTCAGTATAACAAATTCCTGCTTAATATGCTTTCGTAGTTAACCTTGCCTCAATTAGGACTTTTAAATGTTGTAACTTGGCCTGGTTCATGTTTTAAGAAACAATGGATATAAGGGTCAAAATTTTATTTATCCCACCCCTTTCTCCTTGATGTTCTCCAGATCCTAAAATTCGCCTAATTCAATGAATGCGCTTTGTTTGCAAGAGAATTGTTTCAGTCCTGATGTTACGCAGAAGCCTTAATAGAGATCCAAGCATTGATGTGAAGCTTTGATGGTTTAGCAGTCACAAGATTATCCTTTGTATTTCGCCTTTGTTTTTATCCCTTATTTTTGCATGAACCAATTCTTTGGATTTGATTCATCGGGATGCCCTAGTTTTTGCCTAAGTCGTTTTTGTTTTCTTTCATGGAATTTTTCATTTTGACTTAGCGGGCGTTTTTCTCCTTTTTCTTTTGAAATGCTCTTTTTGACCTTTGGATATTGAATGTTGTGACTGCCATGTTGACTTTGATTTGCAAGCTTCACCTTTGATACTTCCTCGATCTTGAATGATGTAATGAGGAAGAGGATTGTTGTGAATGTTATTGTTACCTCCATTACTTCCTCAATCTTGGATGAATGCGAGGAAGAAGATATGCTTGATCTTTTGCTTGAATTCTTGCTTGGATTGACTGATTCTCTTGACAACCAAGATACACCATTGAATTAATTGAAATCTACCCTGCCCCTGGTTGAAATCAAGGTTTATTTGAAAAGTAGAAACAAGCTCCAACTCCTGGCTCGAGGGGGTAACGAGGGATTAACATCCTTATATCTCCACTGTTTGGGAATTGAAACAATGCCTGTATATCCTCGGCACGGTCTTACCTCGAAAGCATATGTTTAGCTGGACTTAGTTTTTGTATTCGTCATTCTCCCTCAAGTTTGTTAATAATCCTAAATATAGAAGTGTGCGACTGGAAAGTCATAATAGTGAGTGAATGAAACGAATGAATTGATTTCAAAACACGCATGACTATTTTATTGAATTACTATTTGAAAGATACAATGTTTATACACGGTAACACTTAGCGATTGTAGAGATTACAACTTGAAATGGTAAAACCTATTGATCCTAAGGGCAATCTCCTTTGTGAATCGTCGACTTTGTTTTACTCCTTAGTTGATGAACTTGTAGAAGTGAAGGGTAACCTCGAGTTCTCCTTGGACATGTCAAGCCTGTTGGGAATATCGTTAGCGGTGGGTTCTCGTTGTATCGGAACTTCATGAGTTTCCTTTGACTGAACCTCTTTTGCTTCTTCTGAGGATAGTCTCACCTATGACCCTTTTTCCTTTGGTGTGGGGCTGACATATGTCGCATTCCCTCCATTATAGTCATGCATCTTTGCTCAGGGCATTGCCCCAGTTGGACTGACCCTTGCCCCAGGTTATCGTAGAGCGTCCTTGTAAGTTTGATATGTTCTAAGATGGACCCCTTTATGACTAGATACCTCTTGAGTGTATCTATGAGGGAACTCTTTGTTGAACTAATCCTTGCTCGATGATAACCTTTGTTGTATTTGTACTCTTATTTCGAAAAAGGCATGAACATGTGGTTGGCATAGTGGAAGACATCCTCTTTTTTTTAGCAAGACCCATATCTTTTATTCTCCTTTCTCCATAGTTTTTTTTTATTTTTTTTTTTGGGTTTCGGGAAACCGGGTAGCACGGTTAATATGGATGCGGGCGAAGATAGAAATGAAAATGTATGAATGCATGAAAATGCAAATGCACGCGTAAGCGAGAGACTCCTTATGTTGCACCTCCGTGCATGCAATGCAGACGTGTAACATATGATCCTAGGGATAGCCTTAGAGGCGACATTAGACCCTCTTGGAATCTTTGCAGCATAAATGTTATGACACGCTAAGGGAAATCCCTTGGATTCGAGAGTGTGCAGAAGATAGCGGCTAGTGACCGTTCAAGACAGTCACTAAATCTCATGGCCATCGAGAGGCCAATCAACGTGTACCAATGAATTTGTCCCTCGTGGGAAGGTTCACTATGCGGAACACAACCTATTTAAGGACGATATGGACGAAGAGAAATCCCTACAGGCTAGGGATGTGATGTGTAAATGGAAATCCAAACCCTACAAGTTAGAGGGTGCGCGGGAATAAGCATGGAGTGACCGTTCAGGACAGTCACTAGATTTCCTAGCCATCGAGAGGCCAATCGAACGCATGCTAGTGAAGTTGTCCTTCGGGGAAGGACGCGTCGTTGTGAAAACGCACGAGTGTGAAAGAAAATCCCTATAGGCTAGGGAGTACGTAGGAGTAAACACGGGGTGACCGTTTAAGACAGTCACTGAATCACATGGCCATCGAGAGGCCAATTGACGTGTGTTAATGGAAATATCCTTCGTGGGAAGTACGCGTAGTTGTAAGAATACAAGGATATAAAAATAAAATCCCTACAGGCTAGGGAATGCATAGATGGTGATGTCCTTCGTGGGAAAGTCATGGTCTTTAGAAATTTGAGTCCCTACAGGCTAAGGACCACTTAGGAGTACCTGCAAAATTGCAACGCATAGATATTCGAAGTATATATGTTGCAAACAAATAATAAGCACATAAACACAAAAGTCCTAGGTTCATAGGTCCGACGTAGCGGCTCTAGGGAGCCTGCCCTTTTTTTTGGGAGTGTTCTAGAAGGTCTCATGGGGTCGTTCGTAGCCTCCGAGACCTTTTGTCTCTTCGGATTTTAGAACAACTCATTTTATCCATGAGGTTCGAATTTTTGGGGTAGGTTCCCGGAGAGATCAGCTAAGTATCCAGTCCAGCCCTCCACAAAGTCAAGCTTCGTTTCGGACCTTTCCAAATACCTAACCCACTCCGAGTGGAGTTATCAGTGAGACTCGTAAGGCGATTCATGTCCCCTTTTGGTCTCAAAGTTAACTCCCACACTTAGGTTTTAACAACAATATAATATACCCAACAGATGCAATAGAAATAAAAGTATTCATTTAAATAAATATTTTAATTAAATTTCTATAAATAAATGAACCTTAGAATAAGTAAATAAATAAATAAATTTAAATTTAAATATTTAAAAACTAACCTCGAAATCCAGCCGCTTATAATTTAGACAATGTATTAAAGCAGCAAATATTTAAAAATATATATTCACAAATAAATGAATAACAAAAAATAAAAAATAGATATTTACAAAAATAAATAAACCCTAATTTTTGGCGTATTTGCCAAACCCTAAAAATTTCGCCAAAAAACCTAAACCGTTTGCCACAAACCTAAACCTAAACCCTCTCAAGCCTTAGGAGCATAGTAATTCACCGTTAAATAAATCCCCAGCAGAGTCGCCAGCTGTAGCAACCTGCCTAAAAATTAGAACTTAGAGAGTCGCCACCTATTCTGAAGGGTGAATAGGAAACCCTACGCAGTATAGAGATCGGGGTAAGATACTATATTCAGGTCGAGGGAAGGTGTTAGGCACCCTCAACCCTTTCCTAAAGGCTAACATTCAAAGATAAAGGTTTATGGCAAAATTACAGAGGTTAATAGCTAAGGAAATGAGAAGGGGGAAAATTGAGATTTTTGGGAAGGGGACTCGCCTTGTTGCCAAGTGCCTACGTATCTCCTTAGGGAGAATCAGAGTCAACGTAGTTCGGGATACGGGTTGTACGCCTTAGAATTGAATTTGATTGTATTTGAATTTGGAGTTGTTTTAGAGGCTTTTCGAATTGCCTATCGCAGTTTGAATTTGATTTGAAAGGGCATTTTGAGTTGCCCAGGATAAAAATCCTGTAGTATCGTGGTTTAGTGTATTTTAGATGTTTCGGGCGTACAACCCTGATTTGGCACAATTAACCGCAATGATCAATAGGTTTGATCACCATAGTTAAAAGATTGGGGTTTTTGCACCATTACCAATTCAAATCGATTGATTCGATTATCACTAATAATGAATTAACGTATTTTATTATTTTATGAATTTGTATTTTTATACTGTTACCTCTCATAACCGATAAATACGATTACAAATAATAACAAATTGATAAGGTACGCTAATCATCATAACCAATAAGATGGTTAAAACCATTTAGCAAAATAATGTGTATTTTAATTTATAGGATTTGATTAAATAATTAATCAATTATTAACCATTGCGACCAATAGATTTAGTCGGAACGAATAATAAATTAAATCCTAGTATTTTGGCCACTTGCCAATGGGATTGGGTGAACCCTAATATGTGGGTAACTTTTATAGGGTTTGTTGTGATTAAAATTAATTAAATAATTAACTCAATTAAATCGAATAATCGAGATAATCGAATAAATCGGGGGAATCCTAAATACTAGCCTAATCCTAATTTATCTAATCCTAAAATAAATCAATTAAATTAAATACAAGTAATTGTTATTTAACCTAACAAATAAATAAAACCAATAAAATAAATATACAAAAAAACATATAGGAACCTGGACCGGATCCTGTGTTTCTGCGTTTCTGGATACCCATGGTACTCCCTCAAATTTGGTGCGTTGGACCTGCTTCCGGGACGATCCAACGGTTGATGGCTAGAGGCGTATGGTAAGCCTGAGTGGCTGCAGTGCACTAAATCTGAAGATCAGGAGACTCAAAGAAAAAGTGAAGAAAATATATGCAGGAGGTGGGATTCGAACCCCTCCCTTTGCACTCGAAAGCCTTAAGATGCATTACTCTTCCACCAGAGCATTGTTGGTTCGCTGTTATTATAACAAGAGCCAAATAATATATATGAAACATATCCATTTCAATTTTAAAACATAAAAAGCTTGCGCGCGTTTCACTGTGCTCCTTCTTCTTCAATTTTTTTTGGAAGCGATACAGGCCCTTTAGCAACGGTTTCCGGGTGTTGCTACAAACCTTCATGAATCAAACTAAGAAAATAATGCAAATAAATTCCAGAAAATGACCCAGATCAAGGTAAAATCCCTTCCTGAATTCGATGGAGCCCTTAATTCGGGCTAATTTTCACTGAAAAGCAATTACCCCAATTTCATGAGCTCTAAACCCTAACCATGGCACCTTACGAGTCATGCTCTAAAACTCGAATTAAACCAATCAGAAACGTTGTAAACACAAAGAATAACATCAATATGCCATAAAAATCAAATTATAATGAACAAAAGCAAGAAAACGATATTGGATTAGAGACGGCAAGCTGTATACGTGGGGTACGTGATTTTTGATACTTCAAGGCCTGAGGATGATTGGAATGGCTTAGAGAACTCCCAGGAACGCTTTTTGATCAATCGACCTTCTGGAATCGGTCTTAATCCTTGATTTTCATAATCTAATTTTTTCACCTTTTTTGAAGCTCTTGCGTCTGTCCTGGCGGCCGAATTCCTGTGCCAAAAAAAAATCCCCCCCTTACCGCATCGTCTCTCCTTTTTTATATTAATCTATTTTAGTTAGTTTTTTTTTTAACCTAATGGGCCTACCAAGACTAAACCTATTAATCCTAGAGATAATCCTATAATAATAATTAGTGATAATAATATTTACTAATAATGCTAACTAATGTTAATTACTAATAATGATAATAATAATAATATAAACTAATGATAATTAATAAAACCTAAAAATAAAAAGCTAATAAAAAAAAATAATAATATTAATAAAAGCTAATTAAAAAAATCCTAATATTAACAACAATTAACAATGTTAACTATAAATAGTTAGTCATGTTAAAATAAATAATAATCAAAATGTTAGTAAAACCCTGAAATACCCCCAAAAATGATAAAACCCTTGTGTTAATTGTGCCCAAGCGCTTGGGTCCCAAAATACCTGTTATCCACACCTCTATTCCAAGTTATAGGAGAATGCTGCTTTGAATAGTCCCTTGATGAAATGCGGAGGGCAAATTTTGGGGTATGACAGATGGTATCCACGCCTGTATCTAAATCTATGGGTGTGTAACAAATCTACGCTAATCTGGACTAAAATGAATGCAGAATGTAGGGAAAAGAAAGGATTGTGCTCGCACGGGCCCTACCCCGCTGCCTACGTATCTGTTTTGCAGAATCAGAGCTACCGTAGCTCGGCTAACTAATTTCTGTTTGTTTTGTATTTTTTAGGTGAACAGGTTACATTCACACTCCGCTGCTCGACCTTTGGAGACTTATGCTTGGGAATGGAGCGGAAATAACAAGCTCTTAAGAAAAGAAAATCAAAGAGTGTGGTTTGTGTTTTAAACAATGCATGAGGAAGACCTAAGCTAAGGGGGAAAGCTTGCTACCTAATGTTATCATACAAAGGGTATCAGTCTAAACTAAACTAATCAACCTACGGGGGAAAAAGGGAAGCACACAATAAGCACACAAACGAGCATCCGCTCGTAAAGCAAACAAAACAAACGGTACTGACCGAATGGTAGAAAAGCGGTCCTGCCATAGCCAAGGGGAGCAGCTCAACCCAAGTCAACCAAGCATTAGACCTCGCGAAAATGATCGGGCCATAGACAAGAGGGCGGACCCCTCTCAGCAACCAAGCCGTCAAGGGTCATAAAGGAAAACGGTGCGTGCGTACACCGAGCATCAACGTCGAGCGACGCGAGCTATAGGAAAGGCGGGGGTCCGGCTGCATGAACCCTTTTCCTGACATACTCGATAACAAGATCTTGTGCAGGTTCAGAAGCGAGCAACGCGTAGCGTGCGCATACTGAACAGACTCGATGAGACTAGGCGGGGGTTGATTGCTAACCCTTTCCGCATGCCTTCTATGAGGACTTAATGGAGTGCCATATAGGACTTATTACACCGTGACTCCCTGCCGCAAAGCACAAATATAAACACACCAACATAAACAGAGCCTCTTTCGAGGGCTTGGCCAGATGCATGTCTAGGTCCTACTTCTCATGTTAAAGGATGATGCGAGAAAGCGATAAAGTGCAAGAGAAATAAAATGAAACGGGAGACAATACTAAACGGATAGCAAATCCGCAATGAGCTAGCAAGCGTAAGCAGAGAAGTCCGAAGTACTTCGCGTAAGCCATCATCCAGCAAAGCGAGTCAGAAAGCGTCGTCGTGAAAGTAGATCACAAGCGACATGTGGCACGCGTCGAGCATAACCACATAAGCAACCTGCAAGAGAACACAAGCCAGACAATGCAGGAATATACATCTCAATGAATGAGAGATCAGATGAATCCCGTCAGGAAGAAGTTCGTATCCCACAAATAAAATGGAACACGACACAAGTCAAGTCGCACCGGAAGCGAATCCGTGTCCCACAAATAAAGTGGAACACGAAGCAAGTCGAATCGCAATCGAAGGCTCTCTCGAAGTACCTCGCACATCTCAGCAAACAAATCAGTAATAACAAGGAGACACGCACCCGCCATAGAAAATAATAGAAGTTAAATTCTAAGTAAATTCTAAAACAACGTCTAACAAGATTAAATTGTTTTTATGACATTTCATCAAGGAATTAGAACTAAACTATGCACATGAACATCAAAATTCTAACAAGGAAAAGATTACATGTTTTTTGTATTCATTTTTATCATGTTAATATCTACCAACAATTATTGTTTTTATGTCATTTTTATCTAGAAAATAATGGAAAGCAAACTATTTAAAAAAAAAACTAAATCTAATATGATTTTTTATGATTCAGGGAGGTGTAATGTGGAATTAAATGGTGCAGAGAGTAATAGGGGCGTTGGCCTATACAGATGGCCCAAGGACTGTTTTTGTATCATTTTCAGCATAAAAAAAATGGTGTAATTGGGCTATGGGGGAGGTTTGGCTAGCATTTCGTTTGGTCCAAGGGTTTAATCAATTCAAAATTTGTTTGATCCAATTCACTAATCTTAACCCAATCATTAATCTCACGAATATCAAAATGAATTCATATTAATCCAAGTCTTATCACTTAATCATCATCATATTAACAGAAAATTAAAAGAGAAAATTAAAAGAGGAATTAGGTTATACTGGACCTTTGAGTTCTGAAGAACTCAACCTTCATCCTCTTTCTTTGCGCGACGGCGGCGCCACCCTCTCTCCAAGGTTCTTCTCCGATCAAACTCGTTAACACCTCCGCGAGAGATTTCTCCTCCGCCTCACATCTCATCTTAATCTCTCACACTCTCCGACTTCGCTTCAAACAATAGATCCAAGAAAACAGCGGCGATTTTGCAATCGTGAACACGTTGTAGTGTTGTTGCTCCACGGTTTCGAAGTAATCGTGAACACATTGTAGTGTTGTTTAAATTGTTGATGGAGAATCAATGCTGAAATTGTTGAAGCTTGCGGTGACGCGATTATGGTGCGACGGTGAATTGAAGATCCAAGAGAAGTGCTGCAGGTTTTCGAGCTGTGAAGGTTATGGAAGTTGTTGAAGAATTTCTGCAGATTCGATTGAGATTGAAGTTTCGAAGTTACGGCGAGTGCGATGTGTTTTTTGATGCAATAGCCTTGACGTTGAGAAGAGTATCACAGTGATGAAGATTGAAGAATAACGATGATGTTGGTTCTGTTTCAGATTTGTTGAGGAAGATGAATGAAGTTCTTGATGTTGTGAAACTGTTGCCGAATAGAAAATGAAGAGATGGATTGGTTTTGTTGCAGGTTTCTGATTGAAGATGATGATGAAGATCCGAAAAGTTTGTTACACGGTTTGTTATTGATTCTTTATCTTCTTCGTTTTTCAGTTTTTGTTGTGAACTTCTGTTATCGATCTTTCTCCACCCTCTCTTTTTTTGAGTTTTTGTGTATGAATTGCAGAGAGAATGGATTCTCTCTGGTGAGGATTGAATGAAGATGATAGAAGTTTCAGAGAGAGTTTTTTTTGGTTCAAGAATTGGTTACGTTTTCGGTTATCCTCCTCTGAATTCTGTTCTGAGTTTTGTTAATCTGATTTTGAATTGGTTTAGCTTTCCGATCCCGGTTTCGATTCTAATCAGCTTCCGTTAAATTGTTTCCGTTTTTGTTGAACCGGTTTTCTGATGCTAGACTTTGTTTCGGTTTATTTTCAGAGGCGGCTTGATTTTGAGGCTTTGGCTTGACTGTGTGTTATCCAAAGGATATGGATCAAGGTTGAAGTGCTTGATGAAGGGTCTTCAAGATTGTCAATAGGCTAACAATATTTGTATTTTTTCACTAGTCAGGACGATGACAAAACTTGTAATATATGGATGTTGTGAATTCGACTTGAATGACCTTGTAATGAACTTTTGAATATTGAACATAATCACACTTGAATTTTGGATGTATTAGTTTGAATATTGAACAATGAATCTTTTACTTCCATAAGAAATTAAATCAAGATCAATCATGTATCAATTATCTTTGAAGCAACACATAAATTTCATGAATGGTAAAAAATGAATACTTGAACTTGCAACTTTGAACAATGATGTATGCTTTTATTTGTAATTTGGTGGAAAAGAAATTCAAAAATAAGCCTCATACACCTCAGACCAGAATGAGAACTTAACTTCAATGAACCTTGATGAACAAAAGTGCTTTGATCAAAATTTGAAAAATAGAATCAGTTAGATCATCAAATCAAATTTATACTCGAATCATCGAGACCTTGATTCACTATCAATTCCTTAACTCAGGCCGAACTTGTACAATTGAAAGTATAATGGCGCCTTGAACAATCTTTGAAGATGAATTTGAATTGAAGCATAAAAGCAATCTCAACACACAATTCAATTAACCTCGATTGGCTTTCAACAAACTCAAACATTCAGATGAGAAACTCTTTATTATTTTTCTCTGATTTTTGAATGACGAAATAAACGTCTTTCATAACTTATAGCACAGAGAAGAGGGCAAATTTTGGGGTGCAACAGCTGCCCCTATTCAAACTTCTTGAACCTGACGAGTGAGAAATGAAAGTTTCAAACCGTTGAGGTGGAAGGAGATTGAATACCAGAATGAACTCGAAAATTTGCGCTCTTGATCAATAGAAGATTCCATCTTGCAATAAGAAGGAATGTACCACCCCGCAAGCAGGGAGAAAAAACTTCAATTGACCTGGATAATTAAATAAGCTCCAACTTGTGATAAGAAGGAACAAACAACCCCACAGGGAGGGGGAAAAACTTCAATTGATCTGGGCATCAAGAGAAGGAACATCTCGACTGATCTGGGCATCAGGCGTAGCAGATGTCTTCCGAACAGGAATCGGGGATAGATGTCTAATTCGATCTGGGAATCGAAAGGAGATATTCCCGCTGATCTGGGCATCAACGGGTAGTAAGTATCTCTGGCCTGAGTACCAAGGCGACATCTCCATCTGATGCAATTAAATCATCAGGCAGATATTCCAACTGATCTGGGTATCAGCGGCTTGCTCCTTCGTAAGATCGACGAGATCCGGAGGCGGTTCCCTCAACTGAAAGTCTGGTTTATCAGGAATAGGAACAATATCTCTTCTGAACTGTGTACGCCGGGAAAGGAAGTCTTTAACTGATCTAGGCTCGATGCTAGAAAATAAGTAGAACAATCCTCTTCTGAATGACAAAGTCAATCAGGCAGATATCTCCATCTGATCTGGGCATCAGTGGCTTGCTCCTTCGTAAGATCGACGAGATCCGGAGGCGGTTCCCTCAACTGAAAGTCTGATTTATCAGGAATAGGAACGGATATCTCTTCCGAACTGTGTACGCCGGGAAAGGAAGTCTTTAAACTGATCTGGGCTCGATGCCAGAAAATAAGTAGAACAATCCTCTTCTGAATGAAAAAGTCAATCAGGCAGATATCTCCATCTGATATGGGCATCAGTGGCTTGCTCCTTCGTAAGATCGACGAGATCCGGAGGCGGTTCCCTCAACTGAAAGTATGATTTATCAGGAATAGGAACGGATATCTCTTCCGAACTGTGTACGCCGGGAAAAGAAAACATCTTCAACTGATTGTAAGCATCAGGACTGGGCAGATGAGTTCTTCTTCTGAACGAAAATAAATCGTCAGGACGTAGATATTTCCAACTGATCTGAGGCATCAGCAGGCTTGCTCCTTCGGAAGATCTTGGGAGATCCGGAGGCGGTTCCTTCAACTGAACTGGAATCAGGATAGGAACAAATATCTTCAACCGATTTGAGGGCATCGGGAATAAGGATGCCTTTCATCTAATCTGACAATGTCAGGGAGAGGGAGACAAACTTCTTCTGATTTAGACATCAGGATAAGCGCCTGTAAGGATTAGGCGAGTTGCTCTCTGGGAGGCATTTGTATCTTGATAACTTTCCTGTAGAATGAAACAGATATGATATGATTTATGCATGATGCACGTATGAATGTATATGGAATAACGTTCCGGAGAAGGAAGACGTTATACGCTTTGAGAATGCAATGTGAATGATGCATGATTCGAACGCTGTTTAGGGAGACAACAGAGAAGCACTGAATTGCTAAAGCAGTCCTGGAGAGAGTATAGAACTCTGCGGGGAGGACAAGATGAGTGACCAAGGGTCACAAACTGCAAGCTGACAAAGATGGATCGGAAATCTGCTGGAGATGATCAAATCTAGACGCGAGCTCTGATTGGGGAATAAATCATGCTTGGGGATATGAACATCCCAATTGACTGCTTGGGGGATACCCTGGAAACTTCACTGGAGAAGAAAATTCTCGACACTCTGTGGATGTGGAGATAAGGGCAAGTCATGGAGACAACTCAAATGGGGAGTGACCAACTTGCTTGTGTAGGACGCATTCCGCTAGGGAAATCCTTGAAGGACACAGATTCTGCTGAGGATGCACATGAATCTCTGCTGAGGAAAGAATTCAGTGGGGAAGATGAATAATTCTACATAGCGATCCACTGGAGAGATGAGATCCACTGGGGATAAGGAATTTAGCATAAGAACCTTTGTTAAGACCATTCCACTGGGGAATAAGATGACTCTCTTGGGGAAACAGATCAATCTGTTGGAGAGAGCAACGCTCTACTGGGGAAAATGAGGAACACGGGCAAGGAACCTCATTAAGAGCTTGCTGGGGAATCAGATACTATTCAATCATGATTCAACTGGGGAGAAGACACTCCACTGGGAATGAGGCTTCTGAAGCACGAAGATTGCATTGAGATGTGCTTTGCTGAGGAGATGAGAATCTTGCAACAAAGAAAACCTCATCTGAATGCACTCAGCTGGGGAATGAGAATCTCACTTGTCTAGATCCGCCCACGCGCTGACATGGTGTACTTGAAAAGATGTACCTATGAGATAAACAGATGAAAGTGCCCCAGGATATAGCATGACATCTTCACGAGGTGTCTTCACATGACATAGGATAGTGATGCTAGCCCACAACGGGCAAATGCAAGCAAACAGATTGTCAATCATCTTGGCTTTGAAACTTTCCATAAAGGCAATGGATTCTATGAGTTGACAGGCAAGCAGTGATTGGAACACCAAACAAGTATCGGCCGGAGCATCAAACATGCATTGATTCTCCGAGAGAAAGCCACCAGGAAGTGGGCTTAAGGGGTCAAGCGAGTGTTGACTTCAAAGGGACCAAACAAGCATTGGCTTTCATAGTGTTCTGCATATTCGTATTGATTGAAAGGATGTCAACAAGTAATGGGCTTATAGCTTCTCACTGTTGAGGATGACGCCTTTGACTCCCAACGGCCCTCGGATTCACAAGTTGTTAAGCTCACACCTGAACTTTAAACTGAACACCTCCCGATGAGGATAAAACGCTAATGCATAGTGCCTTGCCCCAGCCTGTAAGGACTTTGAAGAAATTCGTCTCGTAAAGACTTCTTGAGATTCGTGCTATCATAGAAAACTTGCTCCAGTATCATGAACTTTGAAATCATGCCCCTGATTGACCAGAGTTGTAGGTAGCTTCAAATGCACTTGGATGAATCCCCCTGATTGCTTAGCACTTAGAGAGATTCTTCGAATCTTGACCTGATTTCCTCAGATTGATTGAAAACTTACTCGATAGAGTATTCAAATGATTTTGTGCCCCTGAGGGTGATCAGACTTTGAAATATTGCTGCCTCTGCTCAACGGAGTTCGGAAGACAACCTGTCCTTTAGGAGGATAAAACTTTTCATCTGAAGTTCATGATGGAAACTTTCCTGATGTTAAGCACTTGTTCATATGCAAAAAATGTTTATTATGAGAAATATAATTCTAATGCAAAGAGTATGTTTGTCCTGAAGTTTAAAGAAACTTATTGAAAGGATGTCGTAACATCGAGTTTTGTAAAAGAAAGATGGTGTGATACCAACTCAAGCGTTTAGCGGATCTCCTAGGAGTCAGCTTACCGTATTCTCGTGTATATTCTGCTTTCGAATTAACCCTGCTTCAATTAGGACTTTTAAGGGTTGTAACGTGGTCAGGTTCACGGTTTTTAGAAAAAAGGATTTTTAGGCTCAAATTATTTGGTGCCCACCCCCTTCGTGATGTTCTCCAATCCTAAGTTCAGTTAACTCGACACGAGCATTCATCCTTCAAGTGGAACTTGAGATGGTTGAGGAATTGATGAGGTATCTGGACACGGTAGTCACTTTACCTTTCATTTTGGTGTCTGATCACACGACTTTGTTCTTTTGATAAGGATTCTTATTTTGTAATCCTTGTTTGCTTTGCTTTGCTTTTCTTTTTTTTTGTTTCCCTAACTTTTGCCTGGACAAATTCGTTTGAATTTTGATTTAGATGTCCAGCGGGATGCCCTAACTTTTGCCTAAGTCACTTGTTTTCAAGTTGTTGACTTAGCGGGCTTTTCTTCTTTTCTTGATTTATTCTTTTCTTTTGAACAAGTCGTGTGATCCTGAATCTCTGATTTGTTAGAAGTGATTGTGACTGCCTGAGTCTTTGATTGATGAAGAATTATCATTGTGGTATCATCATATTTTGACCTCTTGATGTGAGGGATAAACCACAGCGGCTTTGATGTTGGTCTCGACCTCCTGATGTGAGGGATAAATTTGATGTCTCGACCTCCTGAGGTGAGGGATAACCGTTGTGGATTTGACTTTCCTCAACCTTTTGAAAGATAGCCATTGTTGTATCCTTATATGTGTGCTCCTGATGAATTTAGAATGCTCGATCAGGTTAACTGAATACTACCCTGCCCCAGGGTTAAAATAAGGGTTTTTTCTGCATAGAAAAGAAACTCCTACTTCGAAGGCTTAGAAGGGTTAACGAAGGTCTATCTCCCTTATATCTCCAGTGTTTGGGGATTTGAAACAATGCCTGTACATCATCAACAGGGTTCTACTCAAAAGCATACCATTTGAGATTATTGGTATTATGTGCTCATTATCCTCCCTTCGGAGTTATCATGCTTTATTACAAGAGTTAGGCATCACAAAAAGCATAGAAAAACATAAATGAGCAAAAGCGAATGGATTTTTTCAAGACAAACATATCCAATGCATTATGATTATAGTTCAAAAACAAACAAGTTTTGCATGCAAACAGAATTGACAAAACAAGAAAGCTTAAACATGAACATGCAAGATGAATTAAGAATTGCCAATGTTGAGGAGATCTTCTCCGTATGGACTTATTGCTTCAAAAGATCCAGTGAGTCAAAGGAGGACTTCAATTCTGGCCCTCAGGTGCGAATGTGATAGCATTTGCATCAATCAGGTCTTGAACCTTGTCTTTGAATGACTTACAGTCTTCAATCAGATAACCAACTTCCCCAGAGTGGAAAACACACCAGGCGTTGCATATGTTCCAACAGAACACTTCAGATTACTTCCTGGAAGAAGATTATGGCGAGGCCATACAGAAGTTGCAAGTGTCCAGCTTTAGGGATTTGAGTTGTGCCAGTGGTGCACAAACTCAAGATACAAGGTGTCTTGCTTATCCCTCGGTTGGGAGCCCCAAATATAGCGACTAGAGTTTGTGAATGCTTTAGGGATTTGAGCCGCCAATGATGCGAACTCAAGAACACGGAGTCTTGCTTATCCCTCGGTCGGGAGCCCCAAATATAGTTGTTGAAACAGAAAACACCATCATGAATGTAGGAAACTCTATATTGCTATCAGCGAACAACAATAACCTCTGACGCTTGGCTATCAAAGTCATTACATGGAACACACAAGAGTTGTTGTGAAGGAAACCTCTGGCAGTACCAATTGCAAGTGATTCTCATGAGTTACCCCTTGAGGAAGAACAAACATTCTATTTGCAGCAAATGAAATGGGATTGACCAGTAGAAACCATTATGAATAAACTCAAACATCTCTGGATCGAGCAAGTCCTGGACTTTTTGTACCTCAACACCTTGTAAAGCTTGACATTATGATCGGGCGCCCCGATAATGGAAAACACCGAGTATTGTCATCGAAATCAGGAGAGCTATCTGTGGTGAGAAAGAACCAAAGCACAAATCTTAATCAACTGAAATTCCAACAAGCAAGGATGAAACTGGACACAAGGCATGGAGACCTCGTCAGGTTGTTTCTCATATTCTTTATGTCTTTGTTGACGAGTGAAGGCTACGGAAAAGGAAACTCCAGGAGGAAGAGGTAACTCGGGATGTGAAGCAGATCCTTGAGAATGAGAGGTGTCTCTGCATATCACTCTCGATTACTGGCTGGCAGAAGATTCTGGCGAAGTCACACGGAATTTGTAAGTGCTTTTAGGGATTCGAGCAATGCAAATGGTGCAATGCTCAAGATAGACAATGTCTTGCTTATCCCTCGTGCGGGAGCCCCAAGCAATTTCAAAGACTTGCAGATCCTAACATCACGACCAGGTGCCCCTGAATAGAACTCACACCTAGTGTCATTGTCATCCAGCAAAGAATCTGTAGACATCTATATAGTACGGAGCTTAACCATTTGCAAATAAAGCAAGCATGGAAGCAAATGAGCATAAGACAAGTCTTCAAAGAGAACCCCAACTGAGCTTTCTTCTCGGTAAAATCCCCACAAAGTTGTTCCATGACTAATCTCTAAACAAACAATAAGAACAAGTCAAGTCTCTGAATCTGGTGAGAGAATACCAAGTCTGAATAAAAGATCCTCGATCATGAACACCTGTTATGCATGGAATGTATGAGATGTATGATATAAATGCAATGCCATGTTCATTCGATTTCCAAGGAATCCTCATACTTTGATTTTTTAGATAACAAAAGATAGAAGAGCTCGACACGAGGCTTAAAGAAACGATTCCTTGGAAATGGAAGGAACACGTATGCTAGTATGCTAGTTATTTTTTGTACTTCATTTTTTCACAAGTAAATATGCAATGATGCAAAGTGGTGGGAACCACAATACTGGATATATCTGGGATGCCGAGAGATCACACGGCACAAGTTCAAAGGTTCAGCACAGTTTCGGAACTCCCCGTAGATCACGGGACACAATCAATAGAAACAGAACCATAGTCGCCATCACGGAAATGGAACCACTCGAGCAAGAACCAAAGTAACCCTCAAACAAGAACCACGGTAACCCACGAACGAGGATAGCGGTAACCCTCGAACAAGAACAGCAGTAACCCACGAACAAGATCCAAAGTCACCATCAATGTACCTGTTAATCAATGATTGATTCCCGCCCCACTCACGGGTAAATCTAGGCCAAGGTAGGTCAAAAATCCAACAGAGGATCGAATGTAGGCGCTATCATACGATATTGCCTCATTCCACCAAGCTCTGCCCGTGGGTACGTGATCAGATCAATCAGGCAAACGCCTTCTGTCCGTCACGGCCACTCTAGTCCTAGTTCCTATGGTATCACTCATGACCTGGGTATTGGGTCTTTTACCTCTTGAAACACCCACCCACAGACAAAAATCCAAACAGTCCAGAATATGATGCAGAAAAGTAAAAGCGCACATAGAATGCAATGCAAACAGATAAATATGCAAAGCGATAAAAACACCCAAAGATAAACACACAAGCGCTAGGATCGACTTGCTGAGTCCGGACCAGCAACAGGTCGAGACGTCCCCAGCAGAGTCGCCAGCTGTCGCTACCGCGAAAATTAACAGAGTCGCCACTAACATATTTATCCTGAAAAGGAAGGGAATGCCAGCAAACCACAAAACAAAACAACGGTCTCACGACCAGAGAAAAAGGGTAAGGGAGTCGGTTACGCGAGGGGAAGGTATTAGCACCCCACGCGCCCATCGTACTCGATGGTATCCACGCCTGTATCTAAATCTATGGGTGTGTAACAAATCTACGCTAATCTGGACTAAAATGAATGCAGAATGTAGGGAAAAGAAAGGATTGTGCTCGCACGGGCCCTACCCCGCTGCCTACGTATCTGTTTTGCAGAATCAGAGCTACCGTAGCTCGGCTAACTAATTTCTGTTTGTTTTGTATTTTTTAGGTGAACAGGTTACATTCACACTCCGCTGCTCGACCTTTGGAGACTTATGCTTGGGAATGGAGCGGAAATAACAAGCTCTTAAGAAAAGAAAATCAAAGAGTGTGGTTTGTGTTTTAAACAATGCATGAGGAAGACCTAAGCTAAGGGGGAAAGCTTGCTACCTAATGTTAACATACAAAGGGTATCAGTCTAAACTAAACTAATCAACCTACGGGGGAAAAAGGGAAACACACAATAAGCACACAAACGAGCATCCGCTCGTAAAGCAAACAAAACCAACGGTACTGACCGAATGGTAGAAAAGCGGTCCCGCCATAGCCAAGGGGAGCAGCTCAACCCAAGTCAACCAAGCATTAGACCTCGCGAAAATGATCGGGCCATAGACAAGAGGGCGGACCCCTCTCAGCAACCAAGCCGTCACGGATCATAAAGGAAAACGGTGCGTGCGTACACCGAGCATCAACGTCGAGCGACGCGAGCTATAGGAAAGGCGGGGGTCCGGCTACATGAACCCTTTTCCTGACATACTCGATAACAAGATCTTGTGCAGGTTCAGAAGCGAGCAACGCGTAGCATGCGCATACTGAACAGACTCGATGAGACTAGGCGGGGGTTGATTGCTAACCCTTTCCGCATGCCTTCTATGAGGACTTAATGGAGTGCCATATAGGACTTATTACACCGTGACTCCCTGCCGCAAAGCACAAATATAAACACACCAACATAAACAGAGCCTCTTTCGAGGGCTTGGCCAGATGCATGTCTAGGTCCTACTTCTCATGTTAAAGGATGATGCGAGAAAGCGATAAAGTGCAAGAGAAATAAAATGAAACGGGAGACAATACTAAACGGATAGCAAATCCGCAATGAGCTAGCAAGCGTAAGCAGAGAAGTCCGAAGTACTTCGCGTAAGCCATCATCCAGCAAAGCGAGTCAGAAAGCGTCGTCGTGAAAGTAGATCACAAGCGACATGTGGCACGCGTCGAGCATAACCACATAAGCAACCTGCAAGAGAACACAAGCCAGACAATGCAGGAATATACATCTCAATGAATGAGAGATCAGATGAATCCCGTCAGGAAGAAGTTCGTATCCCACAAATAAAATGGAACACGACACAAGTCAAGTCACACCGGAAGCGAATTCGTGTCCCACAAATAAAGTGGAACACGAAGCAAGTCGAATCGCAATCGAAGGCTCTCTCGAAGTACCTCGCACATCTCAGCAAACAAATCAGTAATAACAAGGAGACACGCACCCGCCATAGAAAATAATAGAAGTTAAATTCTAAGTAAATTCTAAAACAACGTCTAACAAGATTAAATTGTTTTTATGACATTTCATCAAGGAATTAGAACTAAACTATGCACATGAACATCAAAATTCCAACAAGGAAAAGATTACATGTTTTTTGTATTCATTTTTATCATGTTAATATCTACCAACAATTATTGTTTTTATGTCATTTTTATCTAGAAAATAATGGAAAGCAAACTATTTTTAAAAAAAAACTAAATCTAATATGATTTTTTATGATTCAGGGAGGTGTAATGTGGAATTAAATGGTGCAGAGAGTAATAGGGGCGTTGGCCTATACAGATGGCCCAAGGACTGTTTTTGTATCATTTTCAGCATAAAAAAAATGGTGTAATTGGGCTATGGGGGAGGTTTGGCTAGCATTTCGTTTGGTCCAAGGGTTTAATCAATTCAAAATTTGTTTGATCCAATTCACTAATCTTAACCCAATCATTAATCTCACGAATATCAAAATGAATTCATATTAATCCAAGTCTTATCACTTAATCATCATCATATTAACAGAAAATTAAAAGAGAAAATTAAAAGAGGAATTAGGTTATACTGGACCTTTGAGTTCTGAAGAACTCAACCTTCATCCTCTTTCTTTGCGCGACGGCGGCGCCACCCTCTCTCCAAGGTTCTTCTCCGATCAAACTCGTTAACACCGCCGCGAGAGATTTCTCCTCCGCCTCACATCTCATCTTAATCTCTCACACTCTCCGACTTCGCTTCAAACAATAGATCCAAGAAAACAGCGGCGATTTTGCAATCGTGAACACGTTGTAGTGTTGTTGCTCCACGGTTTCGAAGTAATCGTGAACACATTGTAGTGTTGTTTAAATTGTTGATGGAGAATCAATGCTGAAATTGTTGAAGCTTGCGGTGACGCGATTATGGTGCGACGGTGAATTGAAGATCCAAGAGAAGTGCTGCAGGTTTTCGAGCTGTGAAGGTTATGGAAGTTGTTGAAGAATTTCTGCAGATTCGATTGAGATTGAAGTTTCGAAGTTACGGCGAGTGCGATGTGTTTTTTGATGCAATAGCCTTGACGTTGAGAAGAGTATCACAGTGATGAAGATTGAAGAATAACGATGATGTTGGTTCTGTTTCAGATTTGTTGAGGAAGATGAATGAAGTTCTTGATGTTGTGAAACTGTTGCCGAATAGAAAATGAAGAGATGGATTGGTTTTGTTGCAGGTTTCTGATTGAAGATGATGATGAAGATCCGAAAAGTTTGTTACACGGTTTGTTATTGATTTTTTATCTTCTTCGTTTTTCAGTTTTTGTTGTGAACTTCTGTTATCGATCTTTCTCCACCCTCTCTTTTTTTGAGTTTTTGTGTATGAATTGCAGAGAGAATGGATTCTCTCTGGTGAGGATTGAATGAAGATGATAGAAGTTTCAGAGAGAGTTTTTTTTGGTTCAAGAATTGGTTACGTTTTCGGTTATCCTCCTCTGAATTCTGTTCTGAGTTTTGTTAATCTGATTTTGAATTGGTTTAGCTTTCCGATCCCGGTTTCGATTCTAATCAGCTTCCGTTAAATTGTTTCCGTTTTTGTTGAACCGGTTTTCTGATGCTAGACTTTGTTTCGGTTTATTTTCAGAGGCGGCTTGATTTTGAGGCTTTGGCTTGACTGTGTGTTATCCAAAGGATATGGATCAAGGTTGAAGTGCTTGATGAAGGGTCTTCAAGATTGTCAATAGGCTAACAATATTTGTATTTTTTCACTAGTCAGGACGATGACAAAACTTGTAATATATGGATGTTGTGAATTCGACTTGAATGACCTTGTAATGAACTTTTGAATATTGAACATAATCACACTTGAATTTTGGATGTATTAGTTTGAATATTGAACAATGAATCTTTTACTTCCATAAGAAATTAAATCAAGATCAATCATGTATCAATTATCTTTGAAGCAACACATAAATTTCATGAATGGTAAAAAATGAATACTTGAACTTGCAACTTTGAACAATGATGTATGCTTTTATTTGTAATTTGGTGGAAAAGAAATTCAAAAATAAGCCTCATACACCTCAGACCAGAATGAGAACTTAACTTCAATGAACCTTGATGAACAAAAGTGCTTTGATCAAAATTTGAAAAATAGAATCAGTTAGATCATCAAATCAAATTTACACTCGAATCATCGAGACCTTGATTCACTCTCAATTCCTTAACTCAGGCCGAACTTGTACAATTGAAAGTATAATGGCGCCTTGAACAATCTTTGAAGATGAATTTGAATTGAAGCATAAAAGCAATCTCAACACACAATTCAATTAACCTCGATTGGCTTTCAACAAACTCAAACATTCAGATGAGAAACTCTTTATTATTTTTCTCTGATTTTTGAATGACGAAATAAACGTCTTTCATAACTTATAGCACAAAGAAGAGGGCAAATTTTGGGGTGCAACAGAGGCCACGTATGCGTATGGTGGATCCTCCTTATCTCCACCATCAGATCATCGTCTGGACAGATCTAACGGCCAGGAAGCGTGACGTTCACCATAGACCCTCAATGGACAATCACACCTGATCCAGAGCTAAGTTTTCAATTAATTCTTTTTCTTTTTTTTTTTGAATTTCATTTAAGAATTATTTTCTTTCTTTAATTCTTTAATTTAGTCTTTTCTAAAATTTGTTTTTTCCACTAATTAAATAACATTATCTTTTGATAATTATTTAATCGAAACACTCGATTTTTCTTATAACATTAAAAATAATTGTTTCTAACAATAAAAATTATTATATACTTTTAATCAATTAATTAATTAGGTTGAAAACCAATAGTTAATTTTTAGGTTTGTTAACCTCGATTCATTTATAAACCCTCATAGCCTTAGGTTTATTGGTAGGTGTTGCCCATTAACCCTGGTTAGCTTGCTCCCCATTTGGGGTTTTTCCAGTTCATTCGTTTGCCTAAATTATTATTATCTTAATTTTTGATCTGCCACGTTATTGTTGAGGTCTTTAATGCACTAACATTTTTCTTCTCTGTGCCCAATTTTAAGGGTTAATCAATGAACTTTCAGCCACGCGCCCTACCAGATCAAAAAAAGCTAAGTTTCTAATTTCTTTTGTTTAAACATCATTTTATTTTTATTTCGCCTCTTGATTAAAATAGGGTTTACGTCAATAGTTCATGAATCATTCATACACTAACCCCTATTATTTCCATTTTAATTTTCAGAGTCAATCGAGAGTTCGAGGAAAATCAAGGCATTCAAGATTTTTACTTATTATTGTTCCCTCTTATTTTCTGCCTTTTATTCCCCTTCCCCGCAGGTGTTTATTGAAATAGCATAGGACTTTATATTTTTCTGCCTTTAATTTCTGCAATTTTAAACTGCGTGGTTTGTAATCCTAGGGAGTGCAAGACTATTAACTGAATCTAGATCACTAATTTACAAGATAAATATCATCGAAGTTAACCACGTGATTGTGCACCCATACACCTTTAGGGTAATCCCTCTCGTCGCCATGTTGCCTTATTATTGTTGCCTTGTTGCCTTATTGATAATGCCTTAAAATAGTCAAGTCTCTCGATTCCGAGGATACCTAAAGCAAGGTTGCCTTTAAAGATTAAAATCATCATATAATATTTTGTCCCTTGATGCGGCCTCGAAATAAAGGATGATTGTCCCCATTGCTAAGGTATCCTCGCATGATGCCTAAAAAATTTAATGACTATTATATCCTTCCCTCAGACTACCTGCCCTCTTTATGGTAGGGACAGTCTTGTGGCGAACGATAACTTCGATGACCCTTCAATATCCAATTGAAAGACTTCCTGCCGTCTCATGGTATGGATATACCCTTTCACCCTGAAAAGCTAAAAGAACAAATTTCAAAACTTAGGGTAGTTGCTACTAATTGCTTGCTCTAAATTCAAAAATCTTTTTCCCACTCTTTTCAAAATCAAATTCAAAACTTAAAGTTCTTCTTCAAAGGTTTTTCTATTCAAACCCTACTTTTCAAACAATTCAAACATTTTTAAAACAAAGTGAGCTAAGCAATTAAGAGCCCATGGATAACCATGGATGCAAAGGGTGCTTTAAAACTTCCCTTTGTATAACTTACCCCCCGAACTCAAAATCTTTTCAAAAGGTCTTTTCCTGTTCTTTTAGCCTTTCTATTAAATTGGATAAAATAAAAGTCAGTGGCGACTCTTGCTTACCGCGACATTTCAAATAAAGTCAGTTCACCGTATTACAGAACTGGCGACTCTGCTGGGGATTCTTTCGAATAAAAGAGGGGTTACTTTAGAGCTAGGATCACTTTAAATTTGTTTGACTTGTTTGCTTTATCTTTAAAGGTTGTTTTGGGTATTCTGCTGTGCGAAAGATCCTACACCCGGATCTAGTGTACCTTAGGTATGTGGAATTAGACCAGGGAGGCTGTACGACATGTATCGTTATGGTTGAACAGGTTGCCACCGTTAGTGCGACGCTTTGGTTTGTCCTGATGGCCCTTGAATATGATCGAGGAGACATTTGGCTACCGCGTGGTGTCATAGGCACTAATTCGTCCTTAGAACCTTAGTTGAACTTGACTTTGGCTTATAGGAAGTAGCGAGATAGCTGGCTTTGGATTCCTGACTGAAGCTGGTTGATACTCGATGCTACACTCATTGAGACTCGACTCTAGGGATGCTTTTGGCTGGCCGATCGAGTGCTATGTTGAGACAATGCCCGCGAGAAAGATCAGGGATACGAGCACCATAGAACCCGGTTACTATTCTAGGACAGGTTGAACCAACTAAACTTCAGTGGGGAGGGTACTTACCTACGAACTTCATGCAAGCCCCCAAACCAAAGGACACTTGTGTGACTTGCTTGTGTGTGTTACTAATCCTTTGGTTTCTTTGCAGGATTTCCTTGTAGGACTCATTTGTCCTTACTATCTTACGCTTTGCCTGATGCATTGCATTTGAATAACATCATGACATCATGACATCATAAGCATAACATGATTTAACTAACCCTTTCAAGGATCTTAGGAATTTAGGGCGCACAATTTCAGGTACTCTCATCAAGGAATGAATTCCTAATCAAGGGGCAAGAGGATTTATTTTCCTTTAGCCACATACCTTCCAATTCAAAGGCTCAGCACCCACCAAGGGGCAAGGGGATTTATTTTCCTCTAGCCGTATACCTTCAAATTCAAAAATACAGGTCCCCCGAGTCAGAGGCTATGACCCACTGTATATGCTGAGCTTGATTCCCAAGGAGGAACATCCAAGAATCAGGGTTCTTCGAACAAAGATGCGACCAAATCATTTTCCAATGTTGCTAACTAAATTTCCTATATATCCTTGAAAATATTGCATTTGCATTCATAACATTCGCATAACAGGTTTCCTATGATGGGTTTCTAATCCCTCCTCGCTGTTTATTTCAGCATCATGGATCTCGAGCAATCAGTCAAAAATCTTCAGGCTCTAAACAACCAGTTCCGAGAGATGATCCTTAACTTGGCCAAGGGGCAAGAAGAATTGAAGGCACTTCTGATCGAGAAGGAGAAGAATCAACATAAGCATCAAGGTAGTACATATAATCGGAAATCCAAACCTAAGCGGTCATTTACTCCATTGCACATGCCGTTGTCTCAAGTTCTACAACAACTGCTCAATCAGAACTTGATAACTCTATTGCCTCCATATTCAATTCCTACTAATCCTGCTCATGGGTACAAGTATAATGCAAGATGTGCTTATCATTCGAACAACCTTGGTCATGATACTGAAGATTGTGGACCGTTGAAGCATAGGATTCAATACTTAATTGACGACGAGATCATTAACTTCAACTCACCTGAGAAGCCTCATATGGCTAATGCTATGTACAACCAGGAAGGTTGCAATGAACGCGACCTACTTGTTGAAGCAGTTCCACAACAACGAAGCAAGCCAGGTGCACCTAGGCGTCAGTTTATAAAGATCAATATGTCACTGGCTCAAGTACTGCAACATCTGCTAAAGGCAAACTTGATTACTGTAAGGGATCCTCCTGTGAAGCCCAACACTTCCGCTCCTAGCTATAAACCCAAGGCGAGGTGCGCATATCATTCCAATAGCCCTGGACATGACACGAATGATTGTTGGTCATTGAAGAATAAGATCCAAGATATGATTGATGCTCGGGAAATCGAATTCAACCCTCCCAAGACTCCTGTAGTGATCACTTCTCCCATGCCTAATCATGACAAGACTGATTAATGTCTAGAAGGATGAACTTTTTAATCATTAGACTCATTTTCATGCGCAATTTCTATTCTGTTTGTTTAAACATTCGAATTATGATAGACATTATCTGTTTTAATAATCATCATCAGTGCATTGCATATGTTTGTCTTGAATAAATTATTTCGCTATCACTCATTTAAACCGCATCTTTACTTTGCATATGTTTTATGATACTCAACTCCTGCTAAAGCTGTATACCTTTTGAGGAAGGATGACGAAAATGATACCGCAACCTCATACAGCGATGCTTTTGAACAGACTATGCTGATGATGTACAAACATTATTTCAATTCCTAAACAGTGGAGATATAAGGATGTTAATCCCTCGTAAACCCCTTTGAGCCTAGGAGTAGAATTTTCCTTTCTTGAACAATTTAAAACCTTTGATCATAACCTGGGGCAGGGTAATTACTCAGTTAACTTAATTATACTAGCCGTTGTTTACACAAATAATGATGGGTTCCCGTGACTATTAAGTCAGGCAGTCAACATCTATCAAAAAGAAAAATTGTCAAGTCAAAACCTATGAAGGAGACTTATCGAAAATCGAAATAGCCCGCTGACTGTATTCTCAAAATAAACAGTTCAGGAAAAAGTTAGGGATAATAAAGTAAAAAAAAAACCAAAAGAGGTTGTTATAAATCCTCGACAAAAAAAATATTACAAAAAAGAATGACTGCCTGTCCAATTAAACTTACAACGCCTTAACCATCATCAAATGTCAGTGGTATGACTTCAAGACCTGCTAGAACTTAAACGCAAAGTTAACTGAGCATAGGATCGAAGGACATCACGAAGATTGGGATGGATACGAATAAACTTTGAGCCACTATCCTTTGTTTCTTAAACCGTGAACCAAAGCCACGTTACAACCCTTGACAGTCCTAACTGAAGCATGGTTAGTTCGAAGGCGTACTATCGTCAAAAAGGTATCCTAACTCCTTAAGGTTTACCAAAAATGCTAAGTTGATATCTTGTTTTTACAAATATCACGTTTTACAAATATCACGCTTTTACATCTCCTATTTTAATGTTTTTCAAAAACTAGAGACGGACATATGCATTGCATCTCATGAATTCATTATTAAACATATTTGCTACATAATTTCGAATGTTAGCATCGGGAAGAATCTGCACAGGGTACGACTAATGACTAAAAATCATCCCGACAGACGAAACCACTTCAGAAACAACATCTCTTACACTGACTTAGTTGATTAGAAATCAATGAATACAAGGGGCACGACGTGCTTTGTCCAATCAATCTGGGGGAAACCAAGTCAATATTCCGAGAATCCCTCAAGAATGCCAAACAATCAAGGGCTTGCACCCAAGTGGGTTTGAAGATACTTCCCGATCAGTTAGGGGCCACACTCTAAGATTATGAGTACTAGGGGCATCACCCATAGTATATGTCCAAAGGTCCTCACAAGGAGAATCTCTCTAAATTCCCTAATAGTAGGGGCAAAGTTGTGCAAAGCTTGTTTGACACTTCAACCAACATTCATTGGTGTGTCCCAATCAATACAAATCCAGGAATGACAGTTAATATAATACTGTGGGCAAAGTTCAAGACATCCATGCTTTCCCATAAAGCCAGTTTCATAAGATCATATCCCCACAGAGTAATCATTAAGAAGATATCTTCAAATGTCCTCATCCCAACAAAGACTTAGTTCCTCCAATGAGTTTACATCTTCGACACTTCCGGTTCCCCGATACTATTCTCTTCTCCAAACAAGGTTATTCATCTCTCTTATCCTCAGTCAGAGTACATCAAGATCAATCATTCAAATGGCTCGCATCCCCAAGCAGAAATCATAAATCCCCAGCTGAGCATCTTCAAAACAAAATCAGAAAACAAAATCACAATGACACAGAGATTTATTTTCTCAATCAAGACAGGATAAATCATATTCATACATCATATATCATAAACATAGTCATACATTGCATACATTACCTCATAATAAATTCATACATAACATGCAAGTTTCTCATTTATTTTGAGAAACTCGTCACATAATACATGCATCATGACATTGCATAAAGACTAACTTTACCTTTTTCATGATACAGGAACAAGCAGATGAAAAATATCTCTGATCTAATTCAGTTACTACGAACGGTACTGACACAGTCAACTCTCAAGGATCTAATTCCATCATCAAGAACGGTGTGGACACGATCAACCTTCCAAAGTCTAATTCAGTTACTACGAACGGTGCTGACACGACAAAAGATCTAATTCTATCATCACGAACGATGTAGACACGATCATCTCTCCAAGATCTAATTCAGTTACTACGAACAGTACTGACACGGTCAACTCTCAAGGATTTAATTCCATCATCACGAACTGTGTGGACACGATCAACCTTCCGAGATCTAATTCAGTTACTACGAACGGTGCTGACACGATCGACCTTCAAAGATATAACTCTATCATCACGAACGGTGTAGACAGGATCATCCTTTCCAAAGTCTATTTCAGTTACTACGAACGGTACTGACACGATCAACATTCAAAGGTCTAATTCAGTTACTACGAACGGTGCTGACACGATCAAAGAAAGAGACAGACTTAATCATGACACTTAATTTAGAAAAGACCACGACAATGGAGTCACTACGACTGAGTCACGATAATGGATTCACGACAACTGAGTCACGATAATAGAATCACGACAACTGAGTCACGATAGTGGAATCATGACAACTGAGTCACGATAATGGAATCACAACAACTGAGTCACGACAATGAAGTCACGACAACTGAGTCACGACAATGAAGTCACGACAACTGAGTCACGATAATGGAATCACGACAACTGAGTCACGATAATGGAATCACGACAATGGAAATCACGACAATGGAGTCGCGACAATGAAGTCATGACAATGGAGTCACGACGATTGAGTCATATATCTAATCCCGGTATTCAGTTCAGAAACAATCATGACAATGAAGTCACGACGATGGAGTTACAACGATAGAGTCACAACAATCAATTCACTCATATGATCCAGATGCTCAGGGCAATCAAGCCAACAACTTAATTCTGACACCACATATGCGGTCTAATGTACGACTCAGTCTGACGCACGTCAATACATTAACTGATGGCATCTGTAAGCCCATCTCCGACAAACGCCTTTCAATACTTCAAGCTCGGATATAGTCTAACGTACGACTTATTCTGACTTTCGTATTTATCCAGATCATATGGCATATTTAAGCCCGTCTCATACATCTTTTCCAACACTTGGACGACATCTTTAAGCCCGTCTCCGGCAAAAGTCCCTACTTCAGCCAGGGCAAATTCCTGGGTATTCTAGTGTTCATTCCTCTTCTACCTTAGGATTCCGACAGGCACACAAGCCAATCTACATCCTCAAGTATAAAAAGATTGAACAGGGGCAGCTGTCATACCCCAAAATTTTCCCATCATATTTATTCATATTTCAGTCCATCTGACTTTCAAATGCTCAAAGATACACAAGAAGGAAGCATGCAACCTCAAATGGATCCCATGGCCTCTCATATGCTTCAAAGGGTCCTCATGCCAAGTTTCAAGCTCTGATTCATAGGATTGCTCAGTCAATTGCTCAAATGATCAATAGGCGACTAGTTTGACCTAAAAGTCAACTGTGGTCAGAGTACAGTCAAAATTCCTAATTTTTGGTCAACATCCTCGTTTTGAAGTATCATTCATCATTTGATAAAGGATTGATTACGATTCATCAAGAAAAGCTCCAAAATCATCAAAAACCTAAGTTTCTAAATTAGGGTTTTTAAGGAGAAAGTTAACCCAACTTTGAGCAGCCATAACTTTCAGATGGAATGTCACAAATTTTCCATCCAAAGCTCAATTTGAAGGAAATTGAAGTCACTACAATTTTGTCTCTCACATGCCAAGGCCAAAAATGCATCATTTGAGAGATATGGGCCAGAATATTACAGGTCCTTCTAGAAGCTCGCGAAAAGCTATTTTTTGCCAGGAGCAATATCATCAAGATAAAATCTCCAAATGAAAAATATGTTCCAAAATGGCTTGTAAAAGACATATTGGGCTTTCCAAAAAGTCTTAGATCATTTCCATATGATAAATATTGAATGAGTTATGGCTTACCCAAGTTGGTCGATTTTAGAGAATTGCATAAAGCCCTAAATTGGTGAGTTTCATATTTTTGAGTAATGGGCCTATGACATTACCCTGACCACGTGATTTTGAGATTGGAAAAGGCCCATTAGTCATATATTATTTATTTCATAGTTTTATTTGATTTACCTTTGATTTTATTCATTAAAATTCAAATAAGTCAAATAAAATCACAAATAAATGAAATAAAATTATATGGTTCAATCATCAAATATTCAATCAATTTAAATTGATTCAAAAGTCCAAAAATTATATGAAAAAAGATTGGAGAGATATGAGGCAAAAATAGAAACTTTCCTTGATTATTGCAATCTAACATTCAATCAAATATTTCTCCTTCAATCATGGCCTTTTGGATTACTTCTTGACCTAATCTAATGCCCTATATAAACAGAAGTAATTCTCACACCTAGGACGAAAAATTAAGAGAAAAAAAGGAGAGCCACTAGGGTTTATAAAGGAGAAAATATTCAAGGAATTTGGGCATCGAAAGTCGCGAGTTGCAGCAGGTTTCAGCCAAGTTCAACCATCCAATTCTGTTCCAGGGATACAAAAGAGTAAGTTTGGATCTAAAGGCAAAGGTATAACACGGTATATGGTCCCATGCATAAACATCATCCTTGCGTTTTTTTCTGTTAATCGAATGTAAATATCTAACGTATTTTAATTGAAACTAACCACACTAATGCGTTCCTGGGGTTCATTAGGCCAGGTTAGACCTAGCTTTCGCAAGCTTTGACAATTGGAACGTCAAACACCATGGTTAGGGCATGGTGAAGCTTCATCTTCGTTTTTTAACTTGCGGGTCGTTTCAGTCCAATCCTATACCACCATTGAACTCAGGGCATGTCTTTATATAGATCTGGGTTGATAGCCGATATTTTTCTTGTCGTGTTTTTGGTGTTCTCAATCTGCAGGTTGAAGATGATGAACTTGAAGGAAATTCCGCAGGAAAAGTCCTAGGAGATTCCGCGGGAAAAATCGCAGGTGGCTGCGAAGAAGAAAGTGAATAGTGCTTGGATGCGCGCGTGGAAGTTTCTTGCAATACTATTCGCTGGTCAGGCACGTTTTGATCCTCTCTCTACCGTGAGTGGCCAGTCAACACAGACATAATCTCTCTCCCAATACCATTAGCTTGCGTATAGTGAGTGGACCCAGGTTTTGACTACTTTTGAATTTGCATTTAATTAAATGTTTTATTATTTATTATTTTTCAAGCGTGTAATTCACAAGATATGAGTCTAGTTCAAGTGGCAAAGGGTGAGAATGATATAATGTTCATGGGTTCGATCCCTTGGGGCGCCACCCATTTAATTTTTTAGTTTGAGATGTTTGTATTCCCAGAATTCAGTATGACGAGGCCATGTATGCGTATGGTGGATCCTCCTTATCTCCACCATCAGATCATCGTCTGGACAGATCTAACGGCCAGGAAGCGTGACGTTCACCATAGACCCTAAATGGACAATCACACCTGATCCAGAGCTAAGTTTTCAATTAATTCTTTTTCTTTTTTTTTTTTGAATTTCATTTAAGAATTATTTTCTTTCTTTAAATCTTTAATTTAGTCTTTTCTAAAATTTGTTTTTTCCACTTATTAAATAACATTATCTTTTGATAATTATTTAATCGAAACACTCGATTTTTCTTATAACATTAAAAATAATTGTTTCTAACAATAAAAATTATTATATACTTTTAATCAATTAATTAATTAGGTTGAAAACCAATAGTTAATTTTTAGGTTTGTTAACCTCGATTCATTTATAAACCCTCATAGCCTTAGGTTTATTGGTAGGTGTTGCCCATTAACCCTGGTTAGCTTGCTCTTCATTTGGGGTTTTGCCAGTTCATTCGTTTGCCTAAATTATTATTATCTTAATTTTTGATCTGCCACGTTCTTGTTGAGGTCTTTAATGCACTAACATTTTTCTTCTTTGTGCCTAATTTTCAGGGTTAATCAAACAACTTTCAGCCACGCGCCCTATCCAGATCAAAAAAGCCAAGTTTCTAATTTCTTTTGTTTAAACATCATTTTATTTTTATTTCGCCTCTTGATTAAAATAGGGTTTACGTCAATAGTCCATGAATCATTCATACACTAACCCCTATTATTTCCCTTTTAATTTTCAGAGTCAATCGAGAGTTCGAGGAAGATCAAGGCATTCAAGATTTTTACTAATTATTGTTCCCTCTTATTTTTTTCCTTTTATTCCCCTTCCTCGCAGGTGTTTATTGTAATAGCGTAGGACTTTATATTTTTCTGCCTTTAATTTCTGCAATTTTAAACTGCGTGGTTAGTAATCCTAGGGAGTGCAAGACTATTAACTGAATCTAGATCACTAATTTACAAGATAAATATCATCGAAGTTAACCACGTGATTGTGCACCCACACACCTTTAGGATAATCCCTCTGGTCGCCTTGTTGCCTTATTATTGTTGCCTTGTTGCCTTATTGGTAATTCCTTAAAATAGTCAAGTCCCTCGATTCCGAGGATACCTAAAGCAAGGGTGCCTTTAAAGATTAAAATCATCATATAATATTTTGTCCCTTAATGCGGCCTCGAAATAAAGGGTGATTGTCCCCATTGCTAAGGTATCCTCGCATGATGCCTAAAAAATTTAATGACTATTATATCCTTCCCTCAGACTACCTGCCCTCTTTATGGTAGGGACAGTCTTGTGGCGAACGATAACTTCGATGACCCCTCAAGATCCAATGGAAAGACTTCCTGCCTTCTCATGGTATGGATAAACCCTTTCACCCTGAAAAGCTAAAAGAACAAATTTCAAAACTTAGGGTAGTTGCTACTAATTGCTTGCTCTAAATTCAAAAATCTTTTTCCCACTCTTTTCAAAATCAAATTAAAAAATACTACGCTTTTTTACAAGCTAAAGTTCTTCTTCAAAGGTTTTTCTATTCACACCCTACTTTTCAAACAATTCAAACATTTTGAAAATAATGTGAGCTAAGCAATTAAGAGCCCATGGATAACCATGGATTCAAAGGGTGCTTTAAACCTTCCCTTTGTATAACTTACCCCCGAACTCAAAATATTTTCAAAAGGTATTTTTTTGTTCTTTTAGCCTTTCTATTAAATTGGATAAAATAAAAGTCGGTGACGACTCTTGTTTACCGCGACATTTCAAATAAATTCAGTTCACCGTATTACAGCATCATTAGAGCATCTTTATATCCTGAAATGTATCAGAGCACACTAGACAAAATATCAGATCATGAATGTATCAGAACATTCTTAAGAAAGAACATGTATCAGAACATTCAAAAGAAGAAAATGTATCAGAGCATATTCTACAAAGAGAATATCAGAACATTCTTCTTGCTTCTGATCTTGAAGCATCACAGCACTAAGCTTGCTTCAATTTTCCAAGAACATACTTCTTTATAGAATTGCTTTTCCCCATGTATTTGCTTCTCATGTTGAGCTTTTTCAGAATATCTTCAATCCTGCAAAAAATCTCAAAGACATAGAACTTGCAAACAATGTTAGGAAATGTTGAGACTTAATCCCATCAACTGATATAATAAACCAAATCAATTATCATGTTTCTCCCCCTTTTTGTCATAACATCAAAAAGCATTAAAAGATTCAGATGATAAAAGACACATAAAGTGAAGAAGATAATGATTTCATTAATCAACAAAATATATCAGAAGTACACAAGGGATAGAAGCAGATGCAAGAAACAGATGCATAAAACAAGAAAACATCTAAGACCAAGACAGACTACGACTAGCCAAGCTTAGAAGCTAAGGGGGCCAGAAGGGTTTTAATCTCAGTAGTGTCTTTCGTTTGGGTCATCATAAAAGATCTGAACTCATTGTGAGTATCCTCATGCTTTTCCAGACGAGAAGCTAGACCAGCTTGATTCTGTTGAAGAGCCTTCATGGTGTTTATCAAAATAGAAGGTCCAGCAGAAGAAGCTTCAAAGCTATTGTCCATAAGGGGAGGATTCTCAACAGCAGCATCGACCATGAGAACATCAGCTTGATTTTCCTTAATAGGAGATTGCTTAGAGGGATGATTCTCAGCATCTTGATTCTCAACATCAGCTTCTGATTCAGAAGTATCTTCATCATATATTGGAGAAGGGATAACAACATCTGGATTCTCTAGAGCCAGAAGAATGTCAGCCAAGTTCTGAGGAGGTGTTGGAGCAACTGGTTCTGATGGATATTCAACTTTTAGATATACCATATCTGGTGCTTTATCAGAGGGATTCTCCCTTAGCCACTTGAATATAGACTGAAAGTCTCCAGTCAGAACGTGATAATTAGGCTTCCACACAACCATAGCAAGAGGATGAACTTCTTCAAGCTCATCAACAAGCTCCTTCTCTTCAAGAGATTTCCAGCTCCTGATGGGAAAGAAGTAGATGTCTTCAAAATCCCTTAGAAAACCAGAAGGACCAGGAGCTTCTGCTTCACAAGCTTTCTGAAGCTTTAGAAAGTCAGAATTGATCTCTCTTCTGAAGGCTCTCCAGAGACTCCTAGTAGCAACATAATCCGTCCTGGTATTATGTGCAATCTTCAAGGCTTCTAATCCTGTCTGTATCTTCAGCTTTAGAAATTCAAAACTTACACCAACATAAAGTTCAGGGTTACGGTTTTGAATTGGGTGGAAGAAGAATCTGGGTTCAGAATGAAGTAGGGTTCAGGTTCTCTATCAAGAGAAAGCAATGATTCTGCTTCATTCTCAGATTCCAGGTCAACAAAATTTGGGTCAGGACGAGGTTTGGGTGTATAGTTACAGGCGCAAAAGAGTTCATGTAAAGATTCAAAATTTGGAGATTCTGATGCAGTGGGATTGATGGGAACAGGGGAGGCAACAGGGGAATAGTTTGCATGAGGAGGAGGTTGAGAAGTGGAGATATTTGTGTGAGGAGGAAAGAGGGTTTGAAGGGGTAAGATATCTAGGATAGGGTCAAAAACAGGATGGTCAGAAACAAGGTTTGTCTTGGGTGAAGGAGGAGAGGTGAGAACTTTTGTGGGTGGAGGTGATGAGGTTTTTTCTGGTTTAGAGATGGGGGGAACTTCTGTTGGTACAAATTTTAAATTTAAAGCAGTTACAAAATCAGGTTCAGAAATGTGAATACCTGAAGATCTCTTCTTGAGATGCCTCTCAGATTCATCTTCTACAACCTTCTTCTTCTTCTTCTGAATCACCATCTTCTGTTTTCCTTTCAACGCTTCCTTCTGTCATTCTTCTTCTGTTTTATCTTCTTCTTTTGGAACCTTTTCCTTCTCAATAGCTTTCTTTTCTGCTTCTTTCTTTTTCTTCTTCTTATTATCTTTCTTCTTTTTCTTCTTCTCTACATCCTTCTCATCATCCTTCTTCTTTCTTTTCTTTTCAACAACCTTCTCTTCTTTCTTATTATCTTTCTCAGGCTTCTTCTGTTCAACATCTTATTTATTTTTACTCTCCTTTTCAACCTCAACTTCTTTCTTTTCTTCAGCAACTTTTTCTTCATTTCTCTTCTCCTCACTGATAGAAGGAAGATCTAGCTTTCGCTTTGTTCTTTTTTCTTTTCGAGAAGCAGCTGTTAGAACAAGATTTGTTTTGATCAATATTTTTAGTTTTGATGATAACAATGTATATGAATTTTGTATAAGACAATGTGGTACTCTATGCATTTTCCATTTCAAGAAATATATGAAGAGTATGCACAATTCAGCGCATGAAGCACTGACTGAGAAGGTTCAGTATGCAACATCAGAACATGCTCTCGCAAGACATCAGAAGATGGTCAAGCAGAATCAGAACATGGTCTATTGAAGCATCAGAAGAACTTGAGATCAGAAGCAGAAGCACTGAAGTTCTTATGGTATCACGCTAGATACACTTCAAAGTTAGAAGATAAGAAGATGCTCTGCACCAAGCTGTTTGACTCTAATTAATTCAAACGTTGTATCTACAAAGATCAGATCAGAAGAAAGTACAAGATGGCAGGCTACACTGACTGACAAAAGGAACGTTAGAAGCTATTAAAGGCAAAGTCAGTTAAAGCAGGAAAAGCAAGGCTCGAGGTAGTTGACAAAAGAGTGAAACATTAAATGCAATGCTGTACGGATCACGCAACGCATTAAATGCTCTCAACGGTCATCTTCTCAAATAGCCTATAAATAGAAGTTCTGATGAGAAGCTGAATACAACTCTTGAACGCAAAATACAGAAACACTGTCAATTTGAAAAGCTCTCAAAACTTCATCTTCAACCTCACTTCATTGCTGTTGTAATATCTTAGTGAGATTAAGCTTAGAACTTAAGATAAATATCACAGTTGTGATTATAGCTTATTAAGAAGCATTGTAATACTCTTGTAAGAATTTGTTTACATTCATTTGTAAAGGAACTAGAGAAGATCAAGTTGTGATCAGATTCTCTAGAAGTCTTAGAGGGTATCTAAGCATTGATTTCCTAGAGTGATCAAGTTGTGATCAGAATACTCTAGAAGACTTAGAGGGTATCAAAGTGGAAAACCATTGTAATCAAGATTGATTAGTGGATTAAATCCTCAGGTGAGGTAAATCACTCTAAGGGGGTGGACTGGAGTAGTTTCGTTAACAACGAACCAGGATAAAAATCATTGTGCAATTGTTTTTATCTTAAGAGTTTTTAAAGTTACACTTATTCAACCCCCCCCCCCCTTTCTAAGTGTTTTTCTATCCTTCAATTGGCATCAGAGCACCGGTTCTAAGGTGCAAGCACTTAACCGTGTTTAGAAAAGATTCAAGAAGAGAAAAACACTAAGTCAAGATGGCTACACTAGACCACCAGTATTCGATGGTGAAAACTTTGAATATTGGAAAGATAGACTCGAAAGTTACTTTCTTGGTTTAGATGGTGACTTATGGGATCTTCTGGTGGATGGTTACAAACATCTAGTGAAAGCTAGTGGTGTAAAGCTGACAAGACAAGAAATGAGTGATGATCAAAAGAAGCAATTCAAAAATCATCACAAGTATAGGACTATTCTGCTGAATGCTATTTCTCATGCTGAATATGAGAAGATATCAAACAGAGAAACTACCTATGACATATATGATTCATTGAAAATGACTCATGAAGGAAATCCCCAAGTGTTGCACCCCAAAATTTGCCCTCTTTATTTGAGCTATAAGTTATTAATGACGTTTATTTCGTCATCCAAAAAATGAAGAAAAATAATAAAGAGTTTCTTGTGGTTCTAAAGAAGTGCGGTGTGAAAAATCGTTTAAACAGTGTAAATACGAGAAAATTCACAAGTCTTATTTGGAAGGTGATATGAGCTAAGTTCCCGCGTTACCGCGACTGTTTCGACGATATCTACAACTTTCGTGTTCGGCTCAGAAGCCAGTTCTTTGAGGAAGGTCGTCAAAATTGCAAATTACTTGAGGTTTCGCAGTAAAAAACGGTGCTGAATGTAGGGTTTCGGGCCTCGGAAAATTCATATCTCACAATCCGCACGTCGGATTCGCTTGAAAATTTAACCGGAGCTCCATACCATCATTACCAAGATTTCATATGTTCGGACCGAAGGCCAATTATGCACGGAAAATTCCCAGAATTTTAAGGATCGTTGCGTTGTTTCGTTGAAAAGTGTGTTTTCGAGTATGTCGCGCCTAGTTTGAAAATGCATAACTCCTTCGATTTTTATTGTATGAAGTCCATTCCGGCGGCATTTTCTTGGAAATTTCATTAGCTTCGTTTCTTCGTCACACATGCCTATTTAGATTCTGAGCCGAAGATAGGGTTTTATCGAGTTCTTTGAGCGGTACTCACAAAATTCTGCACAGTCGCACCAGATGAATCGACGTTTCTCGTCATTCAAACGCGCGTAATTTCTTCATCGCTTATAGGATTGAGACGATTCTTGCGGTGACGAGTCAGGAATTTGGTCATCTTCACAATGGCATTGGTTTCATTCCGGAATTCAGAGCCGAACCGAGTTTCCTTAAAAACGAGCCAAAATAAGATGCACCGAGGGCAATTTGGACATTTCGCGTTGACAATATATAAACATTTTGCTCTTCACACATCAGGCAGAACTCTCATAATTTCAATTTACCAAAAAGATCAAAAACACTTTCTCTCAATTCTCTCAATTCTCTTGAACCAAAACCACAAATTACATCAAACTTTCATCAAAAACTCATCAATCTTCATCAAGATCAAGAACATGGATTGAAGAATTAAGATTCGAAGTTTGATTTTCTTCTCTCTCTCCTCAAATCTCGCGCGCCTCTACCTCTCTCTTACCTCGGATTTCGCTTTCGCGTTCGTGTCGCGTTCGTGTTGTGTTCGCGTTCGTATCGTGTTCGTGTTCGCGCTTCGGTTGAGATCTTCATCCGGTAAGCTTTCGGATCTTGAATTAAGTGCTTAATTGTTAATCATTATGTGAATTAGGATCTAGATCTATATCTTGTTCTTGATTTATGGATGGTTGATGATGATTGATCGGTGAATTTGCTTTGTTTTTGCTCGAATCGATAATGTTCATGTGAATTGTGGTTAGATGTGATGTTTATTGCATATAATTGATGTGTGTTGATGATAAATTGTGATATTCGTGTTCGGATCTATGATTCGATGATGATTTCGTATGCATAATTGTTGATGTGCATGTATGTTGCTTGTGACGCACTCAAAGTGTTTGTATAAATGCACGTGGTGCACTTTTGCTTGATATTTGCTTGGCTCGACGCGTCGCGCTTTCCATAATTAGGATCATTTGACTTGTAGACTCGTGCTTAATTCATGATTTGATGTTTGCTTGTGATGATTGACAATGGAATGGTTTTGGATTGAGTGCGGACGGCTCCAAGGTCCTAAAAATGCTTAAAAATTGGTTTTGCTACGCCAGGAACCGGGTTGTCTCAGGCGGGAACCGGTTCCCACTCAATCCAAAATTGTTGATTCTCTGCATTTTAGTACCAGGAACCGGGTTGTCCCTAGGTGGGAACCGGTTCCTGCGTTGTTTTTGTCCTCTGATTTGTGTGCCAGGAACCGGGTTGTCCCTAGGTGGGAACCGGTTCCCAGTAATTTGAAATGTGTTTGCTTCTGTGATTTAGTACCAGGAACCGGGTTGTCCCTAGGTGGGAACCGGTTCCCAGTTTTCTGCCTTTCGTTTTTAGTACTAGGAACCGGGTTGTCCTATGCAGGAACCGGTTCCTGTGTGTAATTTTTGTGTTTTCTTTTCTAATTTCAATCTTGCATAACTTTTTACTCGTAACTCCGATTTACACGTTCTTTATATCGTCGGAAAGCTTATGAGACGTATTATATTACTAGATGTTTAGTTTTCATTAATTTGTAGATCATCCATGTTTGATTTCTCTTTGATGTTTCATTATGCATTTCCTGTTTACATCGCTTGCCCGTTTCTTTCGCTTTATAGTAATAACACAATTTCGATTGCAATGTTTGTTATCTCTAACTTGTGTGCTAGTGTGCAAGGTTTGTGGATAGTCACCGACCGACGCTTATTGCTTGAGTGTTTCGCTTTACTTGCGGAACACGATTTCCTTCATTTGTATTGTGTTCTCATCCGGGAGACACGTTCCTATTACTTTATATCTGCTAGTTTGGTTTGCTTGTTCCTCTTGCAGATGTATTGTGATTGTGCTCGACGCGCATGTCGAGCTTTGTGTGCTTTCATGGCTAATCGGTGTGCTGACCATTTGCTTTTGTTTTGCTAGCTCGCTCGCGGGATTCTTAGTTTCTTCGCTTTGCTTCACTTTAGTTTACGGATCATCATCCGTTTGGTATTGATCCCGTTTCATTTTATTTCTCTTGCACTTTATCGCTTTCTCACATCATCCTATAACATGAGAAGTAGGACCTAGACATGCATCTGGCCAACAAGCCCTCGAAAGAGGCTTTGTTTTTGTTGGTGTGTTTACGTTTGTGCTTTGCGGCAGGGAGTCACGGTGTAATAAGTCCTATATGGCACTCCGTTAAGTCCTCATGGAAGGCACGCGGAAAGGGTTAGCAATCAACCCCCGCCAAGTCTCATCGAGTCGGTTCAGTATGTGCACGCTACGCGTGGCTCGCTTCTGAACCTGCACAAGATCTTGTTATCGAGTATGTCAGGAAAAGGGTTCATGTAGCCGGACCCCCGCCTTTCCTATAGCTCGCGTCGCTCGACGTTGATGCTTGGTGTACGCATGCACCGTTTTCCTTTACGATCCGTGACGGATTGGTTGCTGAGAGGGATCCGCTCCTCTTGTCTATGGCCCGATCATTTTCGCGAGGTCTAATTCTTGGTTGACTTGGGTTGAGTTGCTCCCCTTGGCTATGGCGGGTCCGCTTTTCTACCATTCGGTCAGTACCGTTGGTTTGTTTGCTTTACGAGCGGATGCTCGTTTGTTTCCCTTATCCCTCGTAGGTTGATAGTTTAGTTTAGATTTGTACCCTTTGTATGATAACATTAGGTAGCAAGCTTTCCCCCTTAGCTTAGGCTTTCCTCATGCATTCTTTAAAACACAAACCACACTCTTTGATTTTCTTTTCTTAAGAGCTCGTTATTTCCGCTCCATTCCCAAGCATAAGTCTCCAAAGGTCGAGCAGCGGAGTGTGAATGTAACTCGTTCACCTAAAAAACACAAAACAAACAAAAATTAGTTAGCCGAGCTACGGTACCTTTGATTCCGCAAAACGGATACGTAGGCAGCGGGGTAGGGCCCGTGCGAGTATAGCTCTTTCTTTCCCCTACATTCTGCATTCATTTAGTCCAGATTAGCGTAGATTTGTTACACACCCATAGTTTAAGACGCAGGCGTGGATACCATCGAGTATGATGGGCGCGTGGGGTGCTAACACTTTCCCCTCGCGTAACCGACTCCTTACCCTTTTTCTCTGGTCGTGAGACCGTTGTTTTGTTTTGTGGTTTACTGGCATTCCCTTCCTTTTAAGGATAAATATGTTAGTGGGGACTCTGTTAATTTTCGCGGTAGCGACAGCTGGTGACTCTGCTGGGGACGTCTCGACCTATTGCGGGTCCGGACTTAGCGAGTCGATCCTAGCGCTTGTGTGTTTATCTTTGGGTGCTTTACCGCTTTGCATATTTACTTGTTTGCATTGCATTCTATGTGCGCTTTTACTTTTTTGCATCATATTCTGGACTGTCTGGATTTCTATCTGTGGGTGGGTGTTTCAAGAGGTAAAAGACCCAATACCCAGGTCATGAGTGATACCATAGGAACTAGGACTAGAGTGGCCGTGACGGACAGAAGGCGTATGCCTGATTGATCTGATCACGTATCCACGGGCAGAGCTTGGTGGAATGAGGCAATATCGTATGATAGCGCCTACATTCGATCCTCTGTTGGATTTTTGACCTACCTTGGCCTAGATTTACCCGTGAGTGGGGCGGGAATCAATCATTGATTAACAGGTACATTGATGGTGACTTTGGATCTTGTTCGTGGGTTACTGCTGTTCTTGTTCGAGGGTTACCGCTGTTCTCGTTCGAGTGTACTATTGGTTCCTGTTCGTGGGGTACCATGGTTCTTGTTCGAGTGGTAGTCTGTGTTCTATTCTAGTGTGTTATTGACTATGGGGCTTTGGTTCTGTGGATTGACATTCCGTGTTCCGTGTGGTATACCATTTGGGGGACGAACCTTTGGCTATGTACTATGTGTGTTACCGGCAGTCCAGAAGGCCTGGTGGGCGGCAACAAGTCCCACCACTTTGCATCATAGCATATTTATTTCCAAAAGAAACGCAAAAAAAAAAAAAGATATGTATAATAAGCATTTGCATGTCATATTTTCAGGGACATTCAGGAGTTCACCTAAGTTGAAGATGGACATTCTCACTGATACTGTCAAAGAACGTACGAGGCATACCAGAGCTTATAAGATTCCGGATATTGATGTTTCGGGGTTGATATGTTTGAGTTCTCGGTTGAAAGGGGAGGTTCTCCGTGACTTCAATCATGATTATGGCAATTTGCACTCCATCCTAAATACATCTTTCGATCCAATGGCTTTGATCACCCTGTTTCAGTTCTATGATCAACAGTTGAGGTGTTTTACATTTCAGGACTATCAATTGGTGCCAACACTCGAGGAGTTTTCTTACATACTCAACATCCGAATCACTGATGATGTACCTTTCATTCGAGTTCCCGAGGTTGTGAGATTTGAAAAAATAGCTGAAGCTCTTCACATGGGTATAAAGGAGGTGGAAAGAAATTGGAAGTCATCGGGCGGTGTTTCTGGTTTCTATCTTTGCTTTTTGATTAGTAGGGCTGAGGATGCGGCTAAGAAGGAGCAGTGGGTTGATTTTAGTCGTTTGCTTGCTATCATGATTTATGGTATTGTCTTATTCCCCTCAAGAGAGAACTTTATGAGTTTGGCGGCGATTTGTGTCTTTATGAACAAAAACCCCGTGCCAACGTTGCTTGCAGATGCTTATTTTTCGATCCATTCGAGAAGTAAGAAGGGAGGATATGTTGTTGGTTCTTGTCTTCCATTGTTGTATCAGTGGTTCATGTTGCATTTGCCGGTGAGAGGACCTTTTTTGCTCAAGAAGAGTTCTCTTAAGTGGTCAGATAGGATTGTTAACCTCACATCTTATGACATCAGGTGGAACTATTGTGTGGGGAAGATTTGGAACATCATCACTAGTTGCGGTCAATATCCCAACGTTCCTCTCATGGGAACCAGAGGTTGTATTAGTTATAATCCCACGCTCGCCTATCGTCAATTGGGATATGCAATGGAAAGGGCTCAGAATGATGTAGAAGCGTTTGAATCAGTGTACTTTGCTGATGGTAAAGATCCTCTGGAGCTAGAGAAGATATCGTATGCTTGGACTAAAGTCCATAGAAGGGATCAAACTACTTTGAGCAAGAAGGTTCCTATTGCTATGGGTCCTTACAGGAAATGGGTTGAGGCAAGAGTGGCAAATCTGTTGCTGCCATTTGCGAGGTCATGTCCATTGTATGAGCAACCTCCCGTGGTTTTATCTGATACAGTTGCGGCTGAACTCTATATTCAAGCCGAAGCGGACAACATCAAACTAAAAGCAAAGGACAATGAGGTTGGCTTGGAGAGGTATTTTCAAGATCACGAAAAGGCGGAATTGGCTCGTAAGCTCAAGCATGCGCAAGGTGAAGGTTCAAACATGACACGTGCCCAAAGGCGATCTCATGACTTGATGGAAGAAAGCTTGTACCGAAAATAACAGGAATGTGCGAAGTTGCGAAGGTCCGAAAACAATAGCAAGAGAAAGGTGCAGGACTCGGAAAAGCAATTGATCGAAGAAAAAGCTAAGTTGGCTCGACTTGAAGAAGAGCTCGCAAGCCTCCGAGCCCAGCGGAGAGGAGATGGAGGAGCTCATTCTGTTATCAGACGGTCCTAGTGCTGCTGTAGAGTAGATTTGGTTGGCCCATGGTCAATTTGCCGTGTATTCTTGATGTTTGTCGCCCATGTCCAGGATTGTTGGATGGGGTCCCATTTTGATATTCTGGATTTCTTTTGTATGCCTTGTGAGCACTTTGTGACACGATTATGTGTTTTATCTGTATGAACTCAAATTCTCAGTTATGTTTGAATGAAATATGCTCAGTTTGATGAATTATTCTCGTGTGTGGATTACTGTTCAAATATATTCGGTATCAGGATTTCTATGTCTTATCTGAAAGTGGGATGAACTCTTGGATACCTGAAAATTGACAAACATTTCATGCATAACATTCATATATCATACATGTCATATATTTGCAGGTTTTGCAGGTCTTATATCTTATGTCTCGCTGTTTTGTTATCAGAAGGAGTTCTAAGACGGCTAATCACCCGTATCCGACTAGGAGCAATCAGAGAAGGCAGATGAAACAGATTCAGGAACAAATGGCAGAGATGAGAGCTCAACTGACAGAGCAGATGAATGCGTAGATGGCGCAGTTTATGGAAGCATTGACTAATATGACCAAGGGGCAGGATGACTTGCGGGTTCTCGTCGAGAACTCCAGAAGGGTTGAGAATGGAGGACACCCGGGGCTGTTTGACGATGTGTCTGGTAGGATTGACGATCACCATGATCCGAATGAGTTTGACCACGTGGGAGGGCACTATAATCCTTTCAATCAGCACCGTGGTAATTTGGATTTCAATGTTGAGAACTTTGACCAGGTGTCAAGGCATAGTGCTGAGGGTGCACATGATGAAGTTGAAAGGTATCGTCTGATTGAGGAACGTCTCAGGGCTGTTGAAGGCAAATGGGTGTTAGGCATGGATATCAATAACTTGGGGCTGGTTCCTGGTGTGAGGATTCCACCGAAATTCAAAGTTCCATCTTTTGACAAATACAATGGGGCGACCTATCCTATGACTCATGTTAAGGCGTACTATTGGAAGATGTCGGTGTACTCTGAGGATGAGGGTTTTCTAATGCACTTCTTCCAGGATAGTCTTGCTGGGGCTTCTTTGGAGTGGTATGTTCAACTCAAGCGCACTCATATTCATTCTTGGAGAGATCTTGTGGAGGCTTTCATTAAGCACTATCAGTATAATGTTGACATGGCACCCAATAGGACTCAGTTGCAGAGCTTGGTTCAGGGGTCTAAAGAATCTTTCAAAGAGTACGCTCAGAAATGGCGCGAGTTAGCTGCGAGGGTTCAACCACCTATGACTGAGCGTGAGATGATTGATATGTTCACCGGTACTTTGTCTGGACACTATTACTTGGCTTGCAGTGCTTCAGCTAACTTTTCTGAAATGGTGAGATATGGCGAACGTGTCGAGATGGGTCTAAAGATGGGGAAAATTCAGTTAGGAGCTTCTTCTAATTCTGTTGGTGGTAAGAAACAAGCTGAAGGTTATGCCAGAAGGAAGGAAGGAAATGCGGATGCCATATATGGAAGAAGGGGTTCAGGGAGAAGCAATTCACATGTTAATGCTGTCATGATCCCAGTGCCACAACAACAAAAACAGCAGGGACAACGTTCCAATAATGATCGCTATCCTCCCAGGACTAGGCCTCACAGAAAGATTGATCTGATTCCTATGACTTATGCTCAGGTGTTGCAACATTTGCTCAAGATTGAGAAGATTACTTTGAGAGATACTCCGAATGCTCCGGACACGCAATCTCCGAACTACAATGCAAACGCACGATGTGCTTTCCATTCAGGTGCCGCTGGGCATGATACAGAGGTGTATTGCGTTGAAGAACAAAGTCCAGGACTTGTTGGATCAAAAGATAATCCAATTCACTCCTACACCCAATGTTGTCAATAATCCGATGCCTACTCACGGAGGTTCGGGTGTGAATGCCATTGAGAGTGAAGAGATAAGTGTTGTATCTGATGTGAGCTGTTTGACTTTTCCTCTTGTATCTATGAAGCAACATCTGATTAATAGCGGTATCTTTCCGGGCTGTGGTGTTGATTGTGAGAATTGCAAAAGTCAACCTGAAGGTTGTGCTGATTTGAAAGGTATGGTACAAAAGCTGATTGATGAGGGTCCTCTTCAGTTCTATCGAAGGTTGAGAGGTGCGAAGAGTAAGGATGGTGAAGTGTCTGTGATCTCAATTCCTTATGATCCAGTTGTTCCAATATGTATCCAAGTGCCTATTCAGATACCTGTCAGTATCCCGTATGAGGAACAACCAGCGGTGTTGATGATTACCGTGCCAGGGCCTATTCCATATGATAGTGAGAAGGCCATCCCTTGGCATTATGGGTCAGACGTATACTACTATGGCACGAAGGAGGAGGGCGATTCATCTAAACAGAAGTTCGCGGAAGCCTCAGTTGCAAACACTGATAACTTCGCCGGTACTGGTAGAATTACTCGCAGTGGTAGGGTGTTCTCCCCTCAGCTTGTTCAAAACAATGCAGATGCTTTGGCTAAGGCCAAAGGAAAACAAGTAGTGACTGATGTCCAGAATTCTCTGACCCAAAATGGGGCACCTGATAGTGCTGTGTCTTCCAAGGATGTGGAAGAATTATTGAGAATCATCAGGAAGTCTGATTACAAAGTTGTTGAGCAGTTGGGTCAGACCCAGTCAAAGATTTCTATCTTGCAACTGCTGATGTGTTCAGAAGGTCATAGAGATGCTCTCTTGAGAATTCTGAATGGTGCTTACGTCCCGCATGAAATATCTGTGAATCAGCTAGAGGCGGTAGCCAATAATATCTTTTCTGGGAACGGTTTGGGATTTACGGATCGTGATCTTCCTCCAGAAGGGAGAAACCATAACAAGGCTTTACATATTTCGATTGAATGTAAGGGGACGACTTTGTCCTGTGTTTTGGTTGATACTGGGTCTTCTTTAAACGTGCTTCCCAAGTCGGCCCTCATGCGAATTGACTATGCGGGTGTTGAGTTGAGGCCTAGTGAGTTGGTTGTGCGCGCCTTTGACGGTTCAAGGAGATCTGTGTTCGGAGAGGTAGATCTACCAATCCAAGTGGGTCCTCAGATCTTTACTACAACCTTTTATGTGATGGATATTCAGCCCGCTTACTGTTGTTTGTTGGGACGACCGTGGATTCACAAGGCTGGTGCTGTGACATCTACTCTTCATCAGAAGTTGAAGTATCCGGTTAACGGTAAAGTGGTGATGGTTTGTGGTGAAGAAGATTATATCGTGAGTCACTTGTCCTCTTTCCGATATGTAGAGATCGAAGGTGAGATACATGAGACACCATTTCAAGCGTTTGAAGCTGTGAATACTGTGAGAACTCCTCCTTATGAGATAACGAAGCCAGAAACGAGTATGTCCTCTTTGAAAGATGCTTAGGTTGTCGTTGAGACTGGAAGAGTGGAAGGTTGGGGGCAAGTAATTGATGTGCGTCCCAAATTTGATAAGAATGGTCTTGGTTTCAATCCTGGAAGGCAGAATGCATCGCCCAAGTCTAGTATCCTTAGCCCGATCAAGTTCATGAGTGGGGGTGTCATTCAAGACGGTCAGGTTGACGCCATTGCCAATGGTGAAGAGGTGGATAGTGATTGTGACTTTGATAGCTGGATTCGTCCAAGTATTCCTGGAGAGGTGCCTAGCAACTGGACAATCGAAGATGTCATCCAAGTTACACAAGCTCAGGAGTAAATTCCTTGTTTTTATTTTTCATATCATGCCATAATTCCTACGCTCTGCCCAAGGCGTAGTGAATCATTTGTAGGGCCATGCAGTTCGAATTTTTAAATTTAATCATGAAATAAAAGGACATTTTTGCATTCAAATGTTTTGCTCTTTGTCTTTCTTTTTAACTTTTTTCCTTTAAATGGCAATGTTTTTGCACACACTTGCACATGGCTTAATAATCAAAACTAAAATAAAAACATCAATCATGCAGATGTTCCACCACCACGGATTCCATTGGTAACAGTTCCGCTATTACTCGTTATGATTTTGACAATCCGATCTACCAAGCTGAGGAGGAAGCTTATGACGATTGTGATATTCCCGACGAGTTGGCCAGATTGTTGAAACAGGAAAAGAAAGCGATTCAGCCGCGTCAAGAGGTAATCGAGATGGTAAATGTTGGTACTAAAGAGCAGGTCCGAGAAGTCAAGATAGGGGCTGCGCTTGAGAGTAGTGTGAAGCAGAGGCTTATCGATATGTTGAAAGAGTATGCGGATATCTTTGCTTGGTCTTATGAAGATATGCGTGGTCTTGATACAGATATTGTGGTACACCGTCTACCTCTCAAAGAAGATAGTCCTCCTGTCAAGCAGAAGCTTCGAAGGACTCGCCCAGATATGTCTGAGAAAATTAAGAAAGAGGTTGAGAAACAGTTTGATGCTGGTTTTCTGCAAGTCGTGAATTACGCGCCGTGGGTTGCGAATATTGTTCCTGTACCTAAGAAGGACGGAAAGGTCAGGATGTGTGTTGATTACAGAGATTTGAATAGGGCGAGTCCGAAATATGATTTTCCTCTTCCCCACATTGATGTGTTGGTGGATAATACTGCTCCTTTTAAAGTGTTTTCCTTCATGGATGGCTTCTCTGGGTACAATCAGATCAAAATGGCACCAGAAGACATGGAGAAAACAACATTTATCACACCATGGGGAACTTTCTGCTACAACGTCATGCCTTTTGGGTTGAAAAACGCAGGGGCAACGTATCAGCGTGCCATGGTGACTCTTTTTCACGACATGATTCACAAAGAGATTGAAGTGTATGTCGACGACATGATTGCAAAATCTCACACTGAAGAAGAGCACTTGGTTCACTTGCAGAAGTTGTTTGAAAGGCTTTGGGAATTCAAACTGAGGTTGAATCCAAACAAATGCAGTTTCGGAGTGCGATTCGGAAAGTTGTTGGGCTTTGTTGTTAGTGGGAAAGGTATTGAGGTCGATCCTGCAAAAATAAAAGCTATACAAGAAATGCCTGAGGCGAGAACAGAAAAAGAGGTTTGTGGTTTCCTAGGGAGGCTGAACTACATTGCTAGATTCATCTCTCATCTTACGACCACTTGTGAACCAATATTCAAATTGCTAAGAAAAGATCAGACGGCCAGGTGGAATAATGATTGTCAAAAAGCATTCGAAAAAGTGAAAGAGTATCTGCAGGAACCTCCGATATTAATGCCTCCAGTTCCAGGAAGGCCTTTGAGTATGTACCTCACAGTTCTTGAAAACTCAATGGGATGTGTGCTGGGTCAACATGACGAGTCTGGCCGAAAAGAGCATGCAATATACTACCTTAGCAAAAAGTTTACCGACTGTGAATCCCGATACTCACTGCTCGAGAAAACTTGCTGTGCTTTGGTGTGGGCTGCTCGCCGGCTAAGGCAGTATATGTTGGTTCACACCACCGTATTGATTTCCAAGATGGATCCTATTAAGTATGTCTTTGAGAAGCCCGCTCTTTTCGGAAGAGTAGCCAGGTGGCAAATGATTTTGACTGAATACGATATCCAGTATACTACTCAGAAAGCCATCAAAGGTAGTGTGTTGGCAGATTATCTGGCGCATCAGCCTGTTGAAGATTATGAACCGATGAAGTTTGAATTTCCCGATGAGGATGTCCTGTACATCAGAGATTGTAACATTCCCGGACCAGAGGAAGACCCGAACCAGGATCGCGATGGACGCTCGTGTTCGATGGTGCCTCTAATGCACTCGGGAATGGTGTTGGAGCTGTAATTACTTCTCCATCTGGTTTTCATATTCCGTTTACAGCCAGAATCTGTTTTGATTGCACTAATAACATGGCTGAATATGAAGCATGCATCTATGGTATCGAAGCTGCGATCGATTTGCGAATCAAGTACTTGAAAGTTTATGGGGATTCCAATCTTGTCATTAGCCAGATCAATGGAGATTGGGAAACTCATCATCAGAATCTGATTCCATACAGGGAGCACGTGATGAGACTCATTTCGTACTTTGATGAGATCACATTCGAGCATATTTCTAGAGAAGAGAACAATCTTGCTGATGCTCTCGCTACTTTGGCTTCCATGTTCAAAGTGAAATGGGCCAATGAAGCGCCTAACATCACCATCAACAGGTTGGATGAGCCAGCATTCTGCTTTGAGGCTGATGTTGAATTGGATGGTAATCCCTGGTATCATGACATTAAAAAGTTCCTCGAAACTCAAGAGTATCCTCCCGAAGCGTCAGTGACTGATAAGAAGTTTCTGAGAAGGTTTGCAGCTAAGTTTTACCTTAACGGTGGGGTTTTGTACAAGAGGCATCATGACGGTGTGTTTCTCCGATGTGTTGTGAAGGAAGAAGCTTCGAAAATCATAGAAGAAATGCACGAAGGCGAGTTTGGTACCCATTCTAGTGGGCATACAATGGCTAAGAAGATCTTGAGGGCTGGTTATTATTGGTCCACTATGGAAACTGATTGTCATAACCATGTCAGAATTTGTCACAAGTGCCAGATCTATATTGATAAAGTGCGTGTCGCCTGTGCCTTTGAATGTCTTGACTTCTCCGTGGCCTTTCGCAATGTGGGGCATTGACATGATTGGAGAAATTAAGCCTACTGCTTCTAATGGACATCGCTTCATTTTGGTTGCCATCGATTACTTCACCAAATGGATTGAAGCCGCATCTTATGCGAATGTTACCAAGCAAGTGATTACTCGCTTTATCAAGCACAACATAATCTGTCGTTATGGGATTCCTGAGAAGATCATTACTGATAATGGATCAAATCTTAATAACAAGTTGATGAAGGAGCTTTGTGAGTCCTTCAAGATCAAGCATCACAATTCTTCTCCGTATCGTCCAAAGATGAATGGCGTTGTTGAAGCGGCCAACAAGAACATTAAGAAGATTGTACAGAAGTTGCCTTTTTCTTTGCATGGTTATCGCACTTCTGTGCGTACATCGACTGGGGCAACTCCTTTCTCACTTGTTTATGGCTTGGAAGCGGTACTGCCTGTTGAAGTTGAGATTCCTTCCCTGAGGATTATGAAAGACGTCGAGCTTGACGAGTCAGAATGGGTACAAAATTGGATGGATCAGTTGAACCTCATTGATGAGAAACGCTTAGCAGCTATTGGTCATGGTCAGGTGTACCAAAGGAAGATGAGAAAAGCTTTTGACAAGCGGGTGCGACCCCAAAGCTATAAACCAGGTGATCTGGTACTCAAAAGAATCATCCTTCCTCAGGGTGATCCTCGAGGCAAGTGGACTCCTATGTATGAATGCCCTTTTGTTGTGCAGAAAGTGTTCTCTGGCGGTGCCATGTTGCTTGCAACAATGGATGGCGAGAACTTTCCGCACCCTGTGAACGCGGATGTAGTCAAAAAATACTTCGCATAGAGCTGATTAAAAAAAAATAAAAAAAAAGAATAAAAAAAGAAGAAAAAGAAGAAAAAAGAAAAAGAAGGGAAAATGAATCAGGCAAAAGAATGAAAAAGAAATAAATATACCCGCTAATTTGAAAACCCGAAAGGGCGGCTTAGGCAAAAAAGGGACAAAAGCGAATGACTACATCCTGCATGCCACCTTGGCAATCACTCTTCATACATGCTTAGGGCTCCCGACCGAGGGATAAGCAAGACTCTGTGTTCTTGAGTTCGCATCAGGCGGCTCAAATCCCTAAAGCATTCCCAATTTCCAATCAACGTGTTTAGGGCTCCCGACCGAGGGATAAGCAAGACTCCGTGTTCCTGAGTTTGCACCGGGCAACTCAAATCCCTAAAGGCACTTACCAAACCCCGTCGGGTCCACAAGTTTGGTGACGTTATCAGATCGGGCAGTGATCAATCCTAATGAGTACGGTCTTCCAAAGCAAGGAGATGAGAACGTTGAGGTTATAAAAGTGATAGCGGGATCGAAACCAATGGATGTCCGTTTCACATTGCCATTTCTCTTGTACTTAAAAAATGTGTGGTTACCTCTTACTAGGAACTATTTCTGAAATGTATTCGCTCTTTTACGAGCATTCCGGTTGCAATTAATAAACTTCTTTTCATCTCAAAAGCCGTTTTCTTTTACTGTTTTGTTTGCATAAAACGTCTTGAGTTTGTGTTAAACTTCTACAATACATGATTAGAAATGATAAAATCTTTGAAATTACTTCGAAGTCTTGTGTAACCGGGATGGCAGGCCAAGATACCATGCTATATCCTGGGGCATTTTCATTTGTTTGTCTCGCAGGTACATCCTTGCAAGCGCTTCGCATCAGCATATTGACGGACTTAGCTACGAGGGATTCTCACTCCCCAACCGAGTGCTTCCTAATGAGAGATTCTCATTCCCCAGCTGATTACATTCAGATGAGACTTTCTTTGCTCCAAGATTCTCATATCCTCAGCAAAGCGCGTCTCGATGTATTCTCCGTGCATCTGAAGTCTTATTTCCCGACGAAATGCTTTCTCCCCAATCGAGTCATGATTGGACGACATCTGATTCCCCAGCGAGTTCTTGATGAGGTTTCGTGCCCGAATTTCTGGTTCTCCCCAGTAGAGGTTTTCTCTCCCTAACAGATTGACCTGCTTTCCCCAGGAGAGTCATCTTATTCCCAGTGGAGTTGTCTTAACAAAAGGTTCTTATGCTGAGTTCCTTATCCCCAGCGGATCTCTCCTATCCCTAGCAAATTGTTGGGCAGAAGTATTCATCTTCCCCACTGAGTTTCTTTCCTCAGCAGAGATTCACATGCATCCTCAGCAGAATCTGTGCCCTTCAAGGACTTCCCCAGCGGAATGCGTTCTGCACTGGTAAGTTGGTCACTCCCCATCAGAGTTATCTCCATGACTTGTCCTTATCTCCACACCCCTAGGGTGTCGAGAATTTGCTTCTCCAATGAAGTTACAAGGGTCTTCCCCAAGCAGTTAAGTGGGATGTTCTTATCTCCAAGCAGGATTTGTTCCCCAAACAGAGCTCGCATCCAGATTTGATCGTCTCCAGCAGATTTTTGATCCATCTTTGCCAGCTCGCAGTTTGTGACCCTTGGTCACGCATCTTGTCTTCCCCGCAGAGTTCCATACTCTCGCCAGGGCTGCTTCAGCAATTCAGTGCTCATCGGTTGCTTCCCTAAGCAACGTTCGAATCATGCATCATTCGCATTACATTCTCTAAGCATGTAGCGTCTTCCTCCTCGGAAACATTATTCCATACACATTCATACATGCATCATGCATAAATCATAGTATATCTGTTTCTTTCTGCAGGAAAGTTATCCAGATTCAAATGCTCCCCAGAGAGCAATATTCGCCTAATCATTACAGGCGCTTATCCTGATGTTTTGAATCAGAAGAGGATTGTTCTACTTATTTTCTGACGCAGCTCAGATCAGTTCAAAGACAATCCTATTCCCGATGCCCCCAGATCGGTGGAAGATATTTGTTCCTATCCAGATATTCAGCTCAGTTGAAGGAACCGCCTCCGGATCTCCCAAGATCTTCCGAAGGAGCAAGCCCTCTGATACATCAGATTAGTTGGAAATATCTACTCCCTGACGATTTAATTCGTTCAGAAGAAGAAACTCGTTTGCCCAGTCCTGATGCCTAACCATCAATTGAAGATGTTTTCTTTACCCGGCGTACACAGTTCGGAAGAGATATTTGTTCCTATCCTAATATCCAGTTTCAGGTTAGTTGAAGGAACCGCCTCCGGTTCTCCCAAGATCTTACAAAGGAGCAAGCCACTGATATCATCAGATCAGATGGAGATGTCTACCTGATCGACTTTGTCTTTCAGATGAAGATTGTCCTACTTATTTTCTGGCATAATGTCCAGATCAGTTTAAAGGCATTCTTTCCTCGGCGTACACAGTTCAGAAGAGATATTGTTCCTATCCTGATTTCCAGTTCAGTTGAAGGAGCCGCCTCCGGATCCCCGTGGTCTTACGAAGGAGCTAGCCGCTAATTCCCAGATTAGTAGGAATATCTACCTGATGATTTAATTGCATCAGAAGAGATGTCTGCCCAGATTCCCAGATCATGATTCCCAGATCAGAGATACCTATTACCCGTTGATGTCCGATTCAACCGATGTATCTCCCTCGATTCCCAGATCGACTTAAGACATCTATCCCGATGCAAGTTCGGAGACATCTGCTACGCCTGATACTCAGATCAGTCGAGATGTTCCTTCTCTTGATGCCCAGATCATTTGAAGTGTTTCCCCTGCCTGTGGGTGCCCGTTCCTTCTTATCACAAGTTGGAGCATATTTATTATCCAAATCAATTGAAGTTTTTTCTCCCTGCTTGCTGGGTGGTACATTCCTTCTTCATTGCAAGTTGGAATCTTCTATTGATCAAGAGCGCAAATTTTCGAGTTCATTCTAGTATTCAATCTCCTTCCACCTCAACGGTTCGAAACTTTCGTTTCTCACTCGTCAGGTCCAAGAAGTTTGAATAGGGGCAGCTGTTGCACCCCAAAATTTGCCCTCTTTATTTGAGCTATAAGTTATTAATGACGTTTATTTTGTCATCCAAAAAATGAAGAAAAATAATAAAGAGTTTCTTGTGGTTCTAAAGAAGTGCGGTGTGAAAAATCGTTTAAACAGTGTTAATACGAGAAAATTCACAAGTCTTATTTGGAAGGTGATATGAGCTAAGTCGTGTTCGGCTCAGAAGCCAGTTCTTTGAGGAAGGTCGTCAAAATTGCAAATTACTTGAGGTTTCGCAGTAAAAAACGGTGATGAATGTAAGGTTTCGGGCCTCGGAAAATTCATATCTCACAATCCGCTCGTCGGATTCGCTTGAAAATTTAACCGGAGCTCCGTACCATCATTACCAAGATTTCATATGTTCGGACCGAAGGCCAATTATGCACGGAAAATTCCCAGAATTTTAAGGATCGTCGCGTTGTTTCGGTAAAATGTGTGTTTTCGAGTACGTCGCGCCTAGTTTGAAAATTCATAACTCCTTCGATTTTTGTCGTATGAAGTCCATTCCGGCGGCATTTTCTTGGAAATTTCATTAGCTTCGTTTCTTCGTCACACATGCTTGTTCAGATTCTGAGCCGAAGATAGGGTTTTATCGAGTTCTTTGAGCGGTACTCTCAAAATTCTGCACAGTCGCACCAGATGAATCGACGTTTCTCGTCATTCAAACGCGCGTAATTTCTTCATCGCTTATCGGATTGAGACGATTCTTGCGGCTACGAGTCAGGAATTTGGTCATCTTCACAATGGCATTGGTTTCGTTCCGGAATTCAGAGCCGAACCGAGTTTCCTTAAAAACGAGCCAAAATAAGATGCACCGAGGGCAATTTGGACATTTCGCGTTGACAATATATAAACATTTTGCTCTTCACAAATCAGGCAGAACTCTCATAATTTCAATTTACCAAAAATATCAAAAACACTTTCTCTCAATTCTCTCAATTCTCTTGAATCAAAACCACAAATTACATCAAACTTTCATCAAAAACTCATCAATCTTCATCAAGATCAAGAACATGGATTGAAGAATTAAGATTCGAAGTTTGATTTTCTTCTCTCTCTCCTCAAATCTCGCGCGCCTCTACCTCTCTCTCACCTCGGATTTCGCTTTCGCGTTCGTGTCGCGTTCGTGTTGTGTTCGGTTCGTATCGTGTTCGTGTTCGCGCTTCGGTTGAGATCTTCATCCGGTAAGCTTTCGGATCTTGAATTAAGTGCTTAATTGTTAATCATTATGTGAATTAGGATCTAGATCTATATCTTGTTCTTGATTTATGGATGGTTGATGATAATTGATCGGTGAATTTGCTTTGTTTTTGCTGGAATCGATAATGTTCATGTGAATTGTGGTTAGATGTGATGTTTATTGCATATAATTGATGTGTGTTGATGATAAATTGTGATATTCGTGTTCGGATCTATGATTCGATGATGATTTCGTATGCATAATTGTTGATGTGCATGTATGTTGCTTGTGACGCACTCAAAGTGTTTGTATAAATGCACGTGGTGCACTTTTGCTTGATATTTGCTTGGCTCGACGCGTCGCGCTTTCCATAATTAGGATCATTTGACTTGTAGACTCGTGCTTAATTCATGATTTGATGTTTGCTTGTGATGATTGACAATGGAATGGTTTTGGATTGAGTGCGGACGGCTCCAAGGTCCTAAAAATGCTTAAAAATTGGTTTTGCTACGCCAGGAACCGGGTTGTCTCAGGCGGGAACCGGTTCCCACTCAATCCAAAATTGTTGATTCTCTGCATTTTAGTACCAGGAACCGGGTTGTCCCTAGGTGGGAACCGGTTCCCAGTAATTTGAAATGTGTTTGCTTCTGTGATTTAGTACCAGGAACCGGGTTGTCCCTAGGTGGGAACCGGTTCCCAGTTTTCTGCCTCTGGTTTTTAGTACTAGGAATCGAGTTGTCCTATGCAGGAACCGGTTCCTGTGTGTAATTTTTGTGTTTTCTTTTCTAATTTCAATCTTGCATAACTTTTTACTCGTAACTCCGATTTGCACGTTCTTTATATCGTCGGAAAGCTTATGAGATGTATTATATTACTAGATGCTTAGTTTTCATTAATTTGTAGATCATCCATGTTTGATTTCTCTTTGATGTTTCATTATCCATTTCCTGTTTACATCGCTTGCCCGTTTCTTTCGCTTTATAGTAATAACGCAATTCCGATTGCGATGTTTGTTATCTCTAACTTGTGTGCTAGTGTGCAAGGTTTTTGGATAGTCACCGACCGACGCTTATTGCTTGAGTGTTCCGCTTTACTTGCGGAACACGATTTCCTTCATTTGTATTGTGTTCTCATCCGGGAGACACGTTCCTATTACTTTATATCTGCTTGTTTGGTTTGCTTGTTCCTCTTGTAGGTGTATTGTGATTGTGCTTGACGCGCATGTCGACCTTTGTGTGCTTTCATGGCTAATCAGTGTGCTGACCATTTGCTTTTGCTTTGCTAGCTTGCTCGCGGGATTCTTAGTTTCTTCGCTTTGCTTCACTTTAGTTTACGGATCATCATCCGTTTTGTATTGATCCCGTTTCATTTTATTTCTCTTGCACTTTATCGCTTTCTCGCATCATCCTATAACATGAGAAGTAGGACCTAGACATGCATCTGGCCAACAAGCCCTCAAAAGAGGCTTTGTTTTTGTTGGTGTGTTTACATTTGTGCTTTGCGGCAGGGAGTCACGGTGTAATAAGTCCTATATGGCACTCCGTTAAGTCCTCATGGAAGGCACGCGGAAAGGGTTAGCAATCAACCCCCGCCAAGTCTCATCGAGTCTGTTCAGTATGTGCACGCTACGCGTGGCTCGCTTCTGAACCTGCACAAGATCTTGTTATCGAGTATGTCAGGAAAAGGGTTCATGTAGCTGGACCCCCGCCTTTCCTATAGCTCGCGTCGCTCGACGTTGATGCTCGGTTTACGCACGCACCGTTTTCGTTTACGATCCGTGACGGCTTGGTTGTTGAGAGGGATCCGCTCCTCTTGTCTATGGCCCGATCATTTTCGCGAGGTCTAATGCTTGGTTGACTTGGGTTGAGTTGCTCCCCTTGGTTATGGCGGGACCGCTTTTCTACCATTCGGTCAGTACCGTTGGTTTGTTTGCTTTATGAGCGGATGCTCATTTGTGTGATATTATTGTTTGTTTCCCTTATCCCTCGTAGGTTGATAGTTTAGTTTAGATTTGTACCCTTTGTATGATAACATTAGGTAGCAAGCTTTCCCCTTTATCTTAGGCTTTCCTCATGCATTATTTAAAACACAAACCACACTCTTTGATTTTCTTTTCTTAAGAGCTCGTTATTTCTGCTTCATTCCCAAGCATAAGTCTCCAAAGGTCGAGCAGCGGAGTGTGAATGTAACTCGTTCACCTAAAAAACACAAAACAAACAAAAATTAGTTAGCCGAGCTACGGTACCTCTGATTTCGCAAAACGGATACGTAGGCAGCGGGGTAGGGCCCGTGTGAGTATAACTCTTTCTTTTCCCTACATTCTGCATTCATTTAGTCCAGATTAGCGTAGATTTGTTACACACCCATAGTTTTAGACGTAGGCGTGGATACCATCGAGTACGATGGGCGCGTGGGGTGCTAACACCTTCCCCTCGCGTAACCGACTCCCTTACCCTTTTTCTCTGGTCGTGAGACCGTTGTTTTGTTTTGTGGTTTGCTGGCATTCCCTTCCTTTTAAGGATAAATATGTTAGTGGCGACTCTGTTAATTTTCGCGGTAGCGACACCAAGTCAAAGAGACTAAAGCTCTAGCATTAATCCAGAAGTATGAAGCCTTCGAGAAGGAGGATGATGAAATCAATGAAACAATGTTCTCAAGATTTCAAACCTTGACTGCTGGATTAAGAGTGCTCGACAAGGGTTATACAAAGGCTGATCATGTCAAGAAGATAATCAGAAGCTTGCCCAGAAGATGGGGCCCAATGGTGACTGCATTCAAGATAGCAAAGAATCTGAATGAAGTCTCTTTGGAAGAGCTGATCAGCGCCTTGAGGAGTCATGAAATTGAGTTGGATGCTAATTAACCTCAAAAGAAAGGTAAGTCTATTACATTAAAATCTTTAAATAAAAAATGCACTAACGCTTTTCAGGCAGAAGAAGAGGATTCTGAAGAATCAGAATCAGAAGAAGAAGAAGAAGAAGAAGAAGATGAACTGTCCATGATCTCCAGAAGGGTAAACCAACTCTGGAAGAGCAAACAAAGGAAGTTCAAGAACTTCAGAAGTTCAAAGAAGCCTGAAAGAGGAGAATCTTTTGGAAGCAGAATATCTGACAAGAAGAAGGTCACTTGCTTCGAGTGCAATGAGCCAGGTCACTACAAGAATGAGTGTCCAAAGCTTCAGAAGGAGAAGCCCAAGAATAAGTTTCATAAGAAGAAAGGTCTTATAGCTACTTGGGATGATTCAAATTCATCAGAATCAGAATCAGACTCTAAAGGCGAGCAGGCAAACTTTGCGCTGATGGCCACTGTGGATGATAAAGCAGAATCTACATCAGAATCACAATCTGACTCTGAAGAGGTATTTTCTGATCTAACTAGAGAAGAGCTTGGTTCCAGTATAGCTGAAATTCATGAAATCAAGACTAAGCTTAGTATCAAGTACAAAAAGCAGAGAAAGCTCTTTGTATCTGAAACTGAGAAGCCTGTATTCGAAAATTCTGAACTTAAAGAAAAAGTTTTAAAACTATCCAAAGATGCTGAGTCATCTTCTGGTTCAGAAGAATCTATTCCAAGCTTGAACCATATTCTTAAAGAATATGACTTGAGTTTCAGGAAATTCTTATCTAGAAGTATTGGTAGAAGTCATCTTGCTTCTATGATATATGCTGTTTCTGGAAACAAGAGAGTTGGCATTGGCTACGAGGGTGATACCCCATACAAACTTGAACCTGTAGATGATATGAAAATCACATACAAGCCATTGTATGAACAGTTCAAGTATGGCCACCCCCATGATATTAGGCTCACCTCACATGCCAAAAGCTTTCATATTACACACACTAAGAAGCATGTGACACAACCTAGAAAATATCATGCTGTTAAACCTAAGGAATATCATGTTGTACCTCCTGTTGTTTATCATGCTAAACCCAGGTTCAATCAGAACTTGAGGAAAACTAACAAGAAAGGACCCAAGAAGTTGTGGGTTCCTAAGGAGAAGATAATTTCTGTTGCAGATATCCTTCGCAGCAAAGAAGAAAAATCAAAGCATGTCATGGTACCTGGACTCTGGGTGCTTGCGGCACATGACGGGAAGAAGGTCTATGTTCCAAGACCTGGTGCTTAAGTGCGCTGGAGAAGTAAAGTTTGGAGGAGATCAGAAGGGCGAGATTATTGGCTCTGGAACCATAAGTACTGGTAAGTCTCCTTCTATATCTAATGTACTTCTTGTAGAAGGATAAGCTCATAACTTATTGTCCATAAGTCAATTAAGTGACAATGGTTATGACATAATCTTCAATCAAAAGTCTTGCAAGGCTGTAAGTCAAGTGGCTCAATCCTATTTTCAGGCAAGAGAAAGAACAACATTTACAAGATTGATCTTCAAGATCTTAAGAATCAGAAGGTAACTTGTCTTATGTCTGTTAGCGAAGAGCAATGGGTCTGGCACAGAAGATTAGGCCATGCTAGTTTGAGAAAGATTTCTCAGATTAACAAACTAAATCTGGTCAGAGGACTCCCTAATCTGAAGTATAAATCAGATGCTCTTTGCGAAGCATGTCAGAAGGGAAAGTTCTCCAAACCTGCAGTCAAGTCTATGAATATTATTTCTTCCTCTAGGCCGCTAGAAGTTCTGCACAATGATCTGTTTGGCCCAGTCAAAACAGCTTCTGTCAGAGGGAAGAAATATGGATTAGTCATCGTAGATGATTATAGTCGCTAGACATGGGTAAAGTTCTTGAAACACAAGGATGAGTCTCATTCAGTGTTCTTTGACTTCTGCACTTAGATTCAACCTGAGAAAGAGTGTAAAATCATAAAGGTCAGAAGTGATCATGGTGGAAAATTTGAGAACAGATTCTTTGATATTTATTTCAAAGAAAATGGTATTGCCCATGATTTTTGCCCTAGAACTCCACAGCAAAATGGAGTTGTAAAGCGAAAGAATAGGACTCTACAAGAAATGGCCAGAACCATGATCAACGAGACCAATATGGCTAAGCACTTCTGGGCAGAAGCAATAAATACTGCATGTTATATTCAGAATAGAATCTCTATAAGACCTATTCTTAATAAGACTCCTTATGAATTGTGGAAGAACAAAAAGCCCAACATTTCATATTTTCATCCTTTTGGATGTATTTGTTATATTCTGAACACTAAGGATCATCTGAGTAAGTTTGATTCTAAGGCACATAAGTGTTTCCTTCTTGGATATTCTGAACGCTCAAAAGGTTACAGAGTATACAATATTGAAACATTGGTTGTTGAAGAATCAATCAACATCAGATTTGATGATAAGCTTGGTCTTGAAAAGCCAAAGCAGTTTGAGAATTTTGCAGATATTGAAGTCTGTGACTCAGAAGCTGGAGAACCCAGAATCAAAGGATCAGAAGATCAAGTTGTTGCTTCTTTAGAGAATCTCAGAATTTCTGAAGAACCAACTGTCAAAAGATCTTCTATACTCACCTCTGCTCACTCAGAAGATGTCATTCTTGGAAATAAAGAAGATCCTATCAGAACCAAATCATTCCTTAAGAACAATGCGGAAGGTCAATTAGGTCTTGTTTCTCTGATCGAGCCAACTTCTGTTGATCAAGCTCTAGAAGATGCAGACTGAATAATTTCCATGCAAGAAGAACTTAATCAGTTTATAAGGAATGATGTATGGGATCTTGTTCCTAGACCAAAAGGATTCAACATCATTGGAACCAAGTGGGTCTTCAGAAACAAGCTAAGCGAAAAAGGAGAAGTTGTAAGAAACAAAGCCAGACATGTTGCTCAGGGCTATAGTTAGCAAGAAGGGATTGATTATACAGAAACCTTTGCACCAGTGGCCAGGTTAGAATCTATTCGCTTATTGATTTCTCTTGCCACTCAACATAACATCACTCTATATCAGAAGGATGCTAAGAGTGCCTTCTTAAATGGTTATATAGAATAAGAAGTATATGTCCACCAACCTCCTGATTTTGAAGATTCTAAGTCTCCAGAACATGTTTTCAAATTAAAGAAATCATTGTATGGATTGAAGCAAGCTCCTAGAGCTTGGTATGAAAGATTAAGTTCTTTCCTTCTGAACAATGGTTTCACTAGAGGACAAGTGGATACTACTCTCTTCTGTAAAACCTTTAAGAAAGATATTTTAATTTGTCAAATTTATGTTGATGATATTATCTTTGGAACCTCTGATGCTACGCCTGGAAAGGAGTTTGCTAAGTCTATGCAGGCTGAGTTCGAGATGAGCATGATGGGAGAACTCAAGTATTTTCTTGGGATCCAGATCAATCAAACTTCTGATGGAACATATGTTCATCAAACGAAGTATATGAAAGAACTTCTGAAGAAGTTTAATCTTTCAGAAAGCAAAGAAGCCAAAACTTCTATGCATCCAACGTGTGTCCTAGGTAAGGAAGAGGTAAGTAAGAAGGTAGACCAGAAACTCTACAGAGGTATGATTGGATCTCTTCTATATCTCACTGCTATTAGACCTGACATTTTATTTAGTGTTTGTCTGTGTGCAAGATTCCAATCAGATCCTAGAGAATCTCACTTAACAGCTATTAAGAGAATTCTTAGGTATCTGAAAGGTACTACTAATGATGGTTTAGTCTACAGAAGATCTAAAGATTACAACTTAGTAGGATACTGTGATGCTGATTACGCTGGAGATAGAATTGAAAGAAAGAGTACTTCTGGAAGTTGTCAATTTCTTGGAAGTCATCTGATCTCCTGGTACAGCAAGAAGCAAGCTACCATTGCCCTCTCTACTACAGAAGCAGAATATGTTGCTGCTGCTGGATGTAGTACACAGATGCTCTGGATGAAGAGTCACCTAGAAGATTATCAGATATATGAGAGTAACATTCCTATCTTCTGTGATATTACTTCTGCTATATGTTTATCTAAGAATCCAATGTTACATTCCAAAGCTAAACATATTGAGATCAAACATCATTTCATTAGGGACTATGTTCAGAAGGGTGTTCTATCTTTGAAATTTGTTGATACAGAGCATCAATGGGCTGATATCCTTACAAAACCCCTTGCTGAAGATAGGTTTAAGTTCATTCTGAAGATTATCAGTATGGATTTATGCCCAGAATGAGAAGATGAGAAGTTCTGACGTATGGATTAGTTCTGAAATGTTTTTTGTTTTATCTTCTTATAAGAAGTTCTGATGTTGATCAATTAGAAGTTCTGATTCTGTTATTACTAACATTTCATTATCTAAGTTGAGTCAGAATCTCTTTTAAAGAAAAGCAGCTGTCACCAGCTTTCCAGATTTTGAACACGTGTTCACTATATTTGGACAAGCACGCGTACAGTTGAGGAGACACCGCCCTAGGTAACTGTGCAAATCATTTCAAATATTATGTTATCTCTCCTAACGTCATTTCTCATTAAATGCATTTGATTCTATGTTTTCTATAATCATATTCATTCAAATGCATATTGCATTTCATTTCAAATCCGTCTCTATATAAACTCATCTCCATAACAATTCATCTCTTTACATTCTCTTTCTTCATTCATTGTCTCTTTCGTTCATCTCTCCTTCTCATTGTTGCATAAACCCTAGTTTCTAAACTGAATCTCAGAGAGACTTCATGCTTTCATCCTCAAGTACTCAACAAAAAATGTCTTCAGAACATCTTGTTCAACACAAATATGGCTACGCTCCCTTGAAGACTTGTTCTATTCCTTCAAATGAACTAGAAGTTCTCTGCGAAACAATGGTAGATTTTGAAAATCTGTGGGAACATGATTTCAAAACAAAGGCTGCAATGCTGGCACAAGGTTGGTCGAACTACTTTGAAAGACTGGTTGGACCAGTTTATCCTCTTTTGGTTAAGGATTTCTGGACATATGCAACAGTTACTCCAACTACTATCATCTCCTTCGTATTAGGGCATGAAGTTATTGTGACTGAGAATATGATAAGGAAGCTTTATAGCCTTGATGACTCTGAAGGAATCACAGGTGCTCTTCCTGGTAGAGTTGATTGGGAAAAAGTTGATAAAGAATTGTCTACTTCTTCTGGATCTGCATCTCATTAAACTACTTCGTTGAAACCATTCTACAGAGTTTGGGCTGAGATTATTCTAGGACCTCTTTATCATAGAAAGCGATCTCTTAACTCCACGTATGTAAATCAGGATCAAAAGTATGTACTTTTCTGCATTGGAAAAGGTACTAAGGTTAATCTCTCAAACATTCTATTTCAACATTTGAAGACAAATATTGAAGAATCAAGAGATGAAGAACGCAAGAAGTATCCAGATTTCAAGAAGAACACTATTCCTCTTGCCAGAATGATTTCAGACATTCTGATAGAAAGTGACTTGTTGGATATTCTGAGAGCTGTTGGTACGCCCAAGTTCTTAACTGTCACTCAAGGACACATTCTGAATGCTTTTGATTTACAAAGGATGCTTCTGATTGAGAAGGTAACTTCTGCTCCAAGAATATTTCCAGATATTTTGACTAGAAGAATCCCTGTTGAGAGTTTTTCTCACTTGTTCAAAGAAGAGCCTGACAAGTCTGTTAAGCGCTATTTGAAGTCTTGTGTCAAAGCTCAATCTTCTGTTGATCCTGCATGGATTCGAGGAAGAATTCTTCCATCTCTGGCTGAGTTGAAGAAGAAAGAACAGAAGAAGAAAGAAAAGAATTTGAAGAGAAAGGCCTCAGAAGCAGGACCTAAGCCAGCTAAGAAGCAGAAGCCTCCCTATGATCCTCTCAAAGTACAATCTGATGAATACCTTGAGAAGCGCATCAAGAAAGCTTTTCATACAGATGTTGCTGCTAGTTCCTCTCAAAAAAAGCCTCCTCCTTCTGAACCCAAAAATTCTTTCACTGTTCCAAACAGTTTCCAACCACCTCTTTCTACCCATATTCTGAACCCTGAACCACTAAATGCCATTCCCCCAACACTTTCAGAATTTTCATCTTCATCCACTTTCACCACAGTTTCTACACCTTCTCTAACCCATTCTTTACCTTCAAGAATATCCAAACCCTACTTCCTTCTGTACCCTGATTATCGATTCACCTTTAACCCTCCTGAACCATCTATTGATGTCTGTTTTGACCTTCTCATGCTTAAGTTCAGAACAAGGATGGAAACTTTGAGAGCTGCTCATGACTCCAAGTTGGATCATGCTGCTTTTCGAGGATTATGGAGAATCTTTAGGAAGGATTTTCAGTTTGATGCTATGAACATCCAGAAGAGATGTGTTGCTGAGGCATCTGGTTCTTCTGGTTACTGCTTGGGGCTTGATGATGGTAAGTACTATCATCCAATCAGAAATTGGAGATCTCTTGAGGAGAAGAAGTTTGTAGATGAGCTGGAAGATGAACCATGCCTAATAATGGTTGTATGGAAGCCTCAATTTCTCATTCTGAATGGCGATTTTCAGTCATTGTTCAACTGGCTAAGGGAGAATCCCTCCAAGAAAGCACCAGATATGGTATATCCAGAAGTTGAATATCCATTAGAAGTTGCTGCTCCTACACCTCCAAGGAATCTGGCTGAGATTCTTCAGGCTCTTGAGAATGAAGATTCTGATCTTCCTGTTCCAGATTATGCTGAAGATGCTTCTATGTCAGAAACTGATGCTGAGAAACAAAGCGCTGAGAATCATTCTGCTGAAAAATTTCCTGTTCAGGAAAATCAAGATGATGTTCTCATGTTGGATGCTGCTGTTGAGCATGATATTCCTTTGAACGATAGCTGTGAAGCTTCTTATGCTGGACCTTCTGTTCTGGTGAACGCTGTGAAGGCTCTTCAATAGAACCAAGCTGATCTTGCTTCTCGTTTGGACAAGCATGAGGAACTCATGAGGAGTTCAGAACCTTTATGAAGAAGCAGTCTAAAAGCACTTCTGAGATTCAAAACCTTCTTGCCCAACTAGTTTCTAAGCTAGGCTAGTCTTAGTATTTTGGTCTTAGATGTTTTCTTTTGTTCTTGCATCTGTTTCCTTGCATCTTCTGTATCTTCTGATATGTTTTGATGAATGAATGAAACATTATCTTCTCTCATATTGTTTGTTTTTCATCTGAGTCTTTTAAATGCTTTTTGATGTTATGACAAAAAGGGGGAGAAAACGTGATAATTTATTTGATTTATATTATCAGTTGCTGGGAGTAAGTCTCAACATTCCTAACAATATTTTCAAGTTCTATGTTGTTAAGATTCTTTGCAGGATTGACATAAGAAGCAAATACATGAAGAATATGCTATTCAAGAAGCAAAGCATGTTCTTAGAATTTGAAGCAAGCTTAGTGCTGTGAAGCTTCAAGACCAGAAGCAAGAAGGAAGAATGTTCTGATATTCTCGTGGCAGAATATGCTCTAACACATTCTTATCCCTCATATGTTCTGATACAAATTCTGTTTAAGAACTACCAGAGTTTTTGCTCTGATACATGTTCCTTCTTAAAAGAATGTTTCTGATTCATTCGTGCTCTGACTTTTGTCGTTTAGTTTGTTCTGAAACATTTCAGGATGTAAAGATGCTCTGATAATGCTCAGGTACATTCAAGAATGTTCTGATACAATCAAACATGCAATGATTCAAGAAGAAATTCAAAGCTCTGAAGCTGTCCTATGGAAGCAAGAAGTAGAAGCTCTGAATGTTCTGAAGTTCTAGGCAAATGTGAACGTCTCGACTGAAATGGAAAATACTCAGGGAAGTCTTTTATTTATAAATTCTTCCAGTATTTATTTCAGGGGGAGATTGTTAATCTCAGGGGGAGACATATTCACACACTATGTTTATATGCTTATGCTATAACTGTGTAATTGTCTTTGGTCATCTGATATTCTGATTGCAAATTCATATCAATTATATATGTTTTTGTCATCATCAAAAAGGGGGAGATTGTTAGAACAATATTTGTTCTGATCAATATTTTTAGTTTTGATGATAACAATGTATATGAATTTTGTATAAGACAATGTGGTACTCTAATCCTATGCATTTTCCATTTCAGGAAATATATGAAGAGTATGCACAATTCAAGGAAAGAAGCACTGACTGAGAAGGTTCAGTATGCAACATCAGAACATGCTCTCGCAAGACATACGAAGATGGTCAAGCTGAATCAGAACATGGTCTATTGAAGCATCAGAAGAACTTGAGATCAGAAGCAGAAGCACTGAAGTTCTTATGGTATCACGCTAGAAGCACTTCAAAGTCAGAAGACAAGAAGATGCTCTGCACCAAGCTGTTTGACTCTGATTAATTCAAATGTTGTATCTACAAAGATCAGATCAGAAGAAAGTACAAGATGGCAGTCTACGCTGACTGACAAAAGGAACGTTAGAAGCTATTAAAGGAAAAGTCGGTTAAAGAAGGAAAAGCAAGGCTCGAGGTAGTTGACAAAAGAGTGAAACATTAAATGCAATGCTGTACGGATCACGCAACGCATTAAATGCTCCCAACGGTCATCTTCTCAAAACGCCTATAAATAGAAGTTCTGTTGAAAAGCTGAATACAACTCTTGAACGCAAAATACAGAAACGCTGTCAATTTGAAAAGCTCTCAAAACTTCATCTTCAACCTCACTTCATTGCTGCTGTAATATCTTAGTGAGATTAAGCTTAGAACTTAAGAGAAATATCACAGTTGTGATTATAGCTTATTAAGAAGCATTGTAATACTCTTGTAAGAATTTGTTTACATTCATTTGTAAAGGAATTAGAGAAGATCAAGTTGTGATCGGATTCTCTAGAAGTCTTAGAGGGTATCTAAGCATTGATTTCCTAGAGTGGTTAAGTTGTGATCAGAATACTCTAGAAGACTTAGAGGGTATCTAAGTGGAAAACCATTGTAATCAAGATTGATTAGTGGATTAAATCCTCAGGTGAGGTAAATCACTCTAAGGGAGTGGACTGGAGTAGTTTCGTTAACAACGAACCAGGATAAAAATCATTGTGCAATTGTTTTTATCTTAAGAGTTTTTAAAGTTACACTTATTCAACACCCCCCCCCCCCTTTCTAAGTGTTTTTCTATCCTTCAGCAACTTCTGAAAAAAAATTTTACTCTCCATCCTTGGAAGTCGGAAGCTGCTGCATGCTTGTCCCAATAGGAGCATCCACCAAACCATCTTGTTTGAGAATATTACGGTAATGAACCTTAATTTCTGGTTGTTCATTTAGAAAGAACATCTCAAAATCAGCAAGAATTAGACCTCTTCTGTTTCTGATATTTGGATCTGATTGAGGAGAAGTACCAATGGCTTGAATCAGACCCATTTTCCTCAAAGTAAGAGCGTTCAAAGTACTCCCGATGATTGTGTAAGGGTCTTTGATTACTCCAGCTTTTTCCAACTCTTCAACCATCTTGGTTTGAACCAGAAGATTGGTGATGATCCTCCCAAAAGGAATAACGTTCCTCTTATGCCTCATCCTATTTTCATCTCTAGAATCCTTTACAGCATTCCACATATGATTGAAAATGATGTAAGGGATATCCACCTTCTTCTGAGTACCAAGGCAATACAGGATGTATTGTTGGTCTTTGTTGACGAAGTCAGAAGAACTGGTTGATTTCCTGTGATAGAAACAACCTAGAAGAATCTTTGTCCATATCTTGTATATATTCTTCAGATCCTTAACTCTTGTTGATTTCTTTCCATCAGTAAAGATTTCAGCGTAGACTGCATCCCAATCTGTTCTTGGAGTTGCTTCAGTCTCAATTTCAACATGCATCAAATCAAACAACATTCTCAATGTGTTTTCAGTGATGGGAAAGAATCTTCCATGAACAAACAAAACAATGGCTTTAGGGATCACAAAAGCATGAATCCAGAACTCCTTCACTAGGTCTGGATAGACTGGTCCACAGAATTCAAGGAACAGAGACGACCATCCTTGAAATACCAAGTTATCTTTGATATGAATTTGATGTTGTTCCAGATTATCAACATCCACCATCAGTTCACAAATAACTTCCAACTGATCCAGAGGAATAGAACATGTGACCTTAGGAATGAGTTGTTGTTCTTGTTCTTGTTGTTGTTGTTGAGATGAAGAGCCAACATTTTGAGATAAAGAAGCAGTCATTGACACTTTACTGAGATTTCTGGGTTTTCTTTTAGGGTTTAAGAAAGGAGCAAAGAGGTTGCTGAAATGCATACACAAGAGAGAGAATGAATGCGTGAAAAGAGAAAATGATATGATGAGGGCGGTTTAAATAGACACGGATTTGAAAAACAAATGCAATTAAATTCGGAGAATGCACACTTACAGAATGCAGAAAATCAAATGCATTTAATGTCGAGTGACGTTAGGGTAAAACGTGATATTTGAAATGATTTGCACAGTAACCTAGGGCGGCGTCTCATTAACTGCACACATGCTTGTCCAATTAGAGTGAACACGTGTTCATCTTCTGGAATAGCTGGTGACAGCTGTTTTGCTTTAAAAGAGATTCTGAATCAACTTAGACATATGAAACGTTAGTAATAACATAATCAGAATATCTAACTGATCAACAATCAGAACTTCTTGTAAAATAAATAAAAAGATCATTTCAAATCTAGTCCATATATCAGAACTTCTCATCCTTTCATTCTGGGCATAAATCCATACTGATACTCTTCAGAATGAACTTAAACCTATCTTTAGCAAGGGGTTTTGTAAAGATATCAGCCCATTGATGGTCTGTATCAACAAAGTTTAAAGATAAAACACCCTTCTGAACATAGTCCCTAATAAAATGATGTTTAATCTCAATATGTTTAGCTTTGGAATGTAAGATTGGATTCTTAGATAAACAAATAGCAGAAGCATTATCATAGAAGATATGAATGTTACTATCATATATCTGATAATCTTCTAGCTGACTCTTCATCCAGAGCATTTGTGTACTACATCCAGCAGCAGCGACATATTCTGCTTCTGTTGTAGAGAGGGCAATTGTAGCTTGCTTCTTGCTGTACCAGGAGATCAGGTGACTCCAAGAAATTGACAACTTCCAGAAGTACTTTTCCTTTCAACTCTATCTCCAGCGTAATCAGCATCATAGAATCCTATTAAGTTGTATTCTTTAGATCTTCTGTAGACTAAACCAACATTAGTAGTACCTTTCAGATACCTCAGAATTCTCTTAACAGCTGTTAAGTGAGATTTTCTAGGATCTGATTGGAATCTTGCACACAGACAAACACTGAATAAAATATCAGGTCTAGAAGGAGTAAGATATAGAAGAGATCCAATCGTACCTCTATAGAGCTTCTGATCTACCTTCTTACTTACCTCATCCTTACTTAGAACACACGTTGGATGCATAAGAGTTTTTGCTTCTTTGCTTTATGAAAGATTAAACTTCTTCAGAAGTTCTTTCACGTACTTAGTTTGATGAACATAGGTTCCATCAGAAGTTTGATTGATCTGGATCCCAAGAAAGTACTTGAGTTCTCCTATCATGCTCATTTCAAACTCAGCCTGTATAGACTTAGCAAACTCCTTTCCAAGTGTAGCTGTTATACCCCAAAATTTGCCCGCATCTTTTTTCAAGAAAACTTCAATCTAAAAATTAAGAGTTTCATATAATCTTGGATTTTCACATCCTGATTTATGAATACTTGATTTTTAGAATTTTTTCTTATACAGTATTTTGGCTTGCTGTTGAATTTATTCTTACGCAAACGCCAGTTACTGTTTATTACTTCACACACGCTATTTATTTGATATTTATTTACAGATAAGTAGTACTGACGCAATTGGTACAGAGTTAAATCTTTTGCAGGCGCAGAGTCCGGGATTCAGACTGTACTGGTAACAAGTAAATTATTATTAGTTTTTGTTTCCCACTAACTTTTGTACTATATTCCATTATTTTCAAAATCTCTTTTCAAATCTCTTTTTCAAAAATCAAATCTTAACTTTATTCTACACATCTCTCTTTTTCCCAACACTATCATACACTTTCTTTCAAATCTTACTCCCACTCAAATTTTCCTTTTGTACGGAATCACATCATTCCCCAACGTCTCTATCCTTCTTTTCATTCTATAAATACCTCTCATTTTTTTCATAAAATCTCACATCAAATTCTAAATCATTTCTCAAATTTCTACTTCATATCCATTCTCTCTTCCTCCCCGGCAAAATGGCGAAGCGGATGGAAACATGTTTTCTTATAGTCATCACCATTGCTACGGTGATCATGTCCTTCTTCTGTCTGCATAGTCCTGAAAAATGTGGACCTGCGATGGTTACACTTCCGATCATCTATTTTCTGTTGGTCATAGCATGGGTTATTAATCGTCATTCTTAAAGTTTGCCGTATCTCTTATTTTCTTAAATGTACCGTTTATTCGTCGTACTGTTCATTATAGTATGTAATGTTTGTACTGTCAGTATTAAATGTTGTACTATTTGTCATATTGTTGCTTAATTATTCAAATAATATTTTGTGTGTTTTCCGCCAGTTAAATATTTATTTTTCTGTGCATTAAATGATTTTCAGGGTTATTATCGGTAATTTTGCTCGCGTACAGTAAATATTAATTATTTATTATGTCTGTGTTTTTTTAACAAGTCATGTAAATAAACTTTCATCTTTCACATAAAACAAAAACAACAAAAAGAAAATTAACTTTGACTGTTGATTTTTCACTCTAACTGTTACATGCCTGAATAGCCAGTTGACAGTCAAACTGCTGACAGTACAATTCTCCGTGTTTTGTACCATCAATCAAATCAAACTTTTGAATTTCAAAATTCCAAGATTTTTGTCCTAGAAGTCTTCTGAATATCACATGATTAGCAGAGACTCAGCACTGCACAAAAATCAGGTACGCTTAACTGTCTCCTACATAAACAGTCCCTGATTAGGGTTTATTGTTTTTCAGGAGAAACAAGTTTTTGAGACCTCAAATGGATTTCATGGACCTCCATACATCTCAAAGTACCATCATACAAATTTTCAAACTTCAATTCACTCAGATGCACTGTCAGCAGCTCAAACAGTCAACAGACGACCCGTTTGACCAAAAAAGTCAACAGACAGTCAAAAATGAAATTTTTTGTCAACATCCATATTTTGTCAAAGGATTCATCATTTGATCATTGGATGATCATAATTCATCAAGGAAAGATCAAAAATCAACAAAACCCTAAGATTCAAAATTAGGGTTTTCTCCTAAAAAGTCAACTGAACTTTGACTGGTCATAACTCTCTCATCCTTCATCCAAAAAATTCAAAACAAAGCTCATTTTGAAGGAAATTCAATTATCTTTCAAATGCAATTGGTCCCATGGTCATTAGGTTCACCATTTGAAAAATATGAACCAAGACATTACAGGTCATTTTCAAAGTCAACAAAAAGACACTTTTTTCAAAAGGATACACAAGGAGCATCAAAAATCATTTTGACATGAGACCAAAGACATTGGTTAGAGGACTCTTTGAGGTTTCGAAAAAGTGCAAGATCTCCTTCATATGACAAAATTTGAGGGATTTACACCTTGTTGAAGTTGGCTAAATTTTGGGAAAATGCATAAAACCAACATTGATCAAAAATGTATTTTTTCTAAATGGGGCCAAGTTTTCATAGTTCAAACATGTTTACCATGATATAATGGGCCTACCACGACCAAGACAAAGCCCACATCATTTTTGTTCCATTTTTTATTTAATTTTATTACATATAAGATTAAATTAAAAAGGAAAATGGAAGGATAATGGATGGCTTAATTTCTAAGCATGACTCATCAATGTTAGCTTACAATCTGCAGCAAGGAAGATACAAGGAAGGCCTAGGACAAGAGCTGTGGAAAAATCAAGCAATGGTTGCTTGAATTTTAAGCTTGAAAGTCAAAAATTCAACAAAAGCAATCAATGCTTCTAGCTTAGATTTTGAAATTCTGGTAAGACAGACTCAGAATGTCATACACAATGTCACGACATCTTTTCTGTCATTAGCTTAGCTGAGGAAGTACATACAGATCCCCCAATTTTTTATTACTTCTAACATCCAGAAGTCTGGAAGTGTTGGGATCACATATCAGTTCAGTTAACATAAACAAATCTGCTTTGCAGAGATTCTGTGTTAGCACAATCATTAAATCACACACTGATGTCATGCACGATGTTATGACATCCAAACTAAACTTACAAATAAACAATGCAGAAACATAAACAACACAACAGAATTGTTCACCCAGTTCGGTTCAATCAACCTACTCTGGGGGCATACCAAGCCAGGGATGAAGTCCACTATTAGCAGTATCAATTCAGAGCTAAACTCCCAGTTTACAACTCCTCACTTAATCACTACCCAATGACCCCTCTACCTAGGTTCTCCCTAGATATGGAATATCTCCATTCCACTCCCAATCATAGCAATGATGTCTAGCAGTCAACAACTCAGCCACTGCATCGACGGCTTAATTACCAACATTCAAAGCACACAAATAAACATATCTTAGAGTTGCTTCAAAGCTTCCTCCAAGCACACAACTCCACTCATTGCTTTACAACTTCTGAGTGAATAAAACAAACCTCTTACCTACAGGCTTCGAGGCACAAATCAGTGACCTTCCCACAAACCGGGAGGTTCACCTACACGGCTAACCCTAAAAACTACATCTTGTCAATACTTGGCTAGCTTGATAAACTAGGTTACAAAGATTCCTATTTATAACCTATTCCCAACTGGACTTGGGCTTACTGTCACAACATTATTTGCTGTTACAAATCACAGATTTCTTCTGCTACAAACAAGGCCTTCAATCATAAGTTTCCTAATTTATCTCCTAAATTAGAAACTGCAGAATTCTCGAATATTCTAATCTTGATTCTCTTGACCTTTAAACCTGCGCCACATAGGATTGCATAATATTCCATAGAATATTCTGCATCTTTTGAGTACTTACTGAATCTTTATATTCCAGCTCAGCAGGCGCGTGACAGCTAAATATAACAGTAACTGCTGTCAAATACTGATGTCACATAGCATGTCGTAACATTCCATAGAACATCTTGATGTTGTACCTGTTCTGCATAAATCACAGCAAACAGTATTCTTCACTTCAATTCTCTGCTTCTCACATATCAGGGTGCCAAAAAGACAACCCATGATTTGTTCTATTACTGATGTACAATCAACATAATCTTTAGTTTCCCAAAATAAAGACTGAGATAAATAAGGAAACATAATAGAAACAGAACAGAAAAACGTAAGAGCTACTGCTGTCAAATACTGATGTCATGACGTCGGGCATGACATCCAACTAACACAGCATGTATTAGCTTACACAACCAGAACTTGCATAACCTTTAACACTATGCACCACATATCATGACCTTAGTCAAGACAACAAAATACACATGAATGTTTTACCACAAAATGCAGCCAATCAAAACATCTACAGATTTTAAGCACTCCATGGCTTATATAAAGGCTAGCATACTCCATCAAATAGAGAGACTCAAAGACACACACGAAAATAGCAAAGGAAGGAGCAAAGAAACTTCACCAAAATTCTCAAAAAAAATTCATAACTTTGTAAATTTTCGTTTTCCATATTCCATCATTATCAATACAAATAAACACTTCCAATCATCTCCTAAAGTAATATAGAGTAAGAATAAGCTTTTTGTTTGGTCCCATGAGAGTCATAATATGCGTATAAAGCTTTACATACACTCATAGCTTTCGTTTTCGTATGCATGCTTAACTAAAATGAAATCTAACCATTTGCATGGACTCATGGCATGATATAGAGTAAGTTTGAGTGATCACATGCAAGCTTTAACGTGGTTTTGAAGCTCCACCATTTTTGAGCTTCAAACATGTGAAGCTTTCGTTCTCCATGATAGAGGCTCCAAATGAAAAAACTAACGATGCTATCATGTTCAGAAGGGTCCATTTAGGTAATCTGGGTGGCCTTTGTTCTTTTCCATTTTCATTTTGTAGGTCATTCAAAAGGTTGAAGAATTGAAAGCAAAATCCGCAGGTAAGTCTGCAAGAAATTCCGCAGGTAAAAGGAAGAAGATGATGAATAGTGAGGTTGAATCTTTGACCGCACGCGTGGCATATTCTCCTCTTCCCATTCGCTGGTCAACCAGCGTGGACCCCACTTGGAATGTTTGAATTCAGCATGTTCACATGTGGCACCTCTAATCACGTGTACCATGTATCCACGCATCTAGGCCATAGATCTCCACTAAAAATGAATCCAACGCATCAGAATGAGCCTCATGTCATGGACCTCATTTAATTACCACACATGATCATATCTTTTTATATTTTCTATTTTTATTTTAATTTCTTTATAAAATTAATTAAAAATAGTTTTAAATATCCAAAAAATACACAAAAAATATTTTTAAGTTTCTAAAATAATATTTTATTTTCTGATATAAAAATATTTTATTTTTCTTCATAATTTAAATATTTTGTATAATTAATTAGATAATATGCATATATTTATCTTTTAATTATTTTCAACCAATCAAAAATCATAAAAAATTTGTTCTTTATATTAAATATTGTTTATATATCATAGGCTAATTTTGTACATATTTAGAATAATTTTCTCTTTAAGTTTTTATTTGTGTAATTATTTATATAATTATGTGTTAATTAACTTAATAAATTTCAAATCAATTTCAAAAATCCCAAAAAAATTAGTTTTGTTTTAAAATTAATTAACAAGCATTTTGAACATATTTTGAACTTAATTTTTAGGTTTGAAATTTATTTTCATCTTTTTTCCTCATTTTAATTTAATTAATCATGCATTAATTATAATTAAAAACAATCATAAAAAACCAAAAACACTTCTTTTATTTTCTTGCAATTTAAATTCCTAGATAAATGTATAGGTTGTCAAATTCATGTAAATAGCGTAGTTTACATTTCCTGCACAATCGATGTAATAGCGTAGATTTACTTTCCGCATTTTACATTTCCGCATTTTAAATTCCAGCACATATAAACTGCGTGTATGCCAAAGATAAAACTGAATCGTTAGATCACTAACTTCAAAGATAAAATATCTGAATCCAAACACAATCACACTTGCACCTCTTAGGGTAATCCCTTTCTCATTCTTTTCAAAATCAAAATCAAATTCTATTATTTCAAACGCAAAATCGAACTTTTGTTTATATCCGGTGAAAGGATAGATTTGTAAAGGAAATAGGATAGAGACCTTATAACTCAGGGTAGACCTCCTAATTTGCTTGCTCAAATCAAAACAAACAAATCTCTCATATATCATTGTTTTTCAAAATAAAACTTTCAAAAAGACAATACTTTGTATATATCCAAACAAGGATCATTACGAAGTTAACGTTCTTTTTTCAAAAACATCTTTTGAAAGATAAAAACACTTTATATACATCCGCACAAGGATCATTACAAAGTCAATTTACAAAGGTATTTGGAACCACATACGAGCATTTCAAGGCAATCGAAAAGTAATTGAAAACAAGTGAGCTAAGCAAATAAAGAGCCCATGGATAACCATGGATACAAAGGGTGCTAACACCTTCCCTTTGTATAACCTACCCCCTTACCCAGAATATCTTAAAGGTCTTTTTTCTGTTTCTTTTATAAACCTTTCCTTAATTGGATAACATAAAAGGTCGGTGGCGACTCTCTAATTTTCAAAAATACAAAAGAAGAAACAAAAAAGAGTCAGTTCGCGTATCTCCCCACGAGAGATATGGCAAAAAACCGAGTGCATGACAGAACTGGCGACTCTGCTGGGGATACTTTCTAAAAACAAAATGTTTTCAAAAGGGGTTACCTTTAGAGAATAGATCATTCCGATGTTTTCAATTGTTTGACTTGATTGCTCTATTTTTCAAAAGGTTGTTTGGGTATTTTGCTTGTGTGAAAGATTCTAACCCGAATCTCGAGATACCTTAAGTATGTGACAATAGACCAAGGAAACTGTACGGCATGTACCGATAAGGTTGATCTGGTAGTCACCGTTAGTGCGATACTTTGGTTTATACTGATGTCCCTTGAAAACGATCAAGGAGTATATTAGGCTTCCGAAATGTCATTAAACACTAATTTGTCTTAGAACCTTTTAGTTGAACTTGACTTGTGGCCTATTAAGTGGCTAGCTTTGAAATTGATCGAAGTTAGTTATCCTCGAGGAATATTTTGATCGGCCGTCCGAGCGCCGTATTAAGATGTTACCTCCAAGGATCATAAAACCCGAACACTATTCTAGGACAGGTTTTAACCAACTCAACTTCAGTGGGGAGGGTATCACCTATGGACTTCATGCAAGCCTTTAAACCTAAGGCTTTTGTTTGATTTGTTTGTGTGTGCCACATGTTTGACATCATAACATCATAAGCATCATAAGCATATCATTTTTTCACTAATCATTTCAAGGATCAAAGAGTTTACCTTTGTTATTGCAGGTAATGGCTCCCGCCACCAGAGATTACATCCGAATCAACATCTCAACGGTGCCATCTGAACTGAAAAACTTAGTATCAGAATTCCCCAGGAATGTTCAATTCACCGAAAAGCACGGTCACCTACTCCATTTCGTTACCTCAAAATTTGAAGAAGACATGATACGGGTCCTGTTCCAGTTCTTTGATCCCGAACATCATTGCTTCACCTTTTCTGATTACCAGTTAGTACCCACTTTGGAAGAGTTCTCTGAACTAATTGGATTACCTGTTCGAAATCAATTACCTTTCACTGGTTTAGAAAGGATTCCAAAACCTGAAACCATTGCTGCTACTTTACATTTGCGAAAGTCAGAAATCGAGTCCAATTGGGAAACAAAGAACGGAGTTAAGGGTTTGCTTGCTAAGTTCTTAATGGAAAAGGCTCGATTACTACTAGAAAACAAAAGTTACCCAGCTTTTGAGGAGGTTGTGGCTCTTTTGATCTATGGGTTGGTTTTATTCCCTAATCCCGACCAATTCATAAGTGTGCACGTCATCAACCTTTTCCTAACCCGTAACCCGGTACCAACATTGCTGGGAGACATTATACATTCTCTACACACTCGTACCATGAAGAAACGAGGAACTCTCATGTGCTGTATACCACTACTGGCTAGGTGGTTTACATTTCATCTTCCCCGATCAGTGTTGAGAAATGAACAAAGAATGCAATGGTCTCGCAGGATTATGTCTTTGTCTCATTCAGATATCCGGTGGAACAACTTCTTTCAAAGAGACATTACTATCATTGATCATTGTGGAGAGTACCCTAATGTGCCACTACTTGGCATCAAAGGGGGCATCACTTACAATCCCTCTTTAGCATTACGCCAATTCGGATATGCACGGGGAAACGGTCCTCATGACATGATTATCCGTGGCATTGTGTTTGATTACGAGGATGATTCCCATAGACATCGACGAAGGTTTATACATGCATGGGGCAGTGTCTATAGAATAGAAAGCAAAACTTTGGGGCAATGGAATTCTATTCCTATGGAACCTTACCTCAGATGGGTTCGGGCTCATGATCAGAAACTCATCATGCCATATCCCGCTATTCTACCTGTGACTATTGAGCCGGAAGCCGAAGGAGACGAACCTCAAGTTATTCTACATCCGGATATGCCAACTGACCTGGAAGAGTTGCAAAAATCTTGGGTTCAACTAAAAGAGGAAAGAGATACCATGAAAGCACACTGTCAAGACTATGAGAGAAGATTATTGGAGCTTACCGGACAACTCCAAGAAGAGCAGCAGATCAACACATTCCTGGGTGCAAAGAGAAAGCGTCCATGGGAGACCTGAGGGATCCTTCATTTTCTTTATTTATTTCTGTTTTGTAAGCCCGAATGAGGCAAAAAAAAAATAAAAAAAAAGAAGAAAAAATAATAATAAATAGTTTGACTAACAAATGTTTGTTTTTCTTTTGTTTTAACAAATCTAAACTCTAAGATCCTTGAAAACATTGCATATACATTTCATTCATTGCATATACATTTCATTCATTGCATATACATTGCATTCATACACATTGCATAACAGGTTCACATGACGGATTTCTCATCTCCTCGCTGTTTATTTAAGTCATAAGAGATGGAATCTGAAACAAGCATCAAGAATCTCGAAGCACAGAATGCCCAAGTTCAAGTGGCAATTCTGGAACTGGCAAAGGGGCAACAAGAACTGAAAGCCCTGATGATCAAGAAGAAAAAGAAGCCCAAAGGATCTGTAGGCTTGAGCCAACTGAAAAGAAAGATCAAAATCCCAGCCAAAAAGTTCAAAAAGCCACCGATCCCTGAAATAGTCGGTGATGGTGAACAAGGAGACAATCACAGCAACCAGGGTTCTGCCAAACCCTCTCTCTCTTCTAATGAAGAAGATTATCATTCTGGAGACGAACAGGATGATGACAAGTATCAGCAGTTGGAAGAATGCATGAAAGCTATGGAGATACAAAAAATACCTGGCTTAGATTTCAATGATCTAGGACTCATCTCAGATGTCGTTATCCCTCCAAAGTTCAAAGTTCCTATCTTTGCGAAATATGATGGAGTTTCTTGCCCAAAACTACATCTGAGGTCCTATGTAAGGAAGATACAACCTCACACAACAGATAACAAATTGTGGATTCACTTCTTCCAAGAAAGTTTGTCGGGTACACAACTCGAATGGTACTACCAGCTGGAAAGTACCAAAGTTCATACCTGGGAAGATTTAGCTGCTGCTTTTTACAAACAGTATCAATACAATGCTGATCTTGCACCAACCCGTACTCAACTAAGGGGCATGTCCATGGCACCAAAAGAAAGTTTCAAAGGATATGCACAAAAATGGAGAGATATGGCTGGAAGGGTTCAACCACCCTTATCTGATCGCGAGCTGGTCGACATGTTCATGGGCACTTTAACTGGCCCTTTCTATAGTCATTTGCTGGGAAGCTCATCATCAGGTTTCACTGACCTGATATTGACTGGGGAACGTGTCGAAAGCGGAATTCAAAATGGAAAAATTCAAATAGGCTCTTCCTCTGGTACTACAAAAAGGCCCATCAGTGGGAGAAATGAGGTCAACATAATGCACAGTCTGAAAGGTCGCAAAAGTGAGCAGCACCAATCTGTGGGGGCAGTTCTGATCTCCGCATCTGCACCTCAAAAAGATCAACAGCCAAAATATACGCGTCGACCAGATGCGCCAAGAAGAAATTTCACCAGAATCAATATGCCAATCTCTCAGGCATTGCAGCATTTGCTAAAAGCAGATCTGATCACATTAAAAGATCCTCCAAAGAATGTCAACACTTCCTCTCCGAGTTATCGCCCCGATGCAACGTATGCGTATCACTCAAACTGTCCAGGACATGACACAGATCACTGTTGGGCCCTGAAAAATAAAATACAAGACATGATAGATGTTGGGGAAATTGAGTTCGATCCTCCAGAAACTCCAAATGTCATCACGGCACCCATGCCGAAGCATGACAAAACTGTCAACGCTATCCTAGACACTGTTTACATCTATGATGTGACCGAATTGTCAACTCCGCTCCTCGAAGTCAAAGGAAAGCTAATCCAAGCTGGTTACTTTCCAGGTTGTGACCCTGATTGCTTTTATTGCTCATACCTGCCCAATGGTTGTGAAAATCTGAGAATGGGAATTCAAAAATGGATGGATCGCCGTATCATTATGTTTGAGAGGCTCCCTTCTATGGACGTTTTATGCGAAGTCTTTGCAAACGGGATGAGAATAGAGGATGTCTCAGTGATCTCCAGCTTACCATTCAAAATCTCTGCCGAGGCTCCTTTCAAAATTTCCGCTACACTCAAAGTGGCATCAGTAATCATTGCTAGTCCAACTCCATTTCCATACTCCTCAGACAAATCTGTCCCGTGGGGTTACGACACTAATGTTTATGTCCATGGAGTTAAGCAGGGTACCTCGACTGAAGAGGCCACAAAGTTAACTGCTCCAACTGTGGATAATATTGTGGGTACCAGCAAGATCACGAGAAGTGGAAGGATCTTTTCACCTGGAATTTCTCCAAATGTTGCTACTGGTCCAGTCCAGGTCCCAGTTCCTAATCAAGATATCGACGCTCGAGGAAAAGAGCCACAAGTTGAGCCAGTTCAAATACCGGTGGAGGTCACTGTTGAAGATCCATCGAAGCAAGAAATGGAGGAAATATTGAAAATCATCTGCAAGAGTGATTACAATATTGTCGAACAACTGGGGCACACTGCTTCAAAAATCTCAATGCTGTCTCTGTTAAAGTATTCAGAAGCTCATGCCAAAGCTCTAATGAAGTTCCCGAAAGCCGCGCATGTACCTCAAGAGATTTCAGTCGATCAATTTGAAAATTGTGTTGCCAATCTAACAGTGACCAATGGCCTCGATTTCTCTGATGTTGATCTAACCCCTGCTGGAAAGAATCACAATAAAGCCCTACATATCTCCATTGAATGTAATGGCACCACTCTATCTCATGTGCTGGTAGATAACGGTTCTTCTTTGAACGTGTTACCAAAAATAGTACTGGAAAAGCTTGACTTCGAAGGAGTTGTGTTACAACCAAGCGATGTTGTGGTAAGAGCCTTCGATGGGTCAACAAGAACAGTGTACGGAAAGGTGAATCTCCTAATCAGAGTGGGCTCTCAGATCTTTGATTCTACCTTTTACGTAATGGAAATTCACCCAGCATATTCCTGTTTACTAGGACGCCCTTGGATACATGGGGCAAATGCTGTAACTTCTACCCTGCATCAGAAGTTGAAATATCCAGTAAAAGGAAAGATTGTCACAGTTTATGGCAAAGAGGAATATGTGGTTAGTCACCTGAGCAATTCCAAATATGTCGAGTTGGATGACGAATTCATCGAAACTCCCTGCCAATCTTTTGAGGTGGTCTCTCCAGATGTCTCTACTACTAAGCATATTTCTGCTACTCCAACTACAACTATGGCTTCTCTCAAAGATGCCAAAGCTGTGATCGAAAAAGGTGATTGCACAGTATGGGGACAGCTCCTCGATATACCTTACAAGTCCGACAAGCTAGGCCTGGGCTATGATAGTGGAAATCAAAAGAATGATCAAAGTCCTTGTTCTGGAGGATTAATGTCACATTTCATCAGCCAAGGAGTAAACGCCATTGAAGACGATGGAGTGTTCTTGAACCATATCATTCAGCCATATCCAGATGAAATTCCACCCATTTCCATGGGAATGTGGGATACTTTGGGAGATCCAAGCGGCAAATATAATTATCAATATACCGCACCTCAGAATTCTTTTATTGCTATGGAAGACATTTTCCCAACTGGATGGGATGAACATTATGATGACAATTTTACTCCTGAAAACACCAGGGAAACACCAAATAACGAGGGTTACTTTCTGTCACAGTACACTACTCAGCAGACTGCACAAGTCTCCCTCAAAGACATCATCCCGACTGGACGGGACGACCTTATCGAGCATCTCTCTCAGCCAACAGAGATATCTCAGCCTGGGCTCTCGTATCCAGCAGAGTATATCACTTATCCCAAAAGATCACCGGCTCATTTCCCCACTAATGAAATCAATGCTGTAGGAGATGAAGAAGACAACTGCAACTGGAACAGCTGGATACTCCCTGCTCACAACAATGGATTGAACAACTGGAAAACTGAGGATGTGATCTCCTTCGATCAGGAGTAAATGCAATTTCCTGTTTTCTTTGTGTATATTGTGCAAAGATAAAAATGGTTCCTGTACTATCGAACCATGAGCTTGAAAGCCGTGTGCCTTGCCCGAAGCACACTGGTCCTTTTATAAGGGTTTATCATATCATGAGCATGTGCATTCAATAAAATCATGGGACGTTTGCATATTCAAATTTTGTGATCCTTTTTCTTTCTTTTCTTTTCAAATAGCTATGTTTTCTTACACACACTCACATAAATAAAATGCAGATTCACATTCACGTTGGATCCAGTCGATAACGATTCTGCTATTGCCCGTCATGACTTTGAAAATCCGATCTACCAAACTGAGGACGAAAGTGAGGAAGATTGTGAAGTACCAAGAGAACTTGTAAGGCTGCTAGAACAAGAAGAGAAGGCTATACAGCCTCATGAGGAACCAATTGAGGTTATCAACTTGGGCAGCAACGAAGAAAAGAAAGAAGTCAAAATAGGGGCTGATTTAGAAAACAGTGTCAAGCAAAGACTGATTCAATTGTTGCAAGACTACGTCGAGATATTCGCCTGGTCCTGTGAAGATATGCCAGGCCTTGACACGGACATTGTGGTTCATCGCCTGCCAATCAAAGAAGGTAGCACTCCAGTCAAGCAGAAACTACGAAGGAGTAGGCCTGATATGTCAAAAAAGATCAAAGACGAGGTTGAAAAGCAATTCAATGCCGGCTCCCTGAAAGTTGTAAGTTATCCTCCTTGGATAGCTAACATCGTGCCCGTACCTAAAAAAGACGGGAAAGTCAGAATGTGTGTAGACTACAGAGATCTGAACCGGGCAAGCCCCAAAGATGATTTCCCTTTACCTCACATCGATGTACTGGTTGATAATACCGCACAATGCAAGGTATTCTCCTTTATGGATGGATTCTCAGGGTACAATCAAATCAAGATGGCACCCGAAGACATGGAAAAAACAACCTTCACAACACTCTGGGGAACCTTTTGTTACAAAGTAATGCCCTTTGGTTTAAGGAACGCAGGAGCAACCTATCAACGTGCAATGGTAGCTCTATTTCATGATATGATTCATCAGGAGATAGAGGTGTATGTCGATGATATGATTGCAAAGTCCAACACCGAAGAAGAACATCTGGGTCATCTACACAAGCTGTTTGACAGACTCAAGAAATACAGGTTGCGACTGAATCCAAATAAGTGTACCTTTGGAGTAAGATCCGGCAAACTCTTAGGTTTCATCGTCAGTAGCAAAGGTATTGAGGTTGATCCGGCCAAGGTCAAAGCCATTCAAGAAATGCCTATACCCCGTACCGAGAAACAAGTCAGAGGATTCTTGGGACGTCTGAATTACATTGCCCGATTTATTGCCCACATGACCACTACTTATGTGCCGATCTTAAAACTGTTGAAGAAAGATCAAGTGGAAAGGTGGAATGACAAATGCCAGTTAGCCTTTGACAAAATCAAAGAGTATCTCCAAAAACCGCCAATCTTGTTACCACCTGTGGAAGGAAGACCTCTGATAATGTACCTAACTGTGTTAGAAGATTCAATGGGGTGTGTACTGGGGCAACATGACGAGTCCGGCCCAAAGGAGCATGCAATCTACTATCTTAGCAAAAAGTTTACCGATTGTGAAACAAGATACTCACTACTCGAAAAAATTGTTGTGCCTTAGCATGGGCGGCTCGCCGACTAAGACAGTATATGCTAAATCACACCACTTTCCTAATCTCCAAAATGGATCCTATCAAGTACGTGTTCGAAAAACCTGCTCTCTCTGGAAGAATAGCAAGATGGCAAATGATCCTAACAGAATATGACATTCAATACACTTCACAAAAAGCAATCAAAGGAAGTGTGGTAGCTGATCATCTGGCTCATCAAGCAGTGGATGATTATCAAGCATTGAACTTTGACTTCCCAGATGAGGATATTATGCTAGTCAATGACTACAAACAACCAGGACCAGAAGAAGGACCCGAGCCAGGATCCCGGTGGACTATGGTTTTTGACGGTGCTTCTAACGCACTTGGCAATGGCATCGAAGCTGTGATCATTTCTCCTGCAGGAGGTTATACACCATTCACTACCAGATTATGCTTCAACTGCACTAACAATATAGGCGAGTACGAAGCATGTATTCTGGGTCTCAAAGCTGCAATCGATCTAAGAATCAAGTTCCTGAAGGTCTACGGAGACTCGGCCTTGGTAATTTACCAAGTCAAAGAGGAATGGGACACGAAGCACCCGAATCTAATTCCTTACAAAGAATATGTGCTGAGTCTGATTCCTTATTTTGAAGAAATGACTTTTGAACACATCCCACGCGAGGAAAATCAACTAGCTGATGCCTTGGCTACCATGTCATCCATGTTCAAAGTCAGGTGGGACAATGAGGCGCCGACGATCACCATTTACAGACAAGATGAACCATCCTACTGCAATGAGATCAATGCCGAAGGAACGGGAGAAAAACCATGGTTCCATGAAGTAAAAAGATATCTCGAAACTCAGGAGTACCCTGAAGGGGCGTCCATCAACGACAGAAAGTTTCTAAGGAGGTTTGCCGCCAAATTCTTTCTAAGTAATGGAACCCTATACAAACGCAACCATGACTCGACTTTACTTCGTTGTGTAAACAAGAAGGAAGCAGAACAGATTATGGAAGACATACACGATGGTGCCTTTGGTACTCATTCAAGTGGACATACAATGGCTAAAAAGATCCTCAGAGCAGGTTATTACTGGTCTACCATGGAGACGGACTGTCATCATCATTCCCGAACCTGTCACAAATGTCAGATATATGCAGACAAGGTACATGTACCTCCAGTCCCGTTAAACGTCCTGACAGCTCCTTGGCCTTTTGCAATGTGGGGTATTGATATGATTGGAGAAATCAAGCCCACTGCCTCCAACAGACATCGTTTTATCCTGGTCGCCATTGACTACTTCACAAAATGGGTAGAAGCAGCTTCATTTGCTTCTGTCACCAAGAATGTTGCGGCCCGGTTTATCAAGCACAATCTCATTTGTCGGTATGGCATCCCTGAACGGATCATCACAGACAATGGCACAAATCTAAACAACAGAATGATTACTGAACTTTGCACACAGTTCAAGATCAAACATCATAATTCTTCTCCATATCGACCAAAGATGAATGGCGCAGTGGAAGCTGCCAATAAAAACATCAAGAAAATCATACAAAAGATGACAGTAACCTACAAAGACTGGCATGAGATGTTACCTTTTGCTCTTCATGGTTATCGCACATCTGCGCGTACTTCAACAGGGGCAACTCCATTCTCCTTAGTCTATGGTACGGAGGCAGTTCTTCCAATTGAAATTCAGATTCCTTCCCTAAGGATTATGAAAGAAGCCGATCTAGACGAAAACGATTGGATTCAGACCCGGTTGGACCAGATAAACTTGATTGATGAGAAGAGGCTCGCAGCTATTTGTCATGGTCAGTTGTACCAAAAGCGTATGATCAAAGCCTTCAACAAGAAAGTCAAAAGTCAGGCATACAAAACCGGCAGCTTGGTTGTCAAACGCATCATCTTACCACAAGGTGATCCCAGAGGCAAGTGGACTCCCACTTATGAGGGACCATTTGTAATCAATAAAATATTTTCCGGCGGTGCCATGTTGCTTACCTCCATGGATGGCGAGGATTTCCCACACCCTGTGAATGCGGACATAGTCAAAAAATACTTCGCTTGAAAAGAAAAGCTCGCTAAGTTGAAAACCTGAAAGGGCAACTTAGGCAAAAAATGAGCGTCTCGGTGGATTGAAAACCCGAAAGGGCGGTCCAGTCAAAAATTAGAGACTAAATAATACTATCCCGGTAGGCTGAAAACCTGAAAAGGCAGCCTAGGCAAAAGTTAGGGAATAAAGCGTACAACTATGTTCTGTATAGCTGCCTATTCACCTTCAAGATTCAACACATCAAAGACACCGATCAGTCCAATTACTTTCTTCCAACAAGTGAGGGATGAGATGCTCGAAGACAGATTGGCAATAGCAGAATTCAAACTTGACTGGATTGTTTTCACATAGCTATTTCACTTTATAAATATTTTTCAAAGCTTTATGACAATTTCCTACTACTAGGATTGTTGTCTCCCTGTACTAATCCGCCTATCATGGCTCTTTTTCAAAAATCAATGCAGCTTAGGCTCAAAATCAACATTTTCACTTTTTTCTGTTTTGAATACGTAAACGTCCCAATGATAATTTTGAATGAACATGTGCATTTGAATATGATTGATGTTTACCAGGAAAAACAGGAACAACATTCAGGTAATGTCCCAATCATTTGGACATCATCCCGAAACCAGCATCAGAAGAAAATCCCCAAGAGAAATGCATTTCTCAGCAAATTCCTCGATAAGATTTTTCTCTCCAAACGAAGTGATTCGAGAAATCTTATCCCCCAGCAGGGCTGTTCCAGATTACTATCTCCAGAAGGTGTGGTCTCCACACCAGGACTTGGTCAAATAGTGCATCGAAGGATTATGCATCTTCCTCATTCCCACTCAAAAGATCATCAACAATCACAATACCTTCATCTCCAGATGACTGACTAGCTGGGATTTATTTTCCCAATCATACATCATACATCATATATCATACATCATACATCATACATCATACGTCATACGCATATTCATACACAGCATATAATGTTTCATGACAAACGCATACATAACATGCATATTTCTCCTTTAGTTAGAGAATCTCATGCATTTCATACATCACGCCATTGCATATCACTAACTTGATTTTTCAGGCAGACGGATGTCTTCAACAAAGATGTTCTCAATCACATACAGTGTTCCCCTTGAACTCTATTCAAATAAGCAGTCCTCTCAGATATAATCAAGCCAAGGATTCATTCTGAAGAGATCTCTCCTTTCAAATCACTTATCAACTCAAAAACAAGCAACAAAGATCTAAAGCTGATACCTCAGACGGTTCCAGAACGATCTACCATCGAAGATCTAAAGTTGATACCTCAGACGGTTCCAAAACGATCTACCATCGAAGGTCTAAAGCTGATACCTCAGACGGTTCCAGAACGATCTACCATCGAAGATCTAAAGCTGATACCTCAGACGGTTCCAGAACGATCTACCATCGAAGATCTAAAGCTGATACCTCAGACGGTTCCAGAACGATCTACCATCGAAGATATAAAGCTGATACCTCAGACGGTTCCACAACGATCAACTTTCAAAATTTAAAGCGGAAAAACTTTGGACAGTTCCGTAACGACCATCCTCCTAGACTTAAAACGGTAACCTTGAACGGTTCCGAAACGGTCGATGTAGAGGTTCTCAAATCCTTCATCAAGATATAATCAATGGATTCATTCTGGTGAACAAACCATCAACACAATTGCCAGATGGCATCTGAAAGCCCATCTCAGGTAATGTTTCAATCTTCCAACCACATTTCTCAAACAACATTCAAAGACAAATTCCAACATCACTCCCGATGGAGGTAAGTGCAAATTTTCAGGGCATTTAAAATATTCAATCATCTTCCACCTTCATATTTCAGACAATCTCTTCAGGTTTAAAAAGATTGAATAGGGGCAACTGTAATACCCCAAAATTTGCCCGCATCTTTTTTCAAGAAAACTTCAATCTAAAAATTAAGAGTTTCGTATAATCTTGGATTTTCACATCCTGATTTATGAATACTTGATTTTTAGAATTTTTTCTTATACAGTATTTTGGCTTGCTGTTGAATTTATTCTTACGCAAACGCCAGTTACTGTTTATAACTTCACACACGCTATTTATTTGATATTTATTTACAGATAAGTAGTACTGACGCAATTGGTACAGAGTTAAATCTTTTGCAGGCGCAGAGTCCGGGATTCAGACTGTACTGGTAACAAGTATATTATTATTAATTTTTGTTTCCCACTAACTTTTGTACTATATTCCATTATTTTCAAAATCTCTTTTCAAATCTCTTTTTCAAAAATCAAATCTTAACTTTATTCTACACATCTCTCTTTTTCCCAACACTATCATACACTTTCTTTCAAATCTTACTCCCACTCAAATTTTCCTTTTGTACGGAATCACTTCATTCCCCAACGTCTCTATCCTTCTTTTCATTCTATAAATACCTCTCATTTTTTTCATAAAATCTCACATCAAATTCTAAATCATTTCTCAAATTTCTACTTCATATCCATTCTCTCTTCCTCCCCGGCAAAATGGCGAAGCGGATGGAAACATGTTTTCTTATAGTCATCACCATTGCTACGGTGATCATGTCCTTCTTCTGTCTGCATAGTCCTGAAAAATGTGGACCTGCGATGGTTACACTCCCGATCATCTATTTTCTGTTGGTCATAGCATGGGTTATTAATCGTCATTCTTAAAGTTTGCCGTATCTCTTATTTTCTTAAATGTACCGTTTATTCGTCGTACTGTTCATTATAGTATGTAATGTTTGTACTGTCAGTATTAAATGTTGTACTATTTGTCATATTGTTGCTTAATTATTCAAATAATATTTTGTGTGTTTTCCGCCAGTTAAATATTTATTTTTCTGTGCATTAAATGATTTTCAGGGTTATTATCGGTAATTTTGCTCGCGTACAGTAAATATTAATTATTTATTATGTCTGTGTTTTTTTAACAAGTCATGTAAATAAAATTTCATCTTTCACATAAAACAAAAACAACAAAAAGAAAATTAACTTTGACTGTTGATTTTTCACTCTAACTGTTACATGCCTGAATAGCCAGTTGACAGTCAAACTGTTGACAGTACAATTCTCCGTGTTTTGTACCATCAATCAAATCAAACTTTTGCATTTTAAAATTCCAAGATTTTTGTCCTAGAAGTCTTCTGAATATCACATGATTAGCAGAGACTCAGCACTGCACAAAAATCAGGTACGCTTAACTGTCTCCTACACAAATAGTCCCTGATTAGGGTTTATTGTTTTTCAGGAGAAACAAGTTTTTGAGACCTCAAATGGATTTCATGAACCTCCATACATCTCAAAGTACCATCATACAAATTTTCAAACTTCAATTCACCCAGACGCACCGTCAGCAGCTCAAACAGTCAACAGACGACCCGTTTGACCAAAAAAGTCAACAGACAGTCAAAAATGAAATTTTTTGTCAACATCCATATTTTGTCAAATGATTCATCATTTGATCATTGGATGATCATAATTCATCAAGGAAAGATCAAAAATCAACAAAACCCTAAGATTCAAAATTAGGGTTTTCTCCTAAAAAGTCAACTAAACTTTGACTGGTCATAACTCTCTCATCCTTCATCCAAAAAATTCAAACCAAAGCTCATTTTGAAGGAAATTCAATTATCTTTCAAATGCAATTGGTCCCATGGTCATTAGGTTCACCATTTGAAAAATATGAACCAAGACATTACAGGTCATTTTCAAAGTCAACAAAAAGACACTTTTTTCAAAAGGATACACAAAGAGCATCAAAAATCATTTTGACATGAGACCAAAGACATTGGTTAGAGGACTCTTCGAGGTTTCCAAAAAGTGCAAGATCTCCTTCATATGACAAAAATTGAGGGATTTACACCTTGTTGAAGTTGGCTAAATTTTGGGAAAATGCATAAAACCAACATTGATCAAAAATGTATTTTTTCCAAATGGGGCCAAGTTTTCATAGTTCAAACATGTTTACCATGATATAATGGGCCTCCCACGACCAAGACAAAGCCCACATCATTTTTGTTCCATTTTTGATTTAATTTTATTACATATAAGATTAAATTAAAAAGGAAAATGGAAGGATAATGGATGGCTTAATTTCTAAGCATGACTCATCAATGTTAGCTTACAATCTGCAGCAAGGAAGATACAAGGAAGGCCTAGGGCAAGAGGTGTGGAAAAATCAAGCAATGGTTGCTTGAATTTTAAGCTTGAAAGTCAAAAATTCAACAAAAGCAATCAATGCTTCTAGCTTAGATTTTAAGCACTCCATGGCTTATATAAAGGCTAGCATACTCCATCAAATAGAGAGACACAAAGACACACACGAAAATAGCAAAGGAAGGAGCAAAGAAACTTCAAAAAATTCTCAAAAAAAATTCATAACTTTGTAAATTTTCGTTTTCCATATTCCAATCATTATCAATACAAATAAACACTTCCAATCATCTCCTAAAGTAATATAGAGTAAGAATAAGCTTTTTGTTTGGTCCCATGAGAGTCATAATATGCATATAAAGCTTTACATGAACATACACTCATAGCTTTCGTTTTCGTATGCATGCTTAACTAAAATGAAATCTAACCATTTGCATGGACTCATGGCATGATATAGAGTAGGTTTGAGTGATCACATGCAAGCTTTAACGTGGTTTTGAAGCTCCACCATTTTTGAGCTTCAAACATGTGAAGCTTTCGTTCTCCATGATAGAGGCTCCAAATGAAAAAACTAACGACGCTATCATGTTCAAAAGGGTCCATTTAGGTAATCTGGGTGGCCTTTGTTCTTTTCCATTTTCATTTTGTAGGTCATTCAAAAGGTTGAAGAATTGAAAGCAAAATCCGCAGGAAAATCCGCAGGTAAGTCTGCAAGAAATTCCGCAGGTAAAAGGAAGAAGATGATGAATAGTGAGGTTGAATCTTTGACCGCACGCGTGGCATATTCTCCTCTTCCCATTCGCTGGTCAACCAGCGTGGACCCCACTTGGAATGTTTGAATTCAGCATGTTCACATGTGGCACCTCTAATCACGTGTACCATGTATCCACGCATCTAGGCCATAGATCTCCACTAAAAATGAATCCAACGCATCAGAATGAGCCTCATGTCATGGACCTCATTTAATTACCACACATGATCATATCTTTTTATATTTTCTATTTTTATTTTAATTTCTTTATAAAATTAATTAAAAATAGTTTTAAATATCCAAAAAATACACAAAAAATATTTTTAAGTTTCTAAAATAATATTTTATTTTCTGATATAAAAATATTTTATTTTTCTTCATAATTTAAATATTTTGTATAATTAATTAGATAATATGCATATATTTATCTTTTAATTATTTTCAACCAATCAAAAATCATAAAAAATTTGTTCTTTATATTAAATATTGTTTATATATCATAGGCTAATTTTGTACATATTTAGAATAATTTTCTCTTTAAGTTTTTATTTGTGTAATTATTTATATAATTATGTGTTAATTAACTTAATAAATTTCAAATCAATTTCAAAAATCCCAAAAAAATTAGTTTTGTTTTAAAATTAATTAACAAGCATTTTGAACATATTTTGAACTTAATTTTTAGGTTTGAAATTTATTTTCATCTTTTTTCCTCATTTTAATTTAATTAATCATGCATTAATTATAATTAAAAACAATCATAAAAAACCAAAAACACTTCTTTTATTTTCTTGCAATTTAAATTCCTAGATAAATGTATAGGTTGTCAAATTCATGTAAATAGCGTAGTTTACATTTCCTGCACAATCGATGTAATAGCGTAGACTTACTTTCCGCATTTTACATTTCCGCATTTTAAATTCCAGCACATATAAACTGCGTGTATGCCAAAGATAAAACTGAACCGTTAGATCACTAACTTCAAAGATAAAATATCTGAATCCAAACACAATCACACTTGCACCTCTTAGGGTAATCCCTTTCTCATTCTTTTCAAAATCAAAATCAATTTCTATTATTTCAAACGCAAAATCGAACTTTTGTTTATATCCGGTGAAAGGATAGATTTTTAAAGGAAATAGGATAGAGACCTTATAACTCAGGGTAGACCTCCTAATTTGCTTGCTCAAATCAAAACAAACAAATCTCTCATATATCATTGTTTTTCAAAATAAAACTTTCAAAAAGACAATACTTTGTATATATCCAAACAAGGATCATTACGAAGTTAACGTTCTTTTTTCAAAAACATCTTTTGAAAGATAAAAACACTTTGTATACATCCGCACAAAGATCATTACAAAGTCAATTTACAAAGGTATTTGGAACCACATACGAGCATTTCAAGGCAATCGAAAAGTAATTGAAAACAAGTGAGCTAAGCAAATTAAAGAGCCCATGGATAACCATGGATACAAAGGGTGCTAACACCTTCCCTTTGTATAACCTACCCCCATACCCAGAATTTCTTAAAGGTCTTTTTTTCTGTTTCTTTTATAAACCTTTCCTTAATTGGATAAAATAAAAGGTCGGTGGCGACTCTCTGATTTTCAAAAATACAAAAGCAGAAACAAAAAAGAGTCAGTTCGCGTATCTCCCCACGAGAGATATGGCAAAAAACCGAGTGCATGACAGTAGCATTAGAGGTTCCAAAGATAATATCATCAACATATATTTGGAAAATTAAAATATCTTTTTTAAAGGTTTTACAAAAGAGAGTAGTATCCACTTTTCCTCTAGTGAAACCATTATCTAGAAGGAAAGAACTTAATCTTTCATACCAAGCTCTAGGAGCTTGCTTCAGGCCATATAATGATTTCTTTAATTTGAAAACATGTTCTGGAGACTTAGAGTCTTCAAAACCAGGAGGTTGGTGGACATATACATCCTCATCTATATAACCATTTAAGAAGGCACTCTTAACATCCATCTGATACAGAGTGATGTTATGTTGAGTGGCAAAAGAAATTAATAAGCGAATAGAACCTGGCCACTGGTGCAAAGGTTTCAGTATAGTTAATACCTTCTTGCTGACTATAGCCTTGAGCAACCAGTCTGGCTTTGTTTCTTACAACTTCTCCTTTTTCGCTTAGCTTGTTTCTGAAGACCCACTTAGTTCCAATGATGTTGAATCCTTTTGGTCTTGGAACAGGATCCCATACGTCATTCCTTGTAAACTGATTGATTTCTTCTTGCATTGCAGTTATCCAGTCAGCATCCTCCAAAGCTTGATCAACAGAAGTTGGCTCAATAAGAGATACTAGACCAAATTGACATTCTGCATTGTTCTTAAGGAATGCTCTTGTTCTGATAGGATCTTCTTTCTTCCCAATGATAACATCTTCTGAGTGAGTAGAGTTGAGTCTAGAAGGTCTTCTGATAGTTGGCTCTTCCGAAATTCTGAGACTCTCCAATGAAGCAGCAACTTGATCTTCTGACACTTTGCTTCTGGGTTCTTCAGCGTCTGAGTTAGAGATTTCTATATCTGCAAAATTCTCAAACTGCTTTGGCTTTTCAAGACCAAGCTTATCATCATATCTGATATTGATTTATTCTTCAACAATCAATGTTTCAGTATTGTATACTCTATAGCCTTTTGAGCGTTCAGAATATCCAAGACAGAAACACTTCTGTGCCTTTGAAATCAAACTTATGCAGATGATCTTTAGTGTTCAGAATATAACATACACATCCAAATGGATGGAAATAAGAAATGTTGGGCTTTCTGTTCTTCCAAAATTCATAAGGATTCTTATTAAGAATAGGTCTTATAGAGATTCTATTCTGAATATAACATGCAGTATTTATTGCTTCTGCCCAGAAATGCTTAGCCATATTGGTTTCATTGATCATGGTTCTGGCCATTTCTTGTAGAGTCTTGTTCTTTCGCTCTACAACTCCATTTTGCTGTGGAGTTCTAGGGCAAGAGAAATCATGGGCAATACCATTTTCTTTGAAATAAATCTCAAAGAATCTGTTTTCAAATTCACCACCATGATCACTTCTGAGAATGTTGTTTCTTCCTCTAGGCCGCTAGAACTTCTGCACATTGATCTGTTTGGCCCTGTCAAAACAACATCTGTCAGTGGGAAGAATATGGATTAGTCATCATAGATGATTATAGCAGCTGGACATGGGTAAAGTTCTTGAAACACAAGGATGAGTCTCATGTAGTATTCTTTGACTTCTGCACTCAGATCTAATCTGAGAAGGAGTGTAAAATCATAAAGGTCAGAAGTGATCATAGTGGCGAAATTGAGAACAGATTCTTTGAGATTTATTTCAAAGAAAATGGTATTGCCCATTATTTATCTTACCCTAGAACTCCACAACAAAATGGAGTTGTATAGCGAAGGAATAGGACTCTACAAGAAATAGCCAGAACCAAGATCAACGAGACCAATATGGCTAAGCATTTCTGGGCAGAAGCAATAAATAATGCATGTTATATTCAGAATAGAATCTCCATAAGACCTATTCTTAATAAGACTCCTTATGAATTGTGGAAGAACAGAAAGCCCTACATTTCTTATTTTCATCCTTTTGGATGTATATGTTATATTCTGAACAGTAAAGATCATCTGAGTAAGTTTGATTCTAAGGCACAGAAATGTTTCCTTCTTAGATATTCTGAACCCTCAAAAGGCTACAGAGTATACAATACTGAAACATTGATTGTTGAAGAATCAATCAATATCATATTTGATGATAAGCTTGGTCTTGAAAAGCCAAAGCAGTTTGAGAATTTTGCAGATATTGAAGTCTCTAACTCAGAAGATGAAGAACCCAGAAGCAAAGTATCAGAAGATCAAGTTGCTGCTTCATTAGAAAATCTCAGAATTTCTGAAGAACCAACTATCAGAAGATCTTCTGGACTCACCTCTGCTCACTCAAAAGATGTTATCCTTGGGAAGAAAGAAGATCCTATCAGAATCAGATCATTCCTTAAGAACAATGCAGAATGTCAATTTGGTCTAGTATCTCTTATCGAGCCAACTTCTGTTGATCAAGCTTTGGAGGATGCTGACTCGATAGTTGCCATGCAAGAAGAACTCAATTAGTTTACAAGTAATGACGTGTGGGATCTTGTTCCTAGGCCAAAAGGATTTAACATCATTGGAACCAAGTGGGTATTCAGAAACAAGCTAAGCGAAAAAGGAGAAGTTGTAAGAAACAAAGCCAGACTGGTTGCTCAGGGCTATAGTTAGCAAGAAGGTATTGACTCTACTGAAACCTTTGCACTAGTGGCAAGGTTAGAATCTATTCCCTTATTGATTTCTTTTGCCACTCAACATAACATCACTCTATATCAGTGTCATACCCCAAAATTTTCCCTCTTATATTTAATCAAAGGCTCCCCTATGCATCTTCAATGGCTCAAGTTTCAAAGGCTTATTCAGGTCACTCTCTCCTAATCAAAGATCTCCAAAACTAGGGTTTCCATTTTATCAAAGGATTGTGAATATTTAAGGCCTCAAATGGATCTCAGGGTGTCTCACATATATCAAAGTATCTCCATGTCAACTATCAAACTTCAATCCCAAGGCTTTCCCATTCAAAGGCTCAGATGATCAATAATCGACTATGTTGACCTAAAAGTCAACTATAGTCAAAGTACAGTCAAACTTCAAGATTTTTGGTCAACATCAAGTACGTGAGGTTATATCCATCATTTGATCAAAGGTTGATCATGATCTATCAATAGAAACTCAGAAATGAACAAATGCAAAAAGGTTCAAATTAGGGTTTCTTTAGGAGAAAGTCAACTCAACTTTGACTGGTCATAACTTTCACATGGAGCATCAAAAATTTCCCAACCAAAGCCTATTTTGAAGGAAATTTGATTCTCTACAACTTTGTCTCTCACAAGCCAAGGCCAGAAATGCATCATTTGAGAGATATGGTACAAGAGATTACAGGTCCTCCAAAAGGTCAATAAAAAACATCTTCTAGGTCAAAGCTCATAACTCGAGCATGGAAGCTTCAATTGAAACGAAACCAAAAGGGTCATTTAGAGGACTCTTTAAGCTTTCCAAAAAGTCCTAGAAAACTTCCATAGCTTAAAAAATGAGAGAGATGTGCTTGGTACAAGTTGGTCGATTTTGAGAAAGGCATGAAACCCTACTTTGCTCATTTCATATTTTTTAGCATTGGGCCTTAAGATTTGGACCTTCCACGTGATTTTGAGCTTAAAGTGAGGCCCATTGGTCATATAAAAATTACGTCATGATTTTTATTTGATTTTTATTCATTTAAACTTGGATTAAATCAAATAAAATCAAGTTTTATTGAGATAATTTTTTATGAATTAATTCCCCAAATACCTGATCCAATAAAATCTCATCCAATGGTTAAGATTAAAAGAAAAATATGTAAGAAATAGAATTGGTCCAAGAATAGAAGAATTTGGAGAGATTTCCATGCAAAATCTTTTTTTAATCTCCACATCATCAATCAATCTTTTTCTCCTAAAAGATCAACCCTAATTCCATTGATATAAATACTCTTTTCATTCAATGAGTAAGGGGGGACGAAAATCTGGTCCTAAAACCCTATTCTAAGTTTCCAAAAAAATCAAAGAAACTAGGGCAAGAAAGAATTTTGGTGGCAGCCCCTCTCAAGTATTTCAGTGTCTTTATCGTGTTCTTGAGGCATTATTTAGTAGTACCAGATCCCAAGCGACGTCGAAGTGCTCCTGGAACACCCTCATGCGTGAACTCTATTTTCATATGTTTGTTTGAATTCAAATTGTTAATTATGTTGTGTTTTAATGCAAACTAACATCACTAATACGTTCTTGAGGTTACACGAGACAGGTTAGAATCACCGTTTGGGAGTTATCATGGCCAAACCGTGTGTTGCCATTGTTAGGGCTCAAAGGAACTTGCCTTATGTTTCATGGATACATGCCGCTACAGTCCAAATCGTCACTACCATTGAATTCGTCATGCCCAAATTAGGGGATCTGGGACCTTTTTCCTTATTGTTAATGTAAATTTTGTGACTTTGATCTTTCCAGAATTGGCTACGGAGAAAATGTTTCAGAAATCGTAGCAAAGCTAAAGCTATTCCGTAGCAAAAAGTGGGTGGAAACGAGGAAGAAGAAGGTGAACAGGGATGAGGACCATTTGACTGTACGTGGCAAGATATGTATGGATGGTCAACGACGTCAGTTTCTCTCTCTCGCTCTGACTGGTTGGCTATGGCGCGCGTGGGGTCCAGCCTTGACTATGTTTGAATGATCATTTAGTCATATCATTTAATATTTGTTGTTTTTGTGGGTGTTTCTAACAACTAATAAGCTTCAGCGCATCTGGCAAAAGAATATTGTGTGCATCATAAAGAACCTGGGATCGATACCCAGGTGAGACATTTATTTTTTAAAACAAGCTTGGATCTCAGATCCAGTATACGTGGCGCTGTGCACTCCACCGTATACCCTTCAATCACCACCTTTGGATGATCTCAAAACTGGATCCAATGCATCCAGAACTGAAGGCACACGATAGACACTCATAGAGTCTTCACACAGGATAACACGCCCAGGTTTTACTTTTCTTTAATTATCTTTATATTATTTATATAATTGTATAGTTATTCTTAACTATTTTATATGCATACAATATAATTTTAAAATAAAATTAAGAGTAAAATTAAAATAGGACTAGGCTTATAATTAACATTAGGACATTTTTCCGATTATTTGGTTTAATTATTTTAATTAAATTTAATTATAAAAAATCACTAAAACCCTAGAAAGGTTATCATGTATTAGGGTTTGCCCCACCCCATTGGCCAGGGGCCAAAGTATTAGGATTAGGGTTTTCTAACTGACTTAGGTTTTAGCCAAACAATAATAGAATTTAATTTATTATTCGCTTCGATTAAATCAATTGATCATGGTGGGTAATAATCAATTAATTGTCTAATTCATTAAATTCAAATCAAATATAAATTAAAATAACATTAATTCTGCTAAATGGTTTTAACCAAAGCTATTGGTTACGATGATTAGCATTTTCCCTTTATCAAAATTCGTTATTATTTGTAATAGAATCTATCGATTATGAGGAGTAACGATAATTAAAATACACATTTTCTATTCGTGATAATCGAATCTATCGATTATAGTGGTTAGCAATCCTCCCTTTAATCCGTTATCCATGGTAATCAAACCCATTGATTATTGCAACTAATGGTAACAAATTGAAATTAGGGTTGTACGCCCAAATCCTAAAACACTTCAAATCAAACTACGGATTTTCATCCTTATTCAAAACTACGATGGGCCGTTCAAAAAGCCTTCAAACCATCCCAAATCAAATTCTAATCCTAAAGGCGTACAACCCTTCCCCGAACTACGTTGACTCTGATTCTCCATAAGAAGATACGTAGGCACTTGGTAACAAGGCGAGTCCCCTTCCCTATAAATCTCATCTTTTCCTCTGTTCATTTCCTTAGCTATTAACCTCTATATTTTAGCCATAAAACTTGACCATTAGATTCAAAGCCATAGGAAAGGGTTGAGGGTGCCTAACACCTTCCCTCGACCTGAATATAGTATCTTCCCCTGACCTCTCAACTGCGCGAGGTTTCCTATTCGCCTTGGTAGAATAGGTGGCGACTCTAATCTTTAATTTTTCGGGCAGGTGGCTACAGCTGGCGACTCTGCCGGGGACTACACATAATGGTGAATTACTATACTCCTATAGGTTTTGGCAGGGTTTAGGTTTGTGGCAAACTATTTAGGTTTTGGCAAACTTTTTAGGGTTTGGCTAATTCGCCACTTTTAGGGTTTGTTTATTTTTATAAATATTTAAATTTTTATTTTATTTATTTATTTACATTTCCATCTATTTACGTCAGTTAAATAAATATATATTTTTTAAATATTTGCTGCTTTAATGCATTGTCTAAATTATAAGCAGCCAGATTTGAGGTTAGTTCTTTAAATATTTAAATTTAATTTTATTTATTTATTTACAGCCTTAAATTACAGTAATTTAAATTTTTATTTAATTACTGTTTTACAATATTTTCGAATTATAAGCGGCTGGATTTTGAGGTTAGTTTTAAATATTTAAATTTAATTTAATTTATTTATTTACAGCCTTAAATCACAGTAATTTATATTTTTATTAAATTACTGTTGTACTACATTTTTAAATTATAAGCGGCTGGATTTCGAGGTTAGTTTTAAATATTTAAATTTAAATTTATTTATTTATTTACTGTCTTAAACTACCGTAATTCTCTTTTACAGTAATTTCAATATATATTTAACTGCTTATTTGTTTTACCGTACTTTTGGGATATATATAAATTGTTGTTAAACCTAAGTGTGGGGGTTATCCTTGAGATCAGGGGGGACTTGAATCGCCTACGAGTCTCATTGATAACTCCACTCGGAGTAGGTTGAATATCCGGAAATGTCCAATACGAGGCTTGACCTTGTTGAGGGCAGGACTTGGTATTCAGCTGATCTCTCCGAGAACCTACCCCAAAAATTCGAACCTCATTGGATAAAATGAGTTGTTCTAAAATCCAAAGAGACAAAAAGTCTCGGAGGCTACGAACGACCCCATGAGACCCGTGTCTAGGACATACCAATGGAAAGGGTGGGCTCCCTAAAGCCGCTACGTCGAACCTATGAACCTAGGACTTTTGTGCTTATTATATGTTTGCAATTTATATGCTTCGAGTATCTATGTGTTTCAATTTTGCAGGTATCCCTACGTATTCCCTAGCCTGTAGGGACTTTCCTTTTTTATCCTTGTATTTCTATAACTACGCGTCCTTCCCGCGAAGGACATCTTTATTAATGCACGTCGATTGGCCTCTCGATGGCCATGCGACCTTGTGACTATATTGAATAGTCACCGTGTGTTTCCCTCTACGCATTCCCTAGCCTATAGGGATCCTATTCTTAAAATCGTTAGCATACTTCGATTGGCCTCTCGATGGCCATAAGATTTAGTGACTGTCTTGAACGGTCACTCTATGCTTCTCCTACGCACTCCCTAGCCCGTAGGGATTTTCCTTTTACATCTTTGTATTTTTACAACCACGTGTCCTTCCCACGAATGACATCTTCATTAACGCATGTCGATTGGACTCTCGATGGCCATGAGATCTAGTGACTGTCTAGAACGGTCATCCCGTGCTTATTCCTGTATACCCCTAACTTGTAGGGTTTGGATTTCCGTTTATACATCTTTCATCCCTAGCCTGTAGGGATTTCTCTTCATCCGATATCGTCCTTAGATAGGTTGTATTCCACATAGAGAACCTTCCCACGAGGGACAACTTCGTAAGTACACATCGAACGACCTCTCGATGGCCATGAGACTTGGTGACTGTCTTGAACGGTCATCAGCTGTTACTTTCCACGTACCCCTTAATCTAAGGGATGCCCATCAACGTGTCATAATATCGAGCTCGCACGTATGTCGTTAGGGTCTAATGTCATCCCTAAATCCTCATAAGATATCCTTAGGATTATATATGTTGCACGTTTGCATTACATGTAAGGAGTCACCATGTACAAGTCCTTTGCATACGCGTGCATTCACATTTTCATGCATTCATACATTTGCATTTACATTAGCATTTCTATCTTCGCCCGCATCCATACTTACCATGCTAGCCGGTTTCCCGAAACTCTCAGAGAAATAAATAGGAGTATAAACTATGGAGAAAGGAAGATAAATTAGTTATGAGCTCAGTCATACAAATGAAAAAGGAATGCCTTTCACCATGCCTTCCGCATGTCCATGCCTTTTCGCAGCAAGATTATGCCAAGATTATCGTCGAGCAAGGATCAGTTCAACAAAGAAGTTCCCTCATAGATACACTTAAGGGATATCTAGTTATAAAGGGGTTCATCTACGAACATAGCAAAGTTTACAAGGACGCTCTACGATAGCCTGGGGGTAAGGGTCAGTCCGGCTGGGGCAATACCCTAAACGAAGATGCATAACTACGATGAAGGGAAAGTGACATATGTTAACTCCGCACCAAGGGGCAAAAGGGCCATAGATTTCTCTACCAATCTACAAACTCTGGACGTTGCAAATAGTGTGATACTATCCTTTAGAAAAAGCAAAAGAGGTTCAGTCAAAGGAAACTCATGAAGTTCCGATACGACGAAAACCCACCACTAACAAATTTATTCCCGACAGATTCGACATGCCCAAGGAGAATTCGAGATTACCCTTCACTTCTACAAGTCAACGAACTAAGGAGTAAAACAAAGTCGACGGATTCACAAAGGAGATTGCCCTTAGGATTAATAGGTTTATATTTCAAGTTGTATTTCCTACGATCACAAAATTCCATTTGATGTAAAACGTTGTACCTTTTGAATAGTAATTCAATAAAATAATCATGCATGTTTTGAAATCAATTCTTTCGCTCCGCTCTTGCATTACTACGACTTTCCATTTCAAATTATCTTTCAAATTATCACTCCCAATCAATAACAAACTGGAGGGAGAATGACGAATACAAATAACTAAGTCCAGCTAAATATATGCTTTCAAGGTAAGACCGAACCGACGATGTACAGGCATGTTTCAAATCCCTAAACAGTGGAGGTATAAGGATGTTAATCCCTCGTCACCCCCTCGAGCCAGGAGTTGGAGTTTGTTTCTACTTTTCAAAAAAACCCTTGATTTCAACCAGGGGCATGGTAGATTTCAATTAATTCAATGATGTATTTTGGTTGTCAAGAGAATCAATCAATCAAGCAAAAGTTAAAGCATAAGGATCGAGCAAAGCAAAGGTTCAAGCATGCCTTCTTCCTCGCGTTCATCCAAGATTGAGGAAGCAATGGAGATAACATTTGCAACAATCTTCTTCCTCAATATATCATCCAAGATCCAGGAAGTTATCAAAGTCGAAGCTTACAAATCAAAGTCAAATATGGTAGTCACAATATTCAATTTTCAACATCCAAGGATCAAATATCAAAAAGAGCATCCAAAAGAAAAAAAACGCCCGCTAAGTTAAAATGGAAAATTTCACGAAAGAAAACAAAAATGACTTAGGCAAAAGTTAGGGCATCCCGATGGATCGAATTCAAGGGAATTGGTTCATGCAAAAATAAGGGATAAAAACAATACAAAGGCGAAAAACCAAGGATAATCTTGTGACTGCTAAATCACCGAAGCTTCTCATCAATGCTTGGATCTCTGCACATTTTTCATTAATTCTTGGATCCCTACTAAGACTTTTGCTCAACATCAGAACTAAAACAATTCTCTTACAAACAAAGCACGTTCATTGGATTAAGCGAATGTTTAGGACTTGGAGAACATCAAGGAGAAATGGGTGGGTTAAATAAATTTTGAGCCTTATATCCATTGTTTCTTAAAACATGAACCAGGCCAAGTTACAGCATTCAAAAGTCCTAATTGAGGCAAGGTTAACTATGAAAGCATATTAAGCAGGATTTTGTTATACTGACTCCTAGGTTTGTTAAAACTATTTCTAACCACTGAGCTCCTTCAAGCATTCATTTCTAATCACCCACTCCTTCGATTTCAAAACTTGCCTTTGCATCACATTAGAGTTACTTCTCAAAGGGTACAACGCCATCTACGAATATGCACTTAGCGCAAAGGCGATCATTTCTGATAAAGGCTCTTGCATGGGGAAACCACGTCCAGAGGGTTTTCCTAAACAGGGGCAAAACCTCGATGATTATAGGGGCATACAATCAAGGATCCTATTAACTAGGGGAATTCATCCTAAGGTCCAGTCGACCTGGGTCACATCTCGAAGCAATTTCAATCAGGGGCACGCCAAACATGGGACGAATTCAAACTCAAAAGGATAGAACACCATGGATAATCCTCCATATTTGGGAAGTCAAGGGGCACACCCTTAAATCTAAACGTCAAAGCATATGACAAGGTTATTTCTTGGGGCACTTCCCTCATAAGCATCTTTCCCTACGAAAATATTGGGGCAATGGATATCAAATACATAAGACACACAACAAAAGGAAAAGGCGTCTTCATACTTTACGACCTCGAATCAATCTTTTTCCTAACTACGATATTCAAAGATTAAAAAAATAGTTATTGGGAAATCGCACTAGCATCCCACAACCTTACAACATTAAGCGAACTATATACGCTTTTAGTTATCATGCAAATACATAAATCATGCATTACATACATTGGTTGATGCATTACACCATACCTTTTTAGGTAGTCCTTTTTAGATATCTTTCAGCTTTTCCAGGCAGTCTTCTTTAAAACATTCCTTATCCTTTTCTCAGAACCTTTTCAGGTAGTCTTCTTCAAGACATTCTTTTTTCTAAGAACCTTCTAGGTAGTCTTCTTTAAGACAATCATCGGCATTTCCAAGAACCTTTTTAGGTAGCCTTCTTCAGGACATTCTTTTCTAAGTACCTTTTCAGGTAGTCTTCTTCAAGACATTCTTTTCCCAAGTACCTTTTCAGGTGGTTTTCTTCAAGACATTCTTTTTCTAAGTACCTTTCCAGGTAGGCTTCTTTAAGACAATTTGTCATCCTTTCCAGGAACCTCTTTAGGTAGTCTTCTTTAAGACATTCTATGAACCTTTTTAGGTGGCTTTTTCTAAGACATCCATTATCCTTTCCAAGAACCTTTTTAGGTAACCTTTTTAAGACATTTTTCAGCCTTTTCAGGTAGTCTTCTTTAAGACAAATTGCGTCCTTTGCTAAGAACTTTTTCAGGTAGTCTTCTTTAGGACAGATGTTCATATCCATTCCAGAAACCTTTTCAGGTAGTCTCATAGAAGACATTAATTCGTTCCACTCATTACATCAACCAACATATGCATGAGCATAAGCATTATCCCGTACATCAAAACATCCAATTCAAAACTCTGGTGCTAAGCTACATTGTCCACCTGCTTCCCGGTAACCTTACCGATGCCAGTAACCTTACTATTGGCTTTTTTCCAATCACCTGATTGATGTATCCCGGTAACCTTACCGATGATAGCAACCCTTGTTGTTCATTTCACTCATAAACATATACATACGCATTAGCATATACATATCATCTAGTGCATTTAGATACTACAAAAATCCAGTCTTCCGACCCTCGAGTGTGTTTTTCGACCCGCGAGTCGTAAAACAGTGGACGTGCTATTTTCTCCGACCCGCGAGTCGTAAAACGTTTGACATACTATATTTTCCGACCCTCGAGTCGTGAGTCTCCAAGAGAGTGAATCTTTTTCATACAGGCAAACAATCTTCTATGCAGGTAAATTTGTTTGAACCGGGGCAAGTGGATCCCATTGGTGCAGGTGAGCTTGTTAGAGCTATAGCAAGTGATCCTTTTGGGGATTAATCAAAACTACGATAGTAAGCAGGTATGGCTAACTGCGACGACTTACTAGAACTATAGTAAGTGGGTCATACCATCTACGATAAGCTTACTCCAACTAAGATAGCAAGTAGGTATGGCTAACTGCGACGACTTACTGGAGCTATAGTAAGTGGGCCACACCATCTGCCATAAACTTGCTGAAACTACGATAGTAAGCAGGTATGGCTAACTGCGACGACTTACTAGAACTATAGTAAGTGGGTCATACCATCTACGATAAGCTTACTCCAACTACGATAGCAAGTAGGTATGGCTAACTGCGACGAATTACTGGAGCTATAGTAAGTGGGCCACACCATCTGCGATAAACTTGCTGAAACTACGATAGTAAGCAGGTATGGCTAACTGCCACGACTTACTAGAACTATAGTAAGTGGGTCATACCATCTACGATAAGCATACTCCAACTACGATAGCAAGGAGGTATGGCTAACTGCGACGACTTACTAGAGCTATAGTAAGTGGGTCATACCATCTACGAGAAACTTACTGAAACTACGATAGTAAGTAGGTACGGCTAACCGCGACGACTTACTAGAACTATAGTAAGTGGGCCCTACCATCTACGATAAGCTTACTCAAACTACAATAGGGAGTGGGTATACCAACCGCGATGACTTACTAGGACTATAGTAAGTGGGTTACCTACAAACTGCAAAAGCTTGCTAGCGCTATAGCAAGCTGACTATGTTCTACACAGCAAACGGCGAACCCTCACCATTGTTAGCTACGTTCATACATCACGCTAATCCCTCGACAGTAATCTTCATCTACAACAAACAAAGGTTTTATTTTTCTTTTCCAAAGTTACTAACTTCAACTAACATAACTAACAATCATGCATCTTTCAATTAACATACCTCATTCATACATAACGCATATACATACATCGCTCTCATTTATTTTGAGAAGCTCACTGCATCATACATCGCATGCATCATAACATTGCATAAAATTCAAGTTTCCTTTTAGGTCGTGCTACAACCAAAACACAGTGGTCCCTTTCGAAAGCATCTGCTTCACATCCAAGAAAAAGAGGGGTATTTACCCTGGATGGCATCTCTAAGCCCATCTCCCGCAGGACATCTTTTCCAACACAAGCAAATTTCAGGGCATTCTCAGTGTTCAATCATCTTTTACCTTTAGATCACGATAGGAAGACGTGCCTATCTGACTCTTCAGGTTTAAGAAGATTGAACAGGGGCAGCTGTCATACCCCAAAATTTGCCCTCTTATATTTAATCAAAGGCTCCCCTATGCATCTTCAATGGCTCAAGTTTCAAAGGCTTATTCAGGTCACTCTCTCCTAATCAAAGATCTCCAAAACTAAGGTTTCCATTTTATCAAAGGATTGTGAATATTTAAGGCCTCAAATGGATCTCAGGGTGTCTCACATATATCAAAGTATCTCCATGTCAATTATCAAACTTCAATCCCAAGGCTTTCCCATTCAAAGGCTCAGATGATCAATAATCGATTGTGTTGACCTACAAGTCAACTATAGTCAAAGTACAGTCAAACTTCAAGATTTTTGGTCAACATCAAGTACGTGAGGTTATATCCATCATTTGATCAAAGGTTGATAATGATCTATCAATAGAAACTCAGAAATGAACAAATGCAAAAAGGTTCAAATTAGGGTTTCTTTAGGAGAAAGTCAACTCAACTTTGACTGGTCATAACTTTCACATGGAGCATCAAAAATTTCCCAACCAAAGCCTATTTTGAAGGAAATTTGATTCTCTACAACTTTGTCTCTCACAAGCCAAGGCCAGAAATGCATCATTTGAGAGATATGGTAAAAGAGATTACAGGTCCTCCAAAAGGTCAATAAAAAACACCTTCTAGGTCAAAGCTCATAACTCGAGCATGGAAGCTTCAATTGAAACAAAACCAAAAGGGTCATTTAGAGGACTCTTTAAGCTTTCCAAAAAGTCCTAGAAAACTTCCATAGCTTAAAAAATGAGAGAGATGTGCTTGGTACAAGTTGGTCGATTTTGAGAAAGGCATGAAACCCTACTTTGCTCATTTCATATTTTTTAGCATTGGGCCTTAAGATTTGGACCTTCCACGTGATTTTGAGCTTAAAGTGAGGCCCATTGGTCATATAAAAATTACGTCATGATTTTTATTTGATTTTTATTCATTTAAACTTGGATTAAATCAAATCAAATCAAATTTTATTGAGATAATTTTTTATGAATTAATTCCCCAAATACCTGATCCAATAAAATCTCATCCAATGGTTAAGTTTAAAAGAAAAATATGTAAGAAATAGAATTGGTCCAAGAATAGAAGAATTTGGAGAGATTTCCATGCAAAATCTTTTTTAATCTCCACATCATCAATCAATCTTTTTCTCCTAAAAGATCAACCCTAATTCCATTGATATAAATACTCTTTTCATTCAATGAGTAAGGGGGGACGAAAATCTGGTCCTAAAACCCTATTCTAAGTTTCCAAAAAAATCAAAGAAACTAGGGCAAGAAAGAATTTTGGTGGCAGCCCCTCTCAAGTATTTCCAAGTCTTTCATCGTGTTCTTGAGGCATTATTTAGTAGTACCAGATCCCAAGCGACGTCTAAGTGCTCCTGGAACACCCTCATGCGTGAACTCTATTTTCATATGTTTGTTTGAATTCGAATTGTTAATTATGTTGTGTTTTAATGCAAACTAACATCACTAATACGTTCTTGAGGTTACACGAGACAGGTTAGGATCACCGTTTGGGAGTTATCATGGCCAAACCGTGTGTTGCCATTGTTAGGGCTCAAAGGAACTTGCTTTCGGTTTCATGGATACATGCCGCTACAGTCCAAATCGTCACCACCATTGAATTCGCCATGCCCAAATTAGGGGATCTGGGCACTTCTTCCTTATTGTTAATGTGAATTTTGTGACTTTGATCTTTCCAGAATTGGCTACGGAGAGAATGTTTCAGAAATCGTAGCAAAGCTAAAGCTATTCCGTAGTGAAAAGTGGGTGGAAAAGAGGAAGAAGAAGGTGAACAGGGATGAGGACCATTTGACTGTACGTGGCAAGATGTGTATGGATGGTCAATGACGTCAGTTTCTCTCTCTCGCTCTGACTGGTTGGCTATGGCGCGCGTGGGGTCCAGCCTTGACTATGTTTGAATGATCATTTAGTCATATCATTTAATATTTGTTGTTTTTGTGGGTGTTTCTAACGACTAATAAGCTTCAGCACATCTGGCAAAAGAATATTGTGTGCATCATAGAGAACCTGGGATCGATACCCAGGTGAGACATTTATTTTTTAAAACAAGCTTGGTTCTCAGATCCAGTATACATGGCGCTGTGCACTCCACCGTATACCCTTCAATCACCACCTTTGGATGATCTCAAAACTGGATCCAATGCATCCAGAACTGATGGCACACGATAGACACTCATAGAGTCTTCACACAGGATAACACGCCCAGGTTTTACTTTTCTTTAATTATCTTTATATTATTTATATAATTGTATAGTTATTCTTAACTATTTTATATGCATACAATATAATTTTAAAATAAAATTATGAGTAAAATTAAAATAGGACTAGGCTTATAATTAACATTAGGACATTTTTCCGATTATTCGGTTTAATTATTTTAATTAAATTTAATTATAAAAAATCACTAAAACCCTAGAAAGGTTATCATGTATTAGGGTTTGCCGCACCCCATTGGCCAGGGGCCAAAGTATTAGGATTAGGGTTTTCTAACTGACTTAGGTTTTAGCCAAACAATAATAGAATTTAATTTATTATTAGCTTCGACTAAATCAATTGATCGTGGTGGGTAATAATCAATTAATTGTTTAATTCATTAAATTCAAATCAAATATAAATTAAAATAACATTTATTCTGCTAAATGCTTTTAACCAAAGCTATTGGTTACGATGATTAGCATTTTCCCTTTATCAAAATTCGTTATTATTTGTAATCGAATCTATGGATTATGAGGAGTAACGATAATTAAAATACACATTTGCTATTCGTGATAATCGAATCTATCGATTATAGTGGTTAGCAATCCTCCCTTTAATCCGTTATCCATGGTAATCAAACCCATTGATTATTGCAACTAATGGTAACAAATTGAAATCAGGGTTGTACACCCAAATCCTAAAACACTTCAAATCAAACTACGGATTTTAATCCTTATTCAAAACTACGATGGGCCGTTCAAAAAGCCTTCAAAACATCACAAATCAAATTCTAATCCTAAGGGCGTACAACCCTTCCCCGAACTACGTTGACTCAGATTCTCCATAAGGAGATACGTAGGTACTTGGTAACAAGGCGAGTCCCCTTCCCTATAAATCTCATCTTTTCCTCTGTTCATTTCCTTAGCTATTAACCTCTATATTTTAGCCATAAAACTTGACCATTAGATTCAAAGCCATAGGAAAGGGTTGAGGGTGCCTAACACCTTCCCTCGACCTGAATATAGTATCTTACCCTGATCTCTCAACTGCGCGAGGTTTCCTATTCGCCTTGGTAGAATAGGTGGCGACTCTAATCTTTAATTTTTAGGGCAGTTTGCTACAATCAGATGGATGTTAAGAGTTCCTTCTTAAATGGTTATATAGATGAGAAAGTATATGTCCACCAACCTCCTGGTTTTGAAGACTCTAAGTCTCCAGAACATGTTTTCAAATTAAAGAAATCATTATATGGCCTGAAGCAAGCTCCTAGAGCTTGGTATGAAAGATTAAGTTCTTTCCTTCTGGATAATGGTTTCAGTAGAGGACAAGTGGATACTACTCTCTTTTGTTAAACCTTTAAAAATGATATTTTAATTTGTCAAATTTATGTTGATGATATTATCTTTGGAACCTCTAATGCTACACTTGGAAAGGAGTTTGCTATGTTTATGCAGGCTGAGTTTGAAATGAGCATGATAGGAGAACTCAAGTACTTCCTTGGGATCCAGATCAATTAAACTTCTGATGGGACATATGTTCATCAAACCAAGTTTGTGAAAGAACTTCTGAAGAAGTTTAATCTTTCTGAAAGCAAAGAACCAAAAACTCCTATGCATCCAACGTGTGTTCTAGGTAAGGATGAGGTAAGTAAGAAGGTAGATCAGAAGCTCTACAGAGGTATGATTGGATCTCTTCTATATCTTACTGCTTTTAGACCTGATATTTCATTCAGTGTTTGTCTGTGTGTAAGATTCCAATCAGATCCTAGAGAATCTCACTTAACAGCTGTTAAGAGAATTCCGAGGTATCTGAAAGATACTACTAATGTTGGTTTAGTCTACAGAAGATCTGAAGAATACAACTTAGTAGGATTATGTGATGCTGATTACGCTGGAGATAGAGTTGAAAAGAAAAGTACTTCTGGAAGTTGTCAATTTCTTGGAAGTCACCTCATCTCCTGGTACAGCAAGAAGAAAGCTACCATTGCCCTCTCTACAATAGAAGCAGAACATGTTGCTACTGCTAGATGTAGTACACAGATGCTCTAGATGAAGAGTCAGCTAGAAGATTATCGGATATATGAGAGTAACATTCCTATCTTTTGTGATAATACTTCTTCTATATGTTTATCTAAGAATCCAATCTTACATTCCAAAGCTAAACATATTGAGATTAGGTTTACAAAACTTTGTTGATACAGAACATCAATGCGATGATATCTTTACAAAACCCCTTGCTGAAGATAGGTTTAAGTTCATTATGAAGAATATCAGTATGGATTGATGCCCAGAATGAGAAGATGAGAAGTTCTGATATATGGACTAGATTTGAAATGATAAGTTTTCTTTTATAAGAAGTTCTGATGGTTAGTCAGTTAGATATTCTGATTCTGTTATTACTAATGTTTCATATGTCTAAGCTGATTCAGAATCTCTTTTAAAGCAAAACAACTATCACTAGTTATTCCAGAAGATGAACACGTGTTCACTCTAAAGGGACAAGCATGCGTGCAGTTGATGAGACGCCGCCCTAGGTAACTGTGCAAATCATTTCAAATATCATGTTTTTCCCTAACGTCACTCAACATTAAATGCATTTGATTTTCTGTAATCCTGTTCATTCAGAAACATATTGCATTTCATTTCAAATCCGTGCCTATATAAACTCATCTCCATAACATTTCATCTCTTTACATTCTCTCTCTTTGTGTTCATCTCTCTCTCTTTTTTGCATAAACCCTAGTTACTAAACCCGAATCTTAGTGTGAATCCATGGCTTCATCTTCGAATATTCAACGCAAGGTTTCATCGCAACAGCAAGTTCATCAAAAGCGATCTGCATTTACTCCTTTGAAGTCGTATTCGATTCCTTTTAATGAACTGGAGGTTCTCTATGAAACTATGGTGGATTTTGAAAATCTCATGGCACATGATTTTAAAACCAAAACTGCTATGCTGATACAAGAATGGTCAAACTACTTTGAAAGGTTGATTGGACCAGTTTATATTATATTGGTTAAGGATTTCTGGACTCATGAAACAGTTACTTCAACTGCCATCATCTCCTTCGTGCTAGGGCATGAAGTTGTTGTGACTGAGAAACTAATAAGGAAACTATATGGTCTTGATGGTTTGGATGGAATCACTGGTGCTCTTCATGGAAGAACTGATTGGGAGAAAGTTGATCGAGAGTTGTTTACTTCTGGTATCGCCTCTACTTTCACTACTGCCTTAAAGCCTTCCTACAGAGTATGGGCTGAGATCATTCTGGGATCTCTCTATCACAGAAAATCATCAAGCGCTGCTACCTATGTCAATCAGGATCAGAAGTATATATTATTCTGTATTGAAAAAGGCATGAGAGTTAATCTACCACACATTCTTTTTCATCATCTGAAGACTAGTATTTAAGAATCAAGAGATGAAGAACGTCAGAAGTTTCCCAACGTCAAGAGGAATACTATCCCTCTTGGAAGGATGATTTCAGATATTATGGTTGAGAGTGGGTTGATAGATGTTCTGAGAACAGTTGGCCCATCTAAGAACTTGACTGCTATCCAAGGGGTCATTTTGAATGCTCAGACTCTAAAAAGGATGCAGCTGATTGAAGAAGTGACCACTCCTTCAACAATGTTTCGAGATATTCTGACTAGAAGAACTCCTGTTGTGGGTTTTTCTCATAGGTTCAAAGAGGAGCTAGACAAATCTGTTAAACGCTATCTGAAGTCATGCGTTAAAGCTCAAACTTCTGTTGATCCTGCTTGGATTCGAGGAAGAACTCTTCCATCTCTGGATGAGTTAAGAAAGAAGGAGAACAGAAGAAGAATGAAGAAGTAAATCAGGCAGAAGAAGAGAAGAAGGAAGTTGAGAAGAAGAGAGCAATTCCTCTAGGCAAGTTGAAGGCTGGTTATGAAAAGAAGAAGCGAAAGAGACTTGAAGCTGATTCTGAAAGATCTCACAAGAAATCTAAAGGTGTGTCTATTTCTGAACCTGGTTCTGTTCCGCTTGTTATTTCAAAACTTGTACCAACAGAAGTTCCAAAACCATCTCAACCAGAAAAACAACCAGAAAAAGCCTCCACCATATCACCTTCAACCACCAATGTTCTCACCCCTCCTCCTTCACCTAAAACCATTTTTTCTTCTGACCACCAAAATTATGAACTCATTCTTGATGTTCAACCCCTTCAAACCCTCTTTCCATCTCACACAAATATCTCCACCTCTCAACCTCCTCCTCATTCAAACTATGAACCTGTTACCTCACCTGTTCCCAATAATGCAAATGCATCAGAATCTCCAAATTCTGATTCATTACATGCTTTATTTCGTGCCTGTAACTTTACTCCCAAACCTCGTCCTAACCCTGCCTTTGTCAACCTTGAATATGAGGATGAAGCAGAGTCACTTCTTTCTCTTGATAGAGAACTTGAACCCTACTTCATTATGTATCCAGATTCCTCTTCCACCAAATTGAAAACCCCTAACCCTAAACTATTTGTTGGTGTAAGTTTTGAATTTCTGAAACAAAAGGTACAGACAGTACTAGAAGCCTTAAAGATTGCACATAATGCCAGGATGGATTATGCTGCTACAAAAGGTCTCTGGAGAGCCTTTAGAAGGGAGTTCAATTTTGATCTTCTGAAGCTTCAGAAGAAATGTGAAGCAGAAGCTCCTGGCCCTTGTGAGTTCCTAAGGGATTATGAATACTGCTATTTCTGCCCTATCAGGAATTGGAAATCGCTTGAAGAGAAGGAATTTGTTGATGAGCTTGAAGAAGTTCATCCTTTGGCTATGGTTGTGTGGAAGCCTCAACTCCATGTTCTGACTAGAGACTTTATGTTCTTATTCAACTAGTTAAGGGAGAATCCCTCTGCTAAGGCACTAGATATGGTATATCTAGAAGTTGAATACCCATCAGAACCTGCTGCTCCTACACCTCCAAAGAACTTGGCTGAAATTCTTCTGGCTTTAGAGAATTCAGATTCTGAAATCCCTTCTCCTGTTTATGCTGAAGATGCTTCTGATGCAGAAGTTGATGCTGAGAAACAAGCCATAGAGAATCATCCTGCTATGCAACCTCCTCTTAAGGAAAATCAAGCTAATTTTCTTATGGTCGATGCTGCTGTTGAGAATCCTACTGTTTTGGACAATAGCTTTGACGCTTCTTCTGCTGGACCTTCTGTTCTGATGAACACCATGAAGGCTCTTCAACAGAATCAAGCTGATCTTGCTTCTCGTCTGGACAAGCATGAGGATACTCACCATGAGTTCAGATCTTTTATGAAGACGCAGACTGAAAGCACTACTGAGATTCAAAACCTTCTGGCCAAGATAGTTTCTAAACTAGGCTAGTCGTAATGTGTCTTGGTCTTAGCTGTTTTCTTATTTCTTGCATCTGTTTCCTGCATCAGCTTCTATCCCTCCTGTATTCTTCTGATATATTTTGTTAATCAATGAAATATTATCTTCTTCACTTTATGTTGTTTTATCATCTGAATCTTTTTAATGCTTTTTGATGTTATGACAAAAATGGGGAGAAACATGATAATTGATGTGATTTATTATATCAGTTGCTGGGATTAAGTCTCAACATTCCTAACATTATTTGCAAGTTCTATGTCTTTGAGATTTTCTGCAGGATTGAAGATATTCTGAAAAAGCTCAACATGAGAAGGAAATATATGAGGAAAGGAAATTCTATAAAGAAGCATGCTCTTGGAAAATTGAAGCAAGCTTAGTGCTGTGAAGCTTCAAGATCAGAAGCAAGAAGAAGAATGTTCTGACAGTCATTTGTAGAATGCTCTGATGTTCTTGGTTGAGAATATGCTCTGATACATTTTCTTCATCTTATATGCTCTGATAAATGCTAATCATTAAGAATGCTCTGATACATGATAGTTATCAAGAATGCTCTGACACATTCACGTTATACTCTGATACATTCATGTTCTGATATCTTTTTGTCTAGTATGTTCTGAAACATTTCAGGATGTAAAGATGTTTTGATGATGCTCTGATACATTCAAGAATGTTCTGATTCAATCAAGCATGCTATGACAACTAAGAAGAAATTCAAAGCTCTGCAGCTGTCTTATGGAGGCAAGAAGCAGAAGCTCTGAATTTTCTGAAGTTCTAGGCGAAGTGAAAGTCTCTGCTGAAATGAAAAATACTCAGGGAAGTCTTTTATTTGTAAATTCTTCTAGTATTTATTTCAGGGGGAGATTGTTAATCTCAGGGGGAGACATATTCACACACTCTAATTATATGCTTATGCTATATCTATGAAATTGTCTTTTGTCATCTGATAATCTGATTGCAAATTCATATCAATTATATATGTTTTTGTCATCATAAAAAGGGGGAGATTGTTAGAACAAGAATTTTTCTGATCAATATTCTTGTTTTGATGATAACAATGTATATGAATTTTGTATAAGACAATGTGGTACTCTAATCCTATGCATTTTCCATTTCAGGAAATATATAAGGAGTATGCACAATTCAGCGCTTAGAAGCACTGTCTCAGAAGGTTCAAGATTGCAACATCAGAACATGCTCTCGCAAGGCATCAGAAGATGGTCAAGCAGAATCAGAACATGGTCTATGAAGCATCAGAAGAACTTGAGATCAAAAGCAGAAGCACTGAAGTTTTTATGGTATCCCGCTAAAAGCACTTCAAAGTCAGAAGACAAGAAGATGCTCTGCACCAAACTGTAACTCTGATTCTGATCATTCAAACGTTGTATTCACAAAATATAAGATCAGAAATTAGTACTAGATGATAGGCTACGAAGTCTAATCTCTGACTGACCAAAGGAACGTTAGAAGCTACAAAAGGCAAAGTCAGTAAAAGCAGAGAATAGCATGGCTCGAGGTAGTTGACAAAACAGTGAAAACATTAAATGCAAAGTTGTCCAGTCACGCAACGCATTAAATGCAGTTCAACAGTCATCTTCTCAAAATGCCTATAAATATGAAGTTCTGATCAGAAGAAATTACGAACAACTCTTGCAAGAATACCAAAACGCTGCTGAAATCAAAACATACGAACTTCATCTTCAAACTCACATTCTTTGTAATATTTAGTGAGTGTACAGCTTAGAACTTAAGAGAAATATCACAGTTGTGATTATAGCTTTTTTAGAAGCATTTGAATACTCTTGTAAACATTTATTTTACATTGATTTGTAAAAGGTTCCTAGAGTGATCAGTGAGATCAGTAGACTCTAGAAGACTTAGAAGTTTCTAAGTGTTTATTTCCTAGAGTGATCAAGGTGTCATCAGTATACTCTAGAAGACTTAGAGTGTTTCTAAGTGGACAACCATTGTAATCAAGATTTATTAGTGGATTAAATCCTTAGTTGAGGTAAATCACTCTAAGGGGGTGGATTGGAGTAGTTTTGTTAACAACGAACCAGGATAAAAATATTGTGTTCATTGTTTTTATCTTAAGAGTTTTTAAAGTCACACTTATTCAAACCCCCCCTTTCTAAGTGTTTTTCTATCCTTCACTATTTTGACTGGTCCAAACAGATCAATGTGCAGAAGTTCTAGCGGCCTAGAGGAAGAGACAACATTCTTAGACTTGAATGCAGGTTTGGAAAACTTCCCTTTCTGACATGCTTCACAAAGAGCATCTGATTTATATTTCAGATTAGGGAGTCCTCTGACCAGATTAAGTTTGTTAATCTGAGAAATCTTTCTCAAACTAGCATGGCCTAATCTTCTGTGCCAGACCCATTGCTTTTCACTAACAGACATAAGATAAGTTACCTTCTGATTCTTAAGATCTTGAAGATCAATCTTGTAAATGTTGTTCTTTCTCTTGCCTGTAAATAGGATTGAGCCATCCTTCTGACTTACAGCTTTGCAAGACTTTTGATTGAAGATTATGTCATAACCATTGTCACTTAATTGACTTATGGACAATAAGTTATGAGCTAATCCATCTACAAGAAGTACATTAGTTATGGAAGGAGAGTTACCAATACTTATGGTTCCAGAGCAAATTATCTTGCCCTTATGATTCCCTCCAAACATAACTTCTCCAGCAGATTTAAGCACCAGGTCTTGGAACATAGACCTTTTTCCCGTCATGTGCCGCGAGCACCCAGAGTCCAGGTACCATGACATGTTTTACATTGTCTCCTTTGCTGCCAAGGATATCTGCAATAGAAATTATCTTCTCCTTAGGTACCCACATTTTCTTGGGTCCTTTCTTATTAGTTCTCCTCAAGTTATGATTGAACTTGGGTTTAGCATGATAATTAATAGGAGGTACAACACGATATTCCTTATTCTGAGCAACATGATATTTTCTATTTTGTGTCACATGCTTCTTAGTGTGTGTAATGTGAAAACTCTTAGCATGTGATGTGAGCCTAATATCATGGGAGTGGCTATACTTGAATTGATCATACAAGGGCTTGAATGTGATTTTCATATCATCTACAGGTTCATGTTTGTATGGGGTTTCACCCTCATAGCCTATGCCAACTCTCTTGTTTCCACTAACTGCATATATCATAGAGGCAAGTTGACTTCTCCAATACCTCTAGATAGAAATTTCCTGAAACTCAAGTCACATTCCTTGAGAATATTGTTCATGCTTGGAATAGACTTTTCTGAACTAGAAGATGACTCAGCATCTTTGGATAATTTTAAAACTTTTTCCTTAAGTTCAGTATTTTCTAATTCAAGCTTCTTAGTTTCAGATGTAAAGAGCTTTCTCAGCTTTTTGTATTTGATACTAAGCTTAGCCTTGATTTCCAGAATTTCAGTTAGGCTGGAAACTAGCTCATCTCTAGACAGTTCAGGAAATACCTCTTCAGAGTCTGAGTCTGATTCTGATGTAGATTCTGATCCATCATCAACAGTGGCCATGAGCGTAATGTTTGCCTGCTCGTCTTTAGAGTCTGATTCTGATTCTGATGCATCTGAATCATCTCAAGTAGCCATAAGACCTTTCTTCTTTTGAAACTTCTTCTTGGGCTTTTCCCTCTGAAGCTTTGGACACCCACTCTTGTAATGTCCTGGCTCCTTGCACTCAAAGCACGTGACCTTGTATTTGTCAGATCTTCTAAGTCCAGAAGATTCTCCTCTTTCAAGCTTTTTGGAACTTCTGAAGTTCTTGAACTTCCTTTGTTTACTCTTCCAGAGTTGGTTTACCCTTCTGGAGATCATGGACAGTTCATCTTCTTCTTCTTCTTCTTCTTCTTCTTCTTCTTCTTCTGATTTTGACTCTTCAGAATCATCTTCTTCCGCCTGAAAAGCGTTAGTGCATTTTTTATTCAAAGATTTTAAAGCAATAGACTTACCTTTCTTTTGAGGTTCATTAGCATCCAGCTCTGTTTCATAACTCCTCAAGGCACTGATCAGCTCTTCCAAAGAGACTTCATTCAGATTCTTTGCAATCTTGAATGCAGTAACCATTGGACCCCATCTTCTGGGCAAGCTTCTAATGATCTTCTTGACGTGATCATCCTTTGTATATCCCTTGTCAAGCACTCTTAATCCAGCAGTTAGAGTTTGAAATCTTGAGAACATTGTTTCAATATTTTCATCATCCTCCATCTTGAAGGCTTCATACTTTTGGATTAATGCAAGAGCTTTTGTCTCCTTGACTTGGGCAATTCCTTCGTGAGTCATCTTCAAGGATTCAAAGATGTCCTGGGCAGTTTCTCTGTTTGATATCTTCTCATATTCAGCATGAGAAATAGCACTCAGCAGAATAGTCCTTGACTTGTGGTGATTTTTGAATTGTTTCTTTTGATCATCACTCATTTCTTGTCTTGACATCTTTACTCCACTAGCATTTACAGGATGTCTGTAACCATCCACAAGTAAATCCCATAAGTCACCATCTAGACCAAGAAAGTAACTTCCAAGTCCATCTTTCCAGTATTCAAAGTTTTCACCATCAAATAATGGTGGTCTAGAATATCCATTTCCAATTCCATTATTGTTTTGATCATTAGAAACAGGTGTAGCAGTTGATGTAGTTGTTGATGGATCAACCATATTTACTTAGTGTTTTTCTCCCTGAATCTTTTATCTAACACGGTTAACTTCTTGCACCTAGAACAAGTGCTCTGATGCCAATTGAAGGATATAAAAACACTTAGAAAGGGGGGTTTGAATAAGTGTGACTTTAAATACTCTTAAGATAAAAACAATGAACACAATTATTTTTATCCTGGTTCGTTGTTAACGAAACTACTCCAGTCCACCCCCTTAAAGTGATTTACCTGAACTGAAGATTTAATCCACTAATCAATCTGATTACAATGGCTTTCCACTTAGATACCCTCTAAGTCTTCTAGAGTATACTGATCACAACTTGATCACTCTAGGAAATCACCACTTAGAAACTTCTAAGTCTTCTAGAGTCTACTGATCTCACTGTTCACTCTAGGAACCTTTTACAATCAATGTAAAATAAATGTTACAAGAGTATGAATTGCTTCATAGTAAGCTATAATCACAACTATGATATTTCTCTTAAGTTCTAAGCTTAACACTCACTAAATATTACAAGAGTTTGTGAGGTTGAAGATGAAGTTCGTGAGCTTTGATTTCAACAGCGTTTCAGTATGTTTCACAATAGTTTTTTCTGCTTCTGATCAGAACTTCATATTTATAGGCATTTGAGAAGATGACTGTTGGATTACATTTAATGCATTGCGTGAATAGTACAGCTTTGCATTTAATGTTTTCACTGTTTTGTCAACTACCTCGAGCCATGCTTTTCCTGCTTTTACTGACTTTGCCTTTTGTAGCTTCTAGCGTTCCTTTTGTCAGTCAGAGATTAGACTTAATAGCCTGTCATCTAGTACTAGCTTCTGATATCAGATTTGTGAATCCAACGTTTGAATAATCAGAGTCACAACTTGGTGTAGAGCATCTTCTTGTCTTCTGACTTTGAAGTGCTTGAGCGTGATACCATAAGAACTTTATTGCTTCTGCTTCTGCTTCTGACTTCATGTTCTTCTTATGCTTCATAGACCATGCTCTGATTCTACTTGACCATCTTCTGATGTCTTGCGAGAGCATGTTCTGAACCTTTTGAGTCAGTGCTTCTAAGCGCTGAATTGTGCATACTCTTTATATATTTCCTGAAATGGAAAATGCAAAGGATTAGAGTACCACATTGTCTTATACAAAATTCATATATATTGTTATCATCAAAACAAGAATATTGATCAAAACAAATCTTGTTCTAACAAAATCCATTGGTCATCTTCTAGTGCTTGAGATACCTTGGAAGGTTCTATTTGTGAAATAAACGCCATATTCAAACATGCATCCTTGATATTTAATCGTGTAGACACTCCTTGACTAATCTTACCAATGACTTTATCAATTGGATGATCTCTATGAATCCTCCATTCTTTAGGTAGATCATTGGCATTTGATTCTTGTTGAATTGATTCTACTTGATCTTCATTATTTACTTTGGAAGATTCTCCTTTCAATTCCGTTTGATCATTGTTGTTATCTTTAGAGGCATCTCCATGATTCTCTAATTTATTTATCTTGGAAGTATCTTCTTGAGGGATTACTATTATATCATCATCATCATCATCATCATTACAAATAATATCCTCCTTCGAGGGGTTAGATTCATCAAAAGTTACATGCATAGATTCTTCAATTTTTAAAGTTCTTTTATTATATATTCTAAAAGCTTTACTAGAAAGAGAATGACCAAGAAATATACCTTCATCAGATTTTTCATCAAACTTACCAAGGTTTTCTTTGTCATTGTTTAAGACAAAACACTTACATCCAAAGATGTGCAAGTAAGCAATATTTGGTTTCCTTCCTTTGAATAGTTCATATGGAGTCTTCTTTAAGATAGGTCTAATATTAACTCTATTACTTACAAAACATGCCGTACTTACCGCATCCGCCCAAAAGTATTTTGGTAGACTTGAATTGCTAAGCATTGTTCTTGCAAGTTCCACTAGAGACCTATTCTTTTTTTCCACTACTCCATTTTTTTGAGGAGTCCTTGGTGCCGAGAAATTATGAGATATTCCATGTTCTTCGCAAAATTCTTCAAAAGAAGCATTTTGAAATTCTCCACCATGATCACTCCTTATGGAGACTATAGATAATGACTTCTCATTTTGAATTTGCTTTGCATATTTCTTGAATGCTTTGAATGCGTCATTTTTCTGCGCTAGAAAGAACGTCCAAGTGTATCTAGAGAAATCATCAATAATAACTAAATCATATAGATTACCTCCGAGACTTTTTATTTTGGATGGACCAAATAAGTCCATATGCAACAATTGTAGTGGTCTTGTAGTAGACACCACATTCTTAGATTTGAAAGTTGATCTTGTTTGTTTCCCCTTTTGACATGCATCACAAAGTCGATCTTTGATAAACTTTACCTTAGGCAATCCAATGACAAGATCATGCTTGATTAATTTATTCAAATGTTCCATATGAATATGAGCAATTCTTTTGTGCCAAAGCCATGAGTCATTGTTGTTTGCCATGATGCATTTCACCTTCAAAGACAAATCATCAAGAGAAATCATAAATATATTGTTAATTCCTTTACCTTTAAGTTTAACCTCATGTGTGACTTCGTCTTCTATCAAGCATTCATCTTTAGTAAACTTGATCTTGAATCCTTTGTCTCATAGTTAGCTAATACTAAGAAGATTGTGCCTTAGTCCTTCAACATAAAGAACATATTCGATGGATGTGAAAGGTGGTGTACCAACTTTGCCTACGCCAAGGATCTTTCCTTTGTGTTATCACCATAAGTAACATAACCCTTGGCCTTAAGCTTTAGATTTGAAAATTTGTTGATATCTCCCGTCATATGCTTAGAACAACCACTATCGAGATACCATTGATTTGATGTGGTCTTCAAGCATACCTACAAAACAAATTAAGTTTTGTTAGGTACCCAAACTGCTTTGGGTCCTTCATAATTAGTACCTTTCTTTATCCACACATAATGTCCACTTGCCACACTAAAGTTTCTAACATAGCAAGCATTAGGTGTATGGCCACTTATACAACAATAAAAGCATGTAGGAACAAAATTACTTTTATATCTAGGAACATAAGGTTTCTTTTTAGGACCATAAGGAACATAGCGTTTCTTTTTAGGATCATAAGGAACATAGGGTTTCTTTTTAGGAACATAAGGTTTTTTAGGATGATGATAAACCACTTTAGATTTGTTAACTTTATCTTGAGATGTTTGATCAATTGCTTTCACCAATACAATTTTGTTAGTATATGGTTTTGAGAACTTTGAATAACCAAGTCCACTTTTATCATTAGAATACCTTTGTTGACTAAGGATACCCTCTAAACCAATTTGTCCTTTTTCATATCTTTCAAGGACTCTCTTTAATTGGACAATTTGAAAAGACAGAGATTCAAATTGTCCTTTTTCATATCTTTCAAGGACTCTCTTTTATTCTTTTTTATTAACATATTGTTTCTTTTCAACTTCGAAATCATTTTGCATGATATCCATTTTCTCTTCAAGAGTTTTGATTTGTTTCTCTTGAGTTGATATGGTTCTATATAATATTTTGCATTCATTCAATAATTCATTTATGGCACCTTGTGCATCATTATCGAAAATAGAGAATTCACTACTAACCTCATCGTTCTCATCATCAGAATGGTGTGAAACCATCAATGCTAGATTTGCACTTTTGTCGCTATCTGAATCAGATGATGAACTTAACTCATTATCTTCCCATGCAGCATAAGCCTTTTTGTTCTTGAAGTCCTTTTTTCCTTTGACACCATCATTCTTGGAGAGTTTAGGACACTCCGGCTTTATATGACCTTTCTTGCCACATTCGTAACATGTAATATCTTGTGTAGAAGTGGAAGCCTCCTTTTTCCTGAAATGTTTCTTTCTTTTCATATAAGAAGAAGATTTATCATTTTTGAAGTCTTCCGAGTTCCGTTTCGTATTCTTGGAGTTTTCCGAACAATGTTGCGAAAGTCATTTTTGTTAAATTCTTCTTCTCCGATATTGCCGTTACTTTTGGTTGCCATTCCCTGGTTAAGGATCTTAGAATTTTTAGATTTTGTTCCTCGGTAGAGATTTTCTTTCCAAGAGCGTCTAGATGATTTACTAAGTGAACAAATCTCTTTTGTAGATCAAGAATGGTTTCTTCGGGCTGCATTCTAAACATTTCATATTCTTGACTCAAAGTATTTAATCGCGATCTCTTAACTTCAACGGTTCCTTCATGAGTTTCTACTAATGTATCCCATATTTGTTTAGCTGTTGTACATGCCGAAACACGAAAGAACTCGTCCATGCTAAGTGCTCCTTGAAGAAAATTGATAGCCTTTTTGTCAGCAAGAACCTTCTTTCTATCATTATCATCCCATGATGCTTTAGTTTTATCTGATCCAACACCATTGACGATAGTTGTAGGAACATGAGGACCTTCTAGGACAGCCTCCCATACTTCTTCTCCTTGTGCTTCTAAATGAGCCCTCATACGAATTTTCCAAAAGTCGAAGTATTGTCCACTGAATAATGGAGGTTTGTTGTTGCTACCACCGTCCTTAAAAACTGGATTTTGATTTGCGGAAGCCATCTGGATCTTTTAGGAACAGGTTACCTATAACCTGCTCTGATGCCAATTGTAAGTTAATATGTGCGCCTAAAGGGGGGTGAATTAGGCGATGGTAGATTTTTGTCCTTTTATTCTTTTATGATCTTGTTGAGTGTGATGAAAGCAATAAAAGCGGAAAGTAAATGAACACACGATGTATACTGGTTCCCCTCACGGGTCGAGAGTACTCCAGTCCCCTTGCCAACAAGCAAGAGATTTTACTATGATGTTATGACTCTTACAAGACTCTTCCTAGTCCTTCTACAGAGACAACAACCAAGAACACCTTTCTTGGATTTCAATAAGTCCTTAAGAGAACACCCTCCCTAAGGATACCTCTTGTTTCCAAAACTATGGACAATAAGGTGTGGTGTCGTTTTTTTTACCTCCCCGTTTCACTTAAGAGGACGGCACGCTAGACCCTTCACGCGTAATTTGGAAGGAAGGAAGCGCCCGGTGCGGGATGAATTTTATTTCAGTTCTTCCTACGATAGCACACGAACTTTTTAATTATCCTACGAGGAGGAAGGGGAAAAAGATCTCAAATAAACCCTAGGAGTTTGTTAAGTATGGGGATTCACCTAGACTAGAAATTCTGGAGTCCGGGAGGTCGGTTATACATAGGGAAGGTTTTAAGCACCCTACATATCCGTAGTACTCTACAGGAACCTTCTCTGTGTCTATGTGTTTGTGTTTGTTGCTTATTGATTGGGAAAGTTTCTCCTTTGTGTTAGGAGAGAGAATTGAATTGAATTGAAAAAGACAGACAGACTGACTATTTTTGGTTTTTGATTAGCTCGCTGAGATTCCTTGTGAACCTCACGCCTACATATCCTAATGGAAGTCACAGATTTTTGTAGTTCGGGGAACTAATTAGGGAAATTAATTGTTTTTGGGTTCCTTGCTTGAAGCTCAAGGTTGAAGCTTGAATTAAATCTCTGTTTACAGTAAAGAGACATGAAGCCACCTTTACAGAGAGGTATTTCTGCTATTCCACCACAAACATTTTAAAGTGACAGAAAAGCTGAGTTTGTTTCATTAAGAGAGGGACCTTACTTGGTTGTGTACAAGTATGCCAGTCACGTGCCTCTTGAATGAAAGTTTCTCGACCAAATTAGTGAAAGTTGTACAAGTCTGGGGATGTGCCAAAGCATGCCTTTCACGAGTCCTAAATGGGAGAATGTTTGAAATGATTGTTTGTTTGTTTGTGGTGAGATAGGAGAAATATATCCCTATAGAGATAAGCTATGTCTATCTATTGTTTCAAAGATTTGATTTTTAGCTGGCTTGTATGAGGCCCAAGCTTGAGGCTTTTTAATTGATTTTATTGACTCTGGGAGATGACTCCACTAGAAATTAACTTTTGAATGATTTGTGTTCTGTATGAAGCCCAGAATTGAGGCTGACTATACATAGGGAGACTCTATTTTGTGCCTTGTATGAAGCCCTAGGTTGTGGCTGACTCTTAGCTAGGGAAGTCATTATTTTCTGCCTTGTATGAAGCCCAAGGTTGTGGCTGACTATTGAGGAAACTGAGTATAGATGACACTATGGGGAAAAGATCCTTAAAGGTTAGGAATCTTTTGACACAGGAAATATGGTCTATCTGCCTTGTACAAGCCCAAGGTTGTGGCTACTTGATGGTGAAGGACTCGCTGGGGAGACTCTATTATCTGCCTTGTACAAAGCCTAAGGTTGTGGATGACTCTGGATAGGGGAATACCTATGAGTAGGGTTTTGACTCTAAGAGGGGTATGTGCCTTGTACAAAGCCCAAGGTTGTGGCTGACTCTTAAATGGGGAAAGATCTACCAGTGTGGGATCTTTTGACTCAGAGGGGATTTTTGACTCTATTGAGGATTACTCTATTGTTTAGGAACTAAAGGTTGAACCTACTGAGGATTGTGCTTTTGTTAAGCATGGATTGATGAATGAAAGGTCTAGGTTTGAAGATTGACACTACTGAGGGATTTGTTTGAGTGATTGACCTAGACTCTATTGGGGAGTTTTTGAAGGTTTGAAAAGATGATTTTGGAAGCTAACCCTTTCTAGGGAATTTGGATTTGAAGGAGTGATTTTGGAGGCTGACCCTTTCCAGGGGTTTACTCTGCTGGAGAGTTTTTTTTTTTGAAAGTTGAATTTTTTGAGGCTGACCCTTTCTAGGGGTTTAGACTTTAAAGGAATGATTTTGGAGGTTGACCCTTTCCAGGGGTTTATGACTTTAAAGGAATGATTTTGGAGGCTGACCTTTTCCAGGGGTTATTGTCAAAATGAAAGAATGATGTGGAGGCTAACCCTTTCCAGGGATTTTATGACGTGTGGAAGACTGATTTAACTATTTGAGACTTCTTGTTTAAAGCACAAGATTAAGGCTGACTCTGACTGGAGATAGACAGATGTGGAACCTAGACTTTGCTAAGGAGGAAAATTATGGAAGATTGAGAATAAAGGTGACAGAGACTGTCCATGTCACTCATTCCAGAAGGTGAACTCAATGTGAGATTGAGACATTCTTAGCATGTTTAAAGTCTGGTTTGAAGAGTAGAAGAAACTCACCAGGGTAGGCTAAAAGGTGACTAAACACCTGTTCCTATGTTTATAAGAAACCTGATTGATCCTTGTATACAAGCTTAAGAGGAAGTTGGGAATGCTTTTAAGAAGCCTGCGGGTCCTTGTACAAAGCCCAAGAGGAGGCTAATCGAGGGTCATCGAGGGTCCTTGTTATAGCACAAGAGAAAGCTATGTGGTTTTGAACTTATTTTAGCTCTAAGAAAATGGGTAAGAGGTTTCACTGGGAATAATTCCTCTTGGGTGGATGTGCCCTATTTTTGTTCTAGGCTTTTTTCAAGATGTTTCACCGGGAATAATTCATCTTGAGGTTTGAACTAAAGATCTCTAATTAGGAAAGAGCCTACACCGGGAAGACATTCTCAATCCTAGGCCATAGTCCTATAATATATATAGTTTATTTGTCCTAAGGTTGTACTCAGACGTAGTTCTAAACAATATATATATATACAGTTTATATTTGACAGTAATTTAAATAAAAGCTTGTAAATTGAAAGCTATAAAGCCTAACCTGGATGGAGTGGAGGCCTTTGAAGATGTATGTACAAAGCCTTACCAGTAGCTTACTTATTTATTGATAAACAGTTGAATATTTTCTTGTAAACAGTTAAATGTTTTATTTAAAACAGAAGAAGTGAAGATGGAAACTAGGTCACATAGGTATCTGAAGAGTTTCACCGGGAATAATGCCCTTCAAATACTAGAAGAATGTTTTGAAGACAGAGAGAAGATTTTGTAAATACAATTTTGAAAAAACAAACTATGAAATGAAGAAGGTGTTGCGTCTTACACTCTATTAGAGGCCCACTGAAATTGTTTTACTGTTTACACTAGTGCAGAAACTACTTTTTACATCGGGCGAAAAGTACTTTTTACATCGGGTCTGGGCCCGATGTAAAGCCAGGCAATGTAATAAGTCAGAGACATTTTACATCGGGCCAAGGCCCGATGTGAAAAACTAACATACCACATCGGTTGAATTCAAATGTCTGATGTGAAAAATAATGCAATTTTTTATAAAAAAATATATACGCCATATTTTACATCGGTTTTCCTGTCCGTCCGATGTAATAGATAGTTTTTACATCAGTTTTCCACTTTGCCCGATGTAATAGATAAGTTTTTACATCGGTTTTTCATTTTGTCCGATGTAATATGTTTTCTGTTTTTAAGCGTACAATATTTGTTTTTCCTATTTTAACCTATAATTTTTTTTTACATAATTTTCCATATAAGTTTCAAATACCACACAGACCATCGCTATTTTGCACATTTTTCCCACACCACAGAGACCACATTTATGTCACTATTTGCATATTTTTCTAACCACTGAAGGATATAATTTCATTGCACCAAATAGCTAAGATGCATATATATATTTTTCAAAATTTACAAAATTATTAATCTAGGATACACAAGTGTACAAAATTATAAGAAAGTTTACACACAGTGGACTACTACAAAATAACAAAACAACAAAACAACAAAATTACCAACTTGCATCCACGAACAAAATCACCGGGAATAATGCCCTTCAAATACCAGAAGAATGTTTTGAAAACAAAGAGAAGATTTTGTAAATACAGTTTTGAAAAAACAAACTATGAAAAAAAGAAGGTGTTGGGTCTTACACTCTATTAGAGGCCCACTGAAATTGTTTTACTATTTATGAAAGAAAAACAGTTGAAGAGATTTTGCTGGATGTAAGGTTTTGTTGAATGAAAACCTTAGTTGTCTGTTTGATCGAAGTTTGAAAACAGTTTGAAAATTGACAAAAGTAAACTTAATTATGATAAAGGCAAAGCCTATACCTAACTAAGACCTAAATAACTAGGGTTTTATCACAAAAATATGTACAAGTGATTAGGTTTTGAAAATCAAATGAAAACTATATTTTTTAAGTATTCAAATATACTTAAAACATATGATTTTAAACCTAATTAAAACATATTGAAATAATATATTTTTTGTGATTTTTTTGGATATTCTCAAAATAGGTGTATTAAATGAGATGTATGTGAAAAATCAAGTGAAAATGATTTAATTTAATGGGTGAAATAAATATGTGAAGTTGTGAAGAATTTAGTTGAGAAAAGTGGTAAAAAATTAGGTTTTGTCTTCACCAAGATTTGAACACGCGCCCTCAAAGTCATCATCTCAAAACAACACCACTGGGCCAAATGGCAGTTGGTGATTATAACGCGCGTTCATTTGGTTATGTTGTAAAACAAGTTGGAAATCTTTGAAAAATAAAAGGATCAAAAAGTCTGGGGCGAGGGGGATTCGAACCCCAGACCTTGGGCACGCGCAACACACAAACTCTCTTTACCACTGGGCTATAACGATGTATTTGTTATATGAATACCTTGTATTTAATATATTTTAAACTTGACCAGGAGAATTTGAAAATGGCGCGCTAACCACCATCTTCGTCTTCAACCTCTAGCTCCCATGAATTCAAAATTCCAACTCTCTCATTTCTTAACCAAACCAGATGATGTAAACATCAAACTTGTTCTATTTTCTCTCACGAACTCAAATATATAACTATCACAAACTATAATTGACTATAGCTACTGAATTACCTAAAATACGTGAAGAACCCTAAAATTTGAAAATAAAATTAAATGACTATACTGAAAGATAAATAGATGATGATAGAGGGTTTTTAATCCTCTGATGATGCTGAATGAAATGGTATCGAGTTTTAACAAAAAGAGTGCACAAATTAAAGTGGTGGAGTTCAAAAACTTACCTCTGAAACTGAAGGTCGTGATGATGATGGATAGCTTCTGGCTTTGAATGAATGATTGCAAAAGCATCCTGGGACCTTGTTGATGCTATCTGGGCACTTAGATTGCTATGAAAACCCCTGAAATGATCTACTCGACCCCTCTTGCTTGAGCTTCAAGTAGAAATTGAAGATGATGATTCTGCACCTACAGATGAGCTGCGACCATCTGGATAGCTTCACTACACCCTAAGGAACGTGTATGAATGCTTGAATTTGTTTGACACCCTCTGAATTGATCTACGGACCTCCAACTGACTTTGCTCCAAATTGAAAGTGAAGATGGTGTTCTTGCACTTACAGAAGTGTTCCAGATGCTTGGATCACTTCTAATAAACCTCCTTGAGATGTTAGAAGGCTTACTTTCAAAAGAAGAGCTCTGTTTTGAAGAATTTGATTCTTCTTGCCAAAGAACTTTTGAAAACCATAAGCATGAGGGAGAGAAGGAGAAAGCAAGAATTGGAGTTGCTTTGGTGTGTTTATTACTGAGGTATCCTCTTCTATTTATAGGCAAATGATGCAGAGTAGTTTGGGAGAGTCAGCTTGCTTACTGAAGTAGTTTTGGTTTCTTGGTCATGAAGAAATTCAAGGAATCTCCAAGATGCAATGATGGATTTTTGATACCACTCCCCTAGCCCTCGGTTTTGCTTGATATTAGGGGACAATTTTGTTACAGAAATGTGCTCCAATTGGTTGGGAGAAGATTCCTTTGGTGATTCAATCTTTTGCCATAAATTCCCAAATGTATTCATTACATAATCACATGCCTTTGTTTTTGAGAATATTCTTCAATCCTTATGCAATGATGAAAATGGATGTATGGCATCTCTACTGATGTGTTACGGATCATGTAGCATCAATTGGTAGAGGCATTTGCACAAATTTGCAAAGTTTCAAAATTGGACATGACCTATAATTTCACTCCATGAGCCCAACTTTGAACAATCATAACTCCTAGCTCAAAATGAATTTGGAGAAGGTTGAGAACAATTTGGAAATCTCTTAACATGTACTTCAATTCATTAGTTTGGAGTTTCTACAAAATCATTTGGGAAAATTGTTTAAAATGGGCCCAAAGTTTTTATAACCTATAACTTCCAAAGCTCATATCTCTTAAATGATTGATCTCTTGAAAAAAGTTCCCATGTGAGAAGTTGTTTTAATTGGTGAGATCTACAACTTTCATGTTGGAAGTTTTTTGAGTTGTGTAGGTGAAATTTTGAGATCCATGAACTAGGTCAAAATACACTAGTGTGACTTTTTGTTGACTTTTTGATTATTAATTGATTTTCTTGATTTTTCTTGGTCAAATGGCTTCAATAATCATATGTTGATGATATTGATCCTTAAAAGTCATGGTTTGAACCAAAATCCTAAAAGTCAAAGATGATCTTGTACAATTGACTTTTTCAAATGGAGTGAAATCTTGGACTTTTGTGATGAATCAAGCTCTCCTTTTCAAATGAATAGTATGAATGGATTATATTGAGATAATGGAAGTCCTTGAGCCATGTTTTGAGTTGTGGATCCATGTCCTATTTAAAAGTCAACTGTCCAGGTGAATTAGGTCAAAAACCCTAATTGGCGACTAGATGAAATTGATGACTGTAGATCTTGAATTGAGGTACAATGCCCAATGGATATTGCCATATGGATCATTTGAAGATGATTGAACCCTTTGAGTGATGTCTTTGAGCTTTTTAGGGTTTCCCAAATGTGGTCCCTGACTTTAGTCCTTGATGGGCTCAAAACCCTAGCCTGGTGAACTGAGCAAACCTGAGCCTTGATGACTGGGGTCTAATCAATCCTAGGTGAATGAATGAATCATTTGAATCTTGTGATTGTATTAGAGGTTATTCTCATATTGATTGATCCTTTGCCTAAACCCTTTTGTCCTTGAGCACCCTCGATTGAGTACCAGATAAACAAGTGACTGCTCTGAGTACATGTCTTGAGTTTGATGAGATGTTTGGAAGTGTGATATCTCAGGGGGGTCAAAATTAAGGTATAACACAAAGTTACAACCTTACAATCTTATATCCACACTTGGAACAATAAGATTTAATCAATACAAACATAAAGAATTACAAGTGATTGAATATTTTTGGTAATAAGTAAAGTTTTATCACAATAGGTTATTATGTACTCAATGGAAATGATGAAGAAAATTTTCTAAGTATATGAAAGTATATTCTGAAAATTTTCTTTCTCAATGAAGAAGTTTGAACACAATAAAAATTTGAATGCAAGAGCACAACAAAATGATTATGAAAAATTGATAGTGTGTGTGTGTGTGTTTTCAAAAGGAATAAAGAAGCCTTTATATAGTGATAAACACCCTTCCAAAAGGCTCCAAAAACATTTTCAAAAAGGTGCAAATACATGGCTTAAAACTAATTTGGTATGGCTGAAGAAAGAATGAAAAGATGTGATGTTTCAGTGGTAATCGGTTACCAAAAGCAGGGTAACCGGTTACCCACTCCCAACGTTCATATTTTTCAAAATTTTAACAGGGTAACCGATTACTGAAACTAGGGTAATCGATTACCCATACAAAAAATAGTGGGAGATCTTTTCAAAACATCAGTAACCGGTTACCATAATGCCTGTAACCGATTACTTCAACTAAAAAGCCAAAAAACATTTTGAGAGAGGCTTTTATGCTGAAATGTGTTTTACCAAAAAACCTTTTAAATGCAATGCATGATATGAGTGATATTTCCATTGATTACACAATTATATCTAAGTGAGTTTTTCTTTAACTTATTTACCTTACATTTGATCAAGATATATTGAAGAATAAACTTGTATATTGAGAGAAGTCTTGATCCAAGTCCTTTGCCAAAAGTTATGGTGATGTTTTGTCTTCATCAAAAACTCTTGAAGAAGCTTGTCTTCACATAACATAATGCGGTTTGATTCGGTTTGGTTTGGTTTACAAAATACAAACCGCAAACCGAACCGAACCGTGCGGTTTTGTTAAAAGATGACCCAAACAAATCCGAACCAAATGCAGTTTTTTGCGGTTTCGGTTTGGTTTGGTTTGGTTTGGTTTGCGGTTTTCTATTGGGTTGGTTTGGTTTTGAACACCCCTACACACATGTATAAGAGATTTGTTTGCATCACTATAAGAATGGATAACTAAATCAAGAGTAAGACGAGATTTTGGCCATCATCGCATTCGAGTGGAAAATATTCGATCTTCACATGTGGAAGTATAATTGCATTTGAATTTGACTAAGTGTCTCGTTTATGAAAAAGGAGTCTGAAATGAAAAGTCAAGATGACAAAAGGTGTGAATGAATTTGTTCATTAAGAGAATACAAGCATTCAAACAAAGGCTTAACGGCCATCGCCTAAATGCTTTTAAAGAGCAACTTGCACAAGTACGTACAAACCCCTCTTGATTTATCCATCATCGACTAAACTTAATTTGATTATTTAAAGCGTTTTTTTGAAGTTTTTTGATTAAGAGAAGTGGGAAAAAAGTGTTGTGTGTTGACCAAGGTTTATTAAGATTGCTTTGAATGAATGAATTTAGTACGAGATCAAGCGTACGAGCATAGAAGAATATGGCAAGTAATTCATGCAACAATTATAGCAAGATTATATCTAAAAGATGAACAACTTAGGAAAAGAAAATCTTTTTGATCTTTTGAAAATATTTGAAAGAAATCCTAAACATACATCTAAAGAGAAAATATTTTTGGTCTTTTTAATTTGATAAAAATATTAAATATTTTTTTTGTGATTTTCATATGTATAAAAAGAAATATTGTTTTATCATTTTTCAATAAACTAAACTATTATTATTTAAAAAAAAAAACAAAAATAGATGGGCTAGGGGGTTTATTCAGAATTGACACAAGGCCCATGGAAAATAAAAGAAACTCAGCCAAATATCAAGAGGAGATCATTGGGCTAGACCGAGTCAACCCGGATCCAAAGCCCTCACTCGGGTTAGGCATTCAGTTGGGGCAAAGAAACCCTAAATGGCAAATCAAACTCAGATCAACTGAATCCAAATTGCGTCTCTCTTCAAATGCACAAGAAGAAAAATGTTCCTCTCATCACACCTCCCACTCAAAACTCTCTCTCGATTCATGCTATTTTGGCTTTCATAATATGTATCTTACTGTGAAATCGAAAACGAACTCAACCGAAATCCCAACCCTCTATAACTTCCAAAGCTCATATCTCTTAAATGATTGATCTCTTGAAAAAAGTTCCCTTGTGAGAAGTTGTTTTATTTGGTGAGATCTACAACTTTCATGTTGGAAGTTTTTTGAGTTGTGTAGGTGAAATTTTGAGATCCATGAACTAGGTCAAAATACACTAGTTTGAGTTTTTGTTGACTTTTTGATTCTTAATTGATTTTCTTGATTTTTCTTGGTCAAATAGCTTCAATAATCATAGTATGAATGGATTATATTGAGGTAATGGAAGTCCTTGATCCATTTTTTGAGTTGTGGATCCATGTCCTGATTAAAAGTCAACTGTCTTGGTGAATTAGGTAAAAAACCCTAATAGTCGACCAGATGAAATTGATGACTGTAGATCTTGAATTGAGGTACAATTCCCAGTGGATATTGCCATATGGATCATTTGAAGATGATTGAACCCTTTGAGTGATGTCTTTGAGCTTTTTAGGGTTTCCCAAATGTGGTCCCTGATTTTAGTCCTTGACGGGCTCAAAACCCTAGCCTGGTGAATTGAGCAAACCTGCGCCTTGATGACTAGGGTCTAATCAATCCTAGGTGAATGAATGAATCATTTGAATATTGTGATTGTATTAGAGGTTATTCTCATATTGATTGATCCTATGCCTGAACCCTTTTGTCTTTGAGCACCCTCGATTGAGTACCAGATAAACAAGTTACTGCTCTGAGTACCTGTCTTGAGATTTTTGAGATGTTTGGAAGTGTGATATCTCAGGGGGGTCAAAATTAGGGTATGACAAATTCCCTTATTTAAGTTTCTTTCATCCGGAGGGAGAAAGATTGACATCTGGACTGCATGAAAGAGACTTAAATATCAAGGAATGCCCGAGTTTTGGGCGTTCCTGAGATGTCGCAGCGATGATGACATGCTCGTTCATGACTTGATCCCGTTGTCGCACTCGGCGAGGGATAGGGAGACAAACTCCTGTAGAAATGTGTTATGCGGATTCTGGTGAATGGACGGCAATGTAGGATACGCGATCCATCTTCTTTAACTAAGTGTTAGTTCTTAGAAAAAAAAGTAAACAACTTCCCCTCGTTTCGGATGTCTAATTGCGAAACTGGTCACACTCATAATGATGTAAACAACCTCCCCTCGTTTCAGATGTCCAATTGCGAAACTGGTCTCAGTTGTGATAACCTCCTCTGATCGCGAAACTGGTCTCAGTTATAATGATGTAAACAACCTCCCCTCGTTTCGGATGTCTGATCGCGAAACTAGTCTCAGTTATAATGATGTAAACAACCTCCCCTCGTTTCGGATGTCCAATCGCGAAACTGGTCTCAATTATGATAACCTCCCCTCGTTTCGGATGCCTGATCGTGAAACTGGTCTCAGTTATAATGATGTGAACAACCTCCCTTCGTTTCGGATGTCTGATCGCGAAACTGGTCTCAGTTATAATGATGTAACTAAACCTCCCCTCGTTTCGGATGTCCAATCGCGAAATTGGTCTCAGTTGTGATAACCTCCCCTTGTTTCGGATGCCTAATCGCGAAACTGGTCTCAGCTATAATAACCTCCCCTCGTTTCGGATGTTTGATCGTGAAATTGGTCTCAGTTATAATGATGTAAATAACCTTCCCTCGTTTCGGATGTCCTATCGCGAAACTGGTCTCAGTTGTAATAACCTCCCCTCGTTTCGGATGTCTGATCGCGAAACTGGTCTCAGTTATAATGATGGACGATGCCTCAAATAAAGAGAAAATCTCCAAGGGTTTGTTTCCTCATCAAACTCCTCACCGGTGTTTGTTGGAGAGATACCATTTGATGGCAAATAAGAAACTTCATCTTACTTTTTCATCGATTTGACATTTTCGAAGGAAATACCATATGATCATGCGTCCTTTTGAGGAGCTAATGACTTTGCTTGAAAGTGGACGAACTGTCTTCGGGAAGAAAACTACCATTAGTCGACTTATGTTGAGGAAGTCTTGGAGGTGAACAAACTATCTTCCGGAGGAAGACTACCATTTGTCAACTTGGCTTTGGAGAATCTTGGCTAAGGAGATCGCAAAAGTAAACAAACTATCTTCCAGAGGAAGACTACCCTTTGTCGACTTTGCTCGGGAGTAACAACGGAAGTGAACAAACTATCTCTTTGAGGGAAATTACCATTTGCTAACTTGCTGGGGATTTCTAAAACTAATCAAACTATCTTCCTGAGGAAGACCACCATTTGTTAACCTCTTGGGAAAATTCCGATGTATGAACCGTCTTTATGAAGAGGACTGTCCTTTGTCGACTTGTCGGGGGAAACTCCAATTGAGGTCCAAGCGATTCGGGAAATAATAAGATTAACGCCTTAACTATCTAATGCTAACTATGCAGTCATGTGATATTATGCGTAAAGTATGTATGAATGTTATGATGATTATAAAATGTGAAGTGAATGTGAATAGAATTGTCGCGGATGTGAAATCCTATGATATGACTTGAATATTGTTGATCAGAAAATGTCATATTTTTTTTAAAAGCGTAATTTGCACTCCGTCGGGGATACCTGGTTATTGGTTGTCCGCTGTTTGAAGTGAGTGAAATGATTTGAAGTGAAGATCCATCGTTGGGAGATGTTCGCAAAGCGACCTCTTGGGGAAATTTTGGTTCCCGGAGTCTTGACCATTCTCGGAGTAACTGTTGGCGTTCTTCCTATTGTTTACAAACTTTAGAAAGAAATTTCACCTTTATTTTGCAAGTAAATTCATTTTATTTTTGAAAACGTTTGTTTCAAGAAAAATGACTATCAGACTTTAAAAATGTAATTTAAGAAACTGAATAAGACTCGATTGCAATGAAAAGGCACAAGGCTCAAATTGTTACTTATGGAATGGTAATCAGCCAAAGGCTTGATTCTATGGAGTATTTACAAAGTTGGAAATTGGTAATTTTTTGGGAAAAGGGCTACGATAAAACGTGACGACCGTTATCTTTCCCTTCTACTCTAAGTTGTGCTGTATTCATGTTTCGTAGAAGATGACCTACTGATGATGAATACTCCGCTATGGATTTTCTGGATGATCAAGTTTGTCCTAAACTTAGTTACTTGCCATATTTCCCTAACTTTTGTGTAGACTACCCCTTTCGGGTTTTAAGTCTATCGGGATTGATTATATATGTTTTTCATGTCTCTAACTTTTGCCTGAATCGCCCTTTCGGGTTTTCGATTCACCGAGACGCTATTTTTTCCCTAAGTCGCTCCATGCGAGTTTCCAACTTAGCGAGTTGTTCTTTTAATTATTTAGGCGAAGTATTTCTTGACTGCATCGACGTTTACAGGACGGGTGAATTCTTCTCCTACCATAGTCGTGAGTATTAAGGCTCCTCCTGAGAAAGCTCTCTTGACCACGTATGGGCCGTCATAATTGGGAGTCCATTTGCCCCTAGAATCTGTGAGAAAAGATTGAATCTTTTTCAGCACGAGGTCGCCTTCTTTGATTGTGCGAGGTTGAACCTTTTTGTCGAAAGCTTTCTTCATTCTTTGTTGATATAGCTGTCCGTGGCATAAAGCTGTTATGCGCTTTTCTTCGATTAAGTTCAACTCGTCGAATATGTTTTGACACCACTCGGCTTCTGTTAATTTTGCTTCCATCAAGACTCTCATTGATGGGATCTCAACCTCTATGGGTAGGACTGCCTCCATGCCATACACAAGGGAGAAAGGAGTTCCTCCAGTCGAAGTACGTACAGATGTACGGTAACCGTGAAGAGCAAATGGGAGCATTTCATGTCAATCTTTGTATGTGATGACCATTCTCTGAATGATTTTCTTGATGTTTTTGTTAGCTGCTTCTACAGCTCCATTCATCTTTGTTCTGTAAGGAGACGAGTTGTGATGTTCAATCTTGAATTCTTCACAAAGTTCCTTCATCATTTTGTTGTTCAAATTTGACCCATTGTCAGTGATTATCTTTCTAGGAATGTCGTAGCGGCAGATCATGTGATTCTTGATGAACCTGACGAAAACTTGTCTTGTGACGTTTGCATATGAAGCTGCTTCAACCCACTTTGTGAAATAGTCTATGGCTACCAAGATAAAGCGATGTCTGTTGGACCCTTTTGGCTCGATCATTCCGATCATGCCGATTCCCCACATGGAGAGAGGCCAAGGGGAAGAGAGTATGTTGAAAAGAGATGGTGGCACATGAACTCTATCGGCGTATATCTGACATTTGTGACACCTCTTTGCATACTGGTAGCAATCTGACTCCATCGTCAGCCAATAATATCCTGCTCTCAGTATCTTCCTTGTCATGGTGTGTTCGTTGGTGTGAGTACCAAAGGAACCTTCATGTATTTCTCTCATGAGTGTTTCTGCTTCGTTTCTATCAACGCATCTGAGCAGAACCATGTCGAAATTTCTCTTGTACAGAACATCTTCATTCAGGAAGAATCTGCCAGCTAACTTTCTCAAAGTTTTTCTATCTTTCTTTGATGCCCCAAGAGGGTACTCTCGCTTTTGAAGAAAGTTTTTGATGGCGTGATACCATGGTTTGTTGTCGATGATTGCTTCTGTTGTGAAAACATGAGCGGGCCTATCCAAGCGCATGACATCGATCTAAGAAATGCCGTTCCAATGATTTATCCTAATCATGGAAGAGAGTGTGGCTAATGCATCAGCCAAGTTATTTTCTTCACGAGGAATGTGATGAAAATCTACCGTGTCAAAGAATGGTAACAATCTTCTCGCGTAGTCTTTGTAAGGAATTAGCCCAGGTTGGCGTGTTTCCCATTCTCCTTTGATTCGATTGATGACCAAAGCAGAATCTCCGTGTACATCCAAGTGTTTGATTCTTAGATCCACGGCTTCTTCGAGACCCATGATGCAAACTTCATATTCGGCCTCATTATTTATGCATTTGAAAGTTAATCTGGCGGTAAATGGAATATGGGTACCTCGAGGGGTAACAATGATTGCCCCAATTCCTCGTCTATAAGCATTGACAGCTCCTTCAAAGATTAAGCCCCACTAGGATCCTATCTCAGGTCCTTTGTCTGGTAATGGCTCGTCGTAATCTTTCATCTTGAGGTACATGACGTCCTCGTCCGGAAAGTCAAATCCAATTGATTCATGATCATTGAGTGGGTGGTGAGCCAGGTGCTCAGCTAAGATGCTTCCTTTCACGGCTTTCTGTGCGTGATACTCAATGTCGTATTTTGATAACAGCATCTGCCAACGAGCAATTCTCCCAAATAAGGCAGGCTTTTCAAAGATATACTTGATTGGATCCATCTTGGAGATCAAACAAATAGTATGTCGAATCATGTACTGGCGGAGACGCTTGGCAGCCCAGGCCAAAGCACAACAGGTTTTTTCAAGCATGGAGTAACGGGATTCACAGTCGGTGAATTTCTTGCTCAGGTAGTAGATGGCATGCTCTTTTCTTTTTGTCTCGTCTTGCTGTCCAAGGACACAACCCATGGAGTCTTCTAAGACGGTTAAGTACATTATCAAAGGTTTTCCTTCCACTGGAGGAGACAAGATGGGTGGTTCGAGCAAATATTCCTTAATGCTGTCGAACGCTTTCTGAAAATCGTCTATCCAGATGCAACTTTGATTTTTCCGTAGAAGTTTGAAAATTGGAGCACAAGTTGCAGTCATGAGTGTCATACCCCAAAATTTTCCCAATCAGATCTATATCTCTTAATTCTTCAAGGGTCAAAATTAGGAGTTATGGGGTTTGACATTCCTATTGTCAAACCCGTCCTCTTATAAAATATCCTGAGAAATAAATGGGGTGCGATTAACAGGTGTTCAAAGGTTTCATCAATTGCTAATATAATTTTCTTTTACTAACATTTGCGTTTTTCTGGATTATTATTAGCAATTTTCATTACTCCTAACTATTAGTATTTAATATTATTAATTTTATTATTAATATTAATATTAATATTAGGTGATGTTATTATTAATATTATCTAAGGTTATATTATGTATGCATTATTATTATTAGGATTCTTTTAGCTTTTTTTAATTATCATTATTTTTATTAAGCTATTAGAATAAAATAGAATTAAAATAAGAAAAAGAAAAAGAAATGAGCCAAATTCGTCCACAAGTTTCAAGAGCAAGAAAAGAACATTTTTGGAAAGATTTGATAGAAGTTGCAATAAAAAATCTTCACATGAATGGGCAATATTTGGGATGGATTAGAGAATGTTTTCTTCAGAATCATTGACCTAATACAGGGATATATAAACTAACAATAGTGGCAGACACAAGGGGAGGAGGGGGGCTGGCCTCCAAGAGCCGAAACAAAACGCTGGATTTCAAGGAAAAAACTCCAATTCGAATTCCAGGATTCACGCCTATTCAAAGAGTTTGAAGAATTCTAACCCATTCCTGGGACTGTTCCGAAGCTATTGCGATCATCCTCATCAATCATAACGTCCAGAACTGCTCTCTGTAGCCCTCGGTTTGCAGTCCCTCTCTATGAATCGATTTGTATAGTTTATGCTTTCAAAACATGTTTTAACGGTATATTCGGGCTCATAATCATTCTCGCGATCTTTCTGGATGGTTTAATTGGATTTTGGATGCAAGTTTAGGAGTATGCCATTGCTAGCGTTTTGTTAATCTGGATAAGTTATTGGACTTTAGTTGGATCATAGGATCAGGTTGAGGATTGCAGGTTTTAGCCACGGTGGAAGACTGTAGCTAGAAAGCGATAAAACCGTGGGCAAAAGTTTCATCCCCACGAAGAAGACGAAGAGGAATAGTATCCGCGCGTTCCTTTTTTTTGAGTTCTAACGCATTTGTTTTCATAATATTTCGTTGATGGGATCAGGATAACAGCATATGTGCGTTGGTCTAGTGGAAGCGCCAGGGATTTGATTTACGGTCCCTCAGTGCACCGGTTCGATCCCTGGTGAAGGGATCCTTTATTTTTCTTCATGCGTAGTTTCAGTTTCCTCAGGTTCCAGTGTGTAAGCTCAGGCTCGATTCACCATATGTCCCCACGTCCACCACCGTCAGATCATGGCAGCATAAGATCCAACACTCAAGGATTGGAGGCTATACCATGGGCATTCACAAAGCAACCACACAGGATTGAAGCCAGGTTCACCATGCTATTATCCATTGAATTATTTATATTTTGATTTGATTTAACCAATTATTTTATAAATGAATCAATTTATTTAATTAGGATAATATGATTAAATTAAGATTAACATTAGGATTTTTTCCCGATCATTTTCCCGATTCATATCGACTTAATTTATTTAATCAACCTTAAATTATAAAAATCACAACAATCCTATAAATCCTTATTAGATATTAGAGTTTGCCCAATCCCACCGGCCATTTGGCCAATGATATTAGGATTTAATTTATTATTCGTTACAACTAAATCTATTAGTTGCAATGGTTAATGATCGATTAATTTAATTAATCAAATCCTATAAATTAAAATACACATTATTTTGCTAAATGGTTTTAACCAAATCTATTGGTTATGATGATTAGCATACCTTTTAAAATTCGTTATTATTTGTAACCGAATCTATCGGTTATGAGGGGTAACGATAAATTAATAAATAAATAATTAAAATACTTCAATTTGCTAAAAGTGATAATCGAATCAATCGATTAAAATTGCCAGCAATTCTTTACTAATCTGTTAACTATGGCGATCGACTCTATTGATCGTTGCGGTTAATATTGCCATATCAAATCAGGGTTGTACGCCGAAACATCTAAAATACACTAAACCACGATACTACAGGATTTTTATCCTAGGCAACTCAAAATGCCCTTTCAAATCAAATTCAAAACTACGATAGGTCATTCAAAAAGCCTTCAAACCATTCAAATCAAATTCAATTCTAAGGCGTACAATCCTGTGCCCGAACTACGTTGACTCTGATTCTCCTTAAGGAGATACGTAGGCACTTGGCAACAAGGCGAGTCCCCTTCCTTCAAACCCTAATCATGTCAATGATTAAAATTATTAACCTTATTCTGTTTGTCACTTTTCTTTATATTTTGCCACAAACCTTCATCTTTGAAATGTTAGCCTTTAGGAAAGGGTTGAGGGTGCCTAACACCTTCCCTCGACCTGAATATAGTATCTTACCCTGATCTCTATACTGCGTAGGGTTTCCTATTCGCCCTTCAGAATAGGTGGCGACTCTAAATCTTTAATTTTTAGGGCAGGTTGCTACAGCTGGCGACTCTGCTGGGGATACACTTAATGGTGAATTACTATGCTCCTGAGGCTTGAGAGGGTTTAGGTTTAGGTTTGTGACAAACGGTTTAGGTTTGTGGCAAACGGTTTAGGTTTTTTGGCGAAATTTTTAGGGTTTGGCAAATACGCCAAAAATTAGGGTTTATTTATTTTTGTAAATATCTATTTTTTATTATTTGTTATTCATTTATTTGTGAATATATATTTTTAAATATTTGCTGCTTTAATACATTGTCTAAATTATAAGCGGCTGGATTTCGAGGTTAGTTTTTAAATATTTAAATTTAAATTTATTTATTTATTTACTTATTCTAAGGTTCATTTATTTATAGAAATTTAATTAAAATATTTATTTAAATGAATACTTTTATTTCTATTGCATCTGTTGGGTATATTATATTGTTGTTAAAACCTAAGTGTGGGAGTTAACTTTGAGACCAAAAGGGGACATGAATCGCCTTACGAGTCTCACTGATAACTCCACTCGGAGTGGGTTAGGTATTTGGAAAGGTCCGAAACGAAGCTTGACTTTGTGGAGGGCTGGACTGGATACTTAGCTGATCTCTCCGGGAACCTACCCCAAAAATTCGAACCTCATGGATAAAATGAGTTGTTCTAAAATCCGAAGAGACAAAAAGTCTCGGAGGCTACGAACGACCCCATGAGACCTTCTAGAACACTCCCAAAAAAGTGTAGGCTCCCTAGAGCCACTACGTCGAACCTATGAACCTAGGACTTTTGTGCCGCTGTGCTCTTTATATGTTTGCAATTTATATACTTCGAATATTTATGCGTTTCGATTTTGCAGGTGTCCCTACGTGGTCCCTAGCATATAGGGACTCTAATTTCTGAAGACCATGCCTTTCCCACGAAGGATATCACCGCCTATGCATTCCCTAGCCTGTAGGGATCTTATTTTTACATCCTTGTATTCTTGCAACTACGCGTCCTTCCCACGAAGGACATTTCCATTAACGCACGTCAATTGGCCTCTCGATGGCCATGCGATCTAGTGACTGTCTTGAACGGTCACCCCGTGCTTACTCCTACGTACTCCCTAGCCTATAGGGATTTTCTTTCACACTCGTGCGTTTTCACAACGACGCGCCCTTCCCCGAAGGACAACTTCATTAGCATGCGTTCGATTGGCCTCTCGATGGCTATGAAATCTAGTGACTGTCCTGAACGGTCACTCCATGCTTATTCCCGCGCACCCTCTAACTTGTAGGGTTTGGATCTCCATTTACACATCACATCCCTAGCCTGTAGGGATTTCTCTTCGTCCATATCGTCCTTAGATAGGTTGTGTTCGGCATAGAGAACCTTCCCACGAGGGACAAATTCATTGGTACACGTCAATTGGCTTCTCGATGGCCATGAGATTTAGTGACTGTCTTGAACGGTCACTAGCCGCTATCTTCTGCATACTCTCGAATCCAAAGGATTTCCATTGGCGTGTCATAACATTTATCCTGCAAAGATTCCAAGAGGGTCTAATGTCGCCTCTAAGGTTATCCCTAGGATTACATGTCACTCGTCTGCATTGCATACACGGAGTTACAATATAAGGAGTCTCTCGCGTACGCGTACATTTGCATTTTCATGCATTCATGCATTTACATTCGCATCTTCGCCCGCATCCACACTTACCATGCTAGCCGGTTTCCCGAAACTTCAAAAAAAATCAAAGGATCGTAGACTATGGAGCAAGGAGAATAAAAGATCTTAGTCTTGCTAAAGAAAAGAGGATGTCTTTCACCATGCTAGCCGCATGTCCATGCCTTGTCATAACAGAATTATAAATACAATAAAGGTTGTCATCGAGCAAGGATTAGTTCAACAAAGAGTTCCCTCATAGACACACTCAAGATGTATCTAACCATAGGGGGTTCATCTACGAACATAACAAACTTACACGGACGCTCTACGATAACCTGGGGGCAAGGATTAGTCCAACTGGGGCAAAATCCTGAACAAAGATGCATGACTACTATGAAGGGAAGGCGACCTGTGTTAACTCCACGCCAAGGGAGAAAGGGTCATAAATTTTCTTCATTAATTTACAAACGCTGAAGGTTGCAAATGGTGTGATACTATCCTGAGAAAAAGCAAAAGAGGTTCAGTCAAAGGAAGCTCATGAAGTTCCGATATGACGAAAACCCACCGCTGGCGGTTTATTCTCTACAGGTTTGACATGTCCAAAGAAGAATTCGAGGTTACCCTTTTACTTCTACAAGTTTAAGAATCTAAGGAGTGAAACAAGGTCAGTGGATCTACAAAGGAGATTATCCCTAGGATCAATAGGTGTTTACCGTGCTCACAATTTCAACCCTTACGACTGCTAAGTGTTACTCAAGATAAAAGTTGTACCTTCGGATTAGTAATTCTAATGGGACAACCATGCAGGTTTTGGAGTCAATTCATTCACTCACTACCATGACTTTCCAGTCACACACTTCTATTTTTAGGGTTATTAACAAACTTGAGGGGGAATGACGAATACAAATGACTAAGTCCAGCTAAACGTATGCTTTCAAAGTAAGACCGAGCCGAGGATGTACAGGCATTGTTTCATTTCCCAAACAGTGGAGATATAAGGATGTTAATCCCTCGTTACCCCCTCGAGCCAGGAGTTGGAGTTTGTTTCTACTTTTTCAATTAAACCTTGATTTCAACCAGGGGCAGGGTAGATGTCAACTAATTCAATGATGTATTTTGGTTGCCAAGAGAATCAGTCAATCCAAGCATAAGGTTCAAGCATATCTTCTTCCTCGCATTCATCCAAGATTGAGGAAGCAATGAAGGTAACATTTACAACACCTTCTTCCTCATTACATCATTCAAGATCGAGGAAGTATCAAAGGCGAAGCTTACAAATCAAAATCAACATAGCAGACACAACATGCAATATCCAAGAATCAATCTCAAAAGGAGCTTTCAAGAATAAAAAAACGCCCGCTAAGTCAAAATGAAAATTCCATAAAAGGAAACAAAAAGACTTAGGAAAAATTGGGGCATCCCGATGGATCAAATTCAAAAGAATTAGCTCATGCAAAAATAAGGGATAAAAACAAAGGCGAAATACAAAGGATATCTTGTGACTGCTAAACCATCAAAGCTTCACATCAATGCTTGGATCTTTACAACATATGTCATCAAAGTTTGGATCTCTACTAAGGCTTCTGCTCAACATCGAAACTGAAGCGATTCTCTTGCAAACAAAGCACATCCATTGGATTAGGCGAATTTTTAGGATCTGGAGAACATCAAGGAGAAAGGGGTGGGATAAATAAAATTTTTGAGCCTTATATCCATTGTTTCTTAAAACATGAACCAGGCCAAGTTACAACATTTAAAAGTCCTAATTGAGGCAAGGTTAACTACGAAAGCATATTAAGCAGGAATTTGTTATACTGACTCCTATGTTTGTTAAAACTACTTCTAATCACTATGCTTCTTCAAGCATTCTTTTCAAAACCATCCAGTCCTAATTCATAACGGACTTCGATTTCAAAACTTGCATACGCATTCCATTGGAGCTACTTCTCAAAAAGTACAACACCATCTACAAGTATACACTTAGCATCGAGGAAATCTCGAAATGGGTTAATCAAAGGTGATCATTTCTAATAAAGACCCTGGAGTCGGGGGAACCACATCTAGGGGGTTCTCCTAAACAGGGGCAAAAATTTCAAGGAGCACAGGGGCATACAATCGAACATCCTATTAACTAGGGGCAGTCTTCCTAAGGTTCAATCGACTTGGGGCACATCTCAAAGCAATCTCAAACAGGGGCATGTCAGACATGGGAAGAATTCAAATTCAAAGGATAGAACACTATGGATAACCTTCCATGACCTGGAGATCAGGGGCACACCCTTCAATCTAAACATCGAAGCATATGACAAGGCTATTCCCTGGGGCACTTCCTTCATAAGCATCTTTCTCCATGAAAATACTGGGGCAATGGATATCAAATCCGCAAGACACACAACAAAAGGAAAAAGGCGTTCTCGCACTTTACAACATCGAATAAATCTTTCTCCTAACTACGATCTTCCGAGCTCAAACAAAACAGGTATTGGGAAATCGCGCTAGCATCGCACCCCATCCTAGCAAACAAACCATCCAACCTCGGCGAGCTATATACGCTTTGGTTATCAACAACCTATCATTGGAGCATCATACAAATACATACAAATCACGCATTACATACATTGGTTGATACATTACACCGTAACTCTTTATGTGGTCTTCTTTAAGACGAATCTCACGATCCTTTCTAGGAGTTTCCTCAAGCTGTCTTATGCAAGACAAATTATCACCATTTCCAAGAACCTCTTTAGGTAGTCTTCTTCAAGACATTACTTTTCTAAGTTCCTTTTCAGCTAGTCTTTTTCAAGACGTTCCCTTCTTTCTAAGTTCCTTTTCAGGTAGTCTTCTTTAAGACATTATTTTTCTAAGCACCTTTTTAGGTAGTCCTCTTTAGGACATTCTTTTTCTAAGTACCTTTTGAGGTAGTCTTCTTCAAGACATTCTTTTCCTAAGTACCTTTTCAGGTAGTCCTCTTCAGGAAATTTTAAGTACCTTTTTAGGTAGTCTTCTTCAAGACAATTTGTCTTCCTTTTTTAGGAACCTCTTCAAGTCGTCTTCTTTAAGACATTCTACGAACCTCTTCAGGTGGTCTACTTTAAGACATTCTACGAACCTTTTTAGGTAGTCTCTTTAGACATCTTCCAATCTCTTCAGGTGGTCTTCTTTAAGACAAATTTCTATCTACTCTAAGAACCTTTTCAGGTAGTCTTCTTTAAGACAAATGTTCACATCCATTCCAAAAAAAAAAAGACCTTTTTCAGGTAGTCTTACAGAAGACATTACTTCGTTCCACTCATTACGTCAACCAAAGATACACATATGCATAAGCATACATAAACATTACAAAGCCATCATAAGCATAGTCAGGGTGTAGGTGCAAGCATGGAGTAAACAAGTCCAATGGGTTTAAGGATATAAAATCTCGGGATTGCATCAGTATACAAACATACCTGCATACGCATTAGCATTAGCATATACATATCACAAAAGCCCAATTTTTATTGGCAAACCAAACCAGTTCAAAGTCAAGCTCTCGTCCTGGAAGATCATTAAACCCAGTTCCCGTCTGGTAGTCAGTTCCCGTCTGACTATTACATCAAAATCCAAATCACACTACAAAAGCCTAGTCTCCAACCCTCGTGTTGTGAAAGGTGTATTTTCTCCGACCCTATAGTCGTGAGTCTCCAAAACAGGTGAATCTTTTTCATGCAGGTAAGTTCGCTAGAACTATAGCAGGTAATCACTCTTATGCAGGTACACTTGTCAGAACCATGGCAAGTAATTCCTTTGGTGCAGACGAAGTTGCTATGAGCATAGCAAATTAGCCTAAAATGGTACAGGTAAATTCAGCGATAACGCTCGCAGATAACCCTGTTGGTGCAGGTGAACTTGCTAGAACTATAGCAAGCAATCCTATAGGGGTCCACAAACTGCGAAACTTACTAGAACTATGGTAAGTAGGGGTCCATAAACTGCGAAACTTACTAGAACTATGGTAAGTAGGGGTCCACAAACTGCGAAACTTACTAGAACTATAGTAAGTAGGGGTTCACTAACTGCGAAAACTTACTAGAACTATAGTAAGTAGGGGTCCACAAACTGCGAAAGCTTACTAGCACTATAGTAAGTAGGGGTTCACTAACTGCGAAAACTTACCAGAACTATGGTAAGTAGGGGTCCACAAACTGCGAAAACTTACCAGAACTATGGTAAGTAAGGGTTCACAAACTACGGAAACTTACTAGAACTATAGTAAGTGGGGGTTCACAAACTGCGGAAACTTACTAGAACTATAGTAAGTGGGGGTTCACAAACTGCGGAAGCTTGCTGACCATAGCAAGCCAATTACACAACCAACAGAAGGTCCTCGCTATTCCTTTTCAGGAACCTTTCCAGGAAGTCTTCTTCAAGACGTATTCCATCCTTTCTAGGAGCTTTTTCAGGCACACAAGATTTTTAAACCGTTCTTCAATTGGGTTTATCACGTTAGTCCCTCGGCAGTGATATCTTCCAAAACATCATCAACAAACAATCAAAGGTGTTATCTTTCTTTTCAGAATTACTAACATACTTCGATTAACGTAACTAACAATCATGCATCATTTCAACTAACTAACCTCATTCATACATAATGCATATACATGCATCACTCTCATTTATTTTGAGAAGCGCACTGCATCATGCATCGCATGCATCATAAACATTGCATAAAGTCAAAGTTGCCTTTTTAGGCCACGCTACGATCTGAATGCGTAGCTCCTACAAAAAAAAAAGAGAAAAAAAGAAGAGAGCATTTGCTCCACAAAAAAAGAGAGAAGGAAGAAGGAGGAACATTTTCCCTGGGTGGCATCTATAAGCCCATCTCCCTCAGAAGTCCTTCTCGACAAATGCAAATTTTAGGGCATTTCAGTGTCCAATCATCTTCTACCTTTAGATCACGATAGGCAGACGTGCCTATCTGATTCTTCAGGTTTAAGAAGATTGAACAGGGGCAGCTGTCATACCCCACCCAAGGTCAAAATTAGGAGTTATGGGGTTTGACATTCCTATTGTCAAACCCGTCCTCTTATAAAATATCCTGAGAAATAAATGGGGCGCGATTAACAGGTGTTCAAAGGTTTCATCAATTGCTAATATAATTTTCTTTTACTAACATTTGCGTTTTTCTGGATTATTATTAGCAATTTTCATTACTCCTAACTATTAGTATTTAATATTATTAATTTTATTATTAATATTAATATTAATATTAGGTGATGTTATTATTAATATTATCTAAGGTTATATTATGTATGCATTATTATTATTAGGATTCTTTTAGCTTTTTTTAATTATCATTATTTTTATTAAGCTATTAGAATAAAATAGAATTAAAATAAGAAAAAGAAAAATAAATGAGCCAAATTCGTCCACAAGTTTCAAGAGCAAGAAAAGAACATTTTTGGAAAGATTTGATAGAAGTTGCAATAAAAAATCTTCACATGAATGGGCAATATTTGGGATGGATTAGAGAATGTTTTCTTCAGAATCATTGACCTAATACAGGGATATATAAACTAACAATAGTGGCAGACACAAGGGGAGGAGGGGGGCTGGCCTCCAAGAGCCGAAACAAAACGCTGGATTTCAAGGAAAAAACTCCAATTCGAATTCCAGGATTCACGCCAATTCAAAGAGTTTGAAGAATTCTAACCCATTCCTGGGACTGTTCCGAAGCTATTGCGATCATCCTCATCAATCATAACGTCCAGAACTGCTCTATGTAGCCCTCGGTTTGCAGTCCCTCTCTATGAATCGATTTGTATAGTTTATGCTTTCAAAACATGTTTTAACGGTATATTCGGGATCATAATCATTCTCACGATCTTTCTGGATGGTTTAATTGGATTTTGGATGCAAGTTTAGGAGTATGCCATTGCTAGGGTTTTGAATTCATGATTTGGGGATGAGCGATTGGGAACTGAATTGATTGAAATTAATGGCTTTATTTCGTTCAGGGAGTAGCGTTTTGTTAATCTGGATAAGTTATTGGACTTTAGTTGGATCATAGGATCAGGTTGAGGATTGCAGGTTTTAGCCACGGTGGAAGACTGTAGCTAGAAAGTGATAAAACCGTGGGCAAAAGTTTCATCCCCACGAAGAAGACGAAGAGGAACAGTATCCGCGCGTTCCTTTTTTTTGAGTTCTAACGCACTTGTTTTCATAATATTTCGTTGATGGGATCAGGATAACAGCATATGTGCGTTGGTCTAGTGGAAGCGCCAGGGATTTGATTTACGGTCCCTCAGTGCACCGGTTCGATCCCTGGTGAAGGGATCCTTTATTTTTCTTCATGCGTAGTTTCAGTTTCCTCAGGTTCCAGTGTGTAAGCTCAGGCTCGACTCACCATATGTCCCCACGTCCACCACCGTCAGATCATGGCAGCATAAGATCCAACACTCAAGGATTGGAGGCTATACCATGGGCATTCACAAAGCAACCACACAGGATTGAAGCCAGGTTCACCATGCTATTATCCATTGAATTATTTATATTTTGATTTGATTTAACCAATTATTTTATAAATGAATCAATTTATTTAATTAGGATAATATGATTAAATTAAGATTAACATTAGGATTTTTTCCCGATCATTTTCCCGATTCATATCGACTTAATTTATTTAATCAACCTTAAATTATAAAAATCACAACAATCCTATAAATCCTTATTAGATATTAGAGTTTGCCCAATCCCACCGGCCATTTGGCCAACGATATTAGGATTTAATTTATTATTCGTTACAACTAAATCTATTAGTTGCAATGGTTAATGATCGATTAATTTAATTAATCAAATCCTATAAATTAAAATACACATTATTTTGCTAAATGGTTTTAACCAAATCTATTGGTTATGATGATTAGCATACCTTTTAAAATTCGTTAATATTTGTAACCGAATCTATCGGTTATGAGGGGTAACGATAAATTAATAAATAAATAATTAAAATACTTCAATTTGCTAAAAGTGATAATCGAATCAATCGATTAAAATTGCCAGCAATTCTTTACTAATCTGTTAACTATGGCGATCGAATCTATTGATCGTTGCGGTTAATAGTGCCATATCAAATCAGGGTTGTACGCCGAAACATCTAAAATACACTAAACCACGATACTACAGGATTTTTATCCTAGGCAACTCAAAATGCCCTTTCAAATCAAATTCAAAACTACGATAGGTCATTCAAAAAGCCTTCAAACCATTCAAATCAAATTCAATTCTAAGGCGTACAATCCTGTGCCCGAACTACGTTGACTCTGATTCTCCTTAAGGAGATACGTAGGCACTTGGCAACAAGGCGAGTCCCCTTCCTTCAAACCCTAATCATGTCAATGATTAAAATTATTAACCTTATTCTGTTTGTCACTTTTCTTTATATTTTGCCACAAACCTTCATCTTTGAAATGTTAGCCTTTAGGAAAGGGTTGAGGGTGCCTAACACCTTCCCTCGACCTGAATATAGTATCTTACCCTGATCTCTATACTGCGTAGGGTTTCCTATTCGCCCTTCAGAATAGGTGGCGACTCTAAATCTTTAATTTTTAGGGCAGGTTGCTACAATGAGACATATGAATCTCGAGATGTAATTTAGACGTCCAAGAAATCCTCTAACTTGTTTCTCGGTTTTGGGCGAAGGCAATTCTTGAATTGCCTTGACTTTGTCCGGATCTACTTCAATTCCTTGTTTGCTGACGATGAAACCAAGGAGTTTCCCTGAGTAGACACCAAAGGTACACTTGTTGCGATTCAGGCGAAGCTGAAACTTTCGTAAGCGTTGAAATAACTTTGTCATATTTTGTATGTGATCTTCCTCATTTTCTGATTTGGCAATCATATCATCCACATAAACTTCCACTTCCTTATGCATCATGTCGAGAAAAAGTGTAGTCATGGCTCTTTGATATGTTGCCCCTGCGTTCTTTAGTCCAAAAGGCATAACGCGGTAGCAGAACGTGCCCCAGGGGGTGATGAAAGCTGTTTTCTCCATGTCTTCAGGTGCCATCTTGATTTGGTTGTATCCCGAAAATCCGGCCATGAATGAGAAAACTTTGGATTTTGCTGTACTGTCAACCAACATGTCAATATGTGGTAAAGGAAAGTCATCCTTAGGGCTAGCTTTGTTCAAATCTTTGTAGTCGACGCACATGCAGACTTTTCCGTCTTTCTTAGGAACCGGGACAATGTTAGCTAACCACTGAGGGTATTCTGAAGTGACGAGGAAACCAGCGCTGATTTGCTTTTGAACTTCCTCTTTGATTTTCATGGCCATTTCCGGATGAGTTCTTCTCAATTTTTGCTTGACCGGAGGGCATTCTGGCTTTAATGGCAAGTGATGCTCCACTATACTGGTATCCAACCCTGGCATATCCTGATAGGACCAAGCGAAGACATCTAAGAATTCTTTGAGCAATTGTATCAAACTCTCTCTGATCTCTGAACTGAGCGAAGCTCCAATCTTAACCTCTTTTCTGTTTCCATCGGAACCAAGGTTAATGATCTCCAGAGGCTCATTGTATGGTTGAATGGCCTCTTCCCTTCGGTGAAGTAACCGAGAAATTTCCTTTGATATTTCTTCGTCTTCTTCTTCCTCTGCCTCGAATGCAGGAAACCCTAAGCTTGGAGAAGTCATACGATCGTACGTTTCAACGGGGTGTTTTATGATTAATCTGCATATGTGTGATGAGTTTTATTTAGACAACTAGGGAAGACTCGGTGTATGCAGTTAATGGAATGTTTTGATGTTTTTTAAGGGTGTTTTTTAGGATTACCAATTTCTGAAAAAGAAAAGGGAAAACTAACGAAGGAACAAAATGATATTTTCTTATTTATCGACAGTCACTTCTTGAAACAAAGACCCTATAAAACAAAACTCTATTGCTTTGGGCGAAGCAAAAAGGGACATTTTCCTAAGAAATAGTAAAATAGAAAGCCCTATGAAACATCTCTTCACCATGGGCTAAGGTGAGAGGACAAAATAACGGTGAAAGTTCCTACTTAGGAGTGCGAATAACAGTCGAAACTTCAATAGCCGTCCAATAGTGGCGAACCCCATTGTGCACTATATAATCTGGCACTTTAGGCTTTAGTTGGCCTGTGGTAGGTCTTGATTTACCAACCACTGTCTTTGTAACACTCAGACGATCTTCTTTTGCTTCAGCAGACTGAGCGGTGTGAGCATACCCATTTCCAAGTGGAGTATATCGGATTTTCTTTTGAGGAAACTTCCGATCTTCTGAACGGAGAGACTCGTTGTCGGAGACACTTTCGAGATCATCCTCTTCTGTATTTTGGTCTTGCTCTTCTCCCTAGATGGCATTGACTAGGTAAGTATACTGTAAGTCTGTAGCCTCAGAAGGTGACTTGGGGATATAATCCTCAAAGATGACTTCACCAGATGCTGATGATGAATAGCAAGGTTTGTATATCTCTTTTGGCTGAGTAAGGTACTCATAATCAATATTCCATCCAGTTGGAACAATGTCTTCAAGAGAGATCTTTGAACTTTTAAGAGCGGAGTATTTCACCATGTAGTCGAATTTCCCGCTTGGTTCTCCTAATGTATCCCAAGTTTCTTCGGGGATAGGAGGAACTTCCTTTGATGAATCATGATTTCTGGTGGTGAAGCTATTAGTAACCTCGTCACTGCTTGGTTGAGTCTTACTTCCAGATCCTTTAGTCGGATAACAGCAAGGTGAATCAGACTCTGTTAGGGAGATGTATCCTGCTTCGAGAAGGTAGGACATACATTTCTCATCAAAATTCTCATCGGTGTTTTCCGTACTGATGGTGTTGACTATTTGTTGAACAGGTTGAAGAAAGCCTCCACTGCGGAAAGTTTCTTGAATTGGGAGGATTACCTCAATTCCTTGAGTAGCCTTTGATGATGTTGGAAAGAATCCAACTCCTGTTCTGTTCTTGTTGTTGGTAGGAATCTCAATGTTCCCCCAACCACTGGTAGTGCCATCCTTTACAACTTGGATTGCATCTTTGTAGGAAGAAATAGACGTTGCTTTCTCCTTTCCTTTTTCCTTGTCCAAGGAAAGTGCTTGGAATTTAGTTCCAGCGACTTCTTTTGGTTCTATGTCGGAGAATGATGACAGGTTGCTGATGATCAGAGCTCGTTCTCTACATACGGTTACCAATTTGTCATTTTGTATGAACTTCAGTTTCTGATGAAGTGTTGAAGTAATTGCCCCAGCTTCATGAATCCATGGGCGACCTAGCAAACAACTGTATGCTGCCTGGATATCCATAACTTGGAAAGTAATTTTGAAAGTATGAGGTCCAATAGTTATGGGAAGATCTACTTCTCCAAAAATTGACTTTCTTGAACCATCGAACGCCTTGACGATGACGTGACTGTCCCTTAATGGGAAATCCTTGAAGGATAATCTTGACAGTGTTGATTTGGGCATGATGTTGAGAGAGGATCCATTTTCTATTAGGACTCCTGTGAGAACATCACCCATGCAGCTAACTGAGATGTTTAGTGGCAAGTTATGGTCCACTCCTTCTTTAGGAAGATCTTCGTCACAAAAACTCAGATTAGTTCATGCGGAGATGTTGGCAATGATGTTGTTGAATTGCCCTACGGTAACACCAGGTTCTACGAAAGCTTATTCCAAAACTTTCTGTAGAGCTTCCCTATGAGCCTCAGAACTCAATAGTAGGGAAAGCACAGATATCCTAGACAGAGTATGTAGCAGTTGATCTACAATGTTGTATTCACTCCTCTAGATTAATTTCAAGATCTCATCATTTTCTTTCCCTTGAACAGCATTGGTCAGATGATTGTCTTTCCTATGTGGTGCTTCTTCCGAAGGCTTCTCCACACTTTCGGTTGTTCTGTTGAAGACTCGTCCACTTTTAGTGACTCGACTAACATCAACAATGTTGACTACATATGGTAATGGTATTTCCTTACCATTTTCAATGAATGTAGCGTTGTACTTGTATGGTATAGCCTTGCTGGACTCATACGGTACATGTCCAGGGAGGTAGATGACCAATGGAACAACTGCTTTCTTCCTGCTGTCATACTTAACTTGCATTGGTTCAACTTGATTAATTTGAGGAGATACGGTGAAGACTTCGTCATCTTCTCTGTTTGCAAGAACTATAATGGCATTGTCATCTATCAGTTTCTGAATGTCGTTGCCAACACGCAAACATCCCCATGAATTTCGTCGACAAATTCTGCATCTACTATAAGGATGGAAATCCGTTCCAAAGTAGGCAAGTCCATTTAAATTCTTATGGAACCTGACTACCGATCCTTCGAGATCTTCAACTCTGTAGATCTTGTATTCTCCTGGACATCCTTGAACCATGTTGATATCGCATTCATTTTTTACTCCAATGTGTTGAATCTATCCTAAGTCCATTTGTTCTTGTAATGCAGCTTGAACTACAGCACATCCTTGATTATTCTTTGGACAAATTTCACATGTGAAGTAGTTGTGAGGTAGCACATGGCCGTACCTAGCTTGTTTAGCATGCATTCTGACGAGATTTTCCCCTATATGACGGATGTCGTAGATTTGAATGACATTGGGGTGTTGATCCACCAGATTTACCGAAGCTTCTTTATGTTGCGGTAAAGGATTTGCTTGGACGTTAGGATTAGTATCTTTGAAGGATAGCATTCCACTCTTTACTAATGTTTGACCGTCGATCTTGAAATTGAGACAGTTCTCAATGTTGTGACCTAGTGCTCCCTGATGATAGGGACAAGATTGGTCAGCCTTGAACCAAGGTGAAGAACTGTTTGTAGGATTTGGAGGACTCTTCGTCTCAATAAGTCCTTTTGCCAGTAGAGTTGGAAACAGTTCCGCATACGGTATTGGTACGGGGTCAAAGGCAGGATACTTTGGAGCCTAATTGTTGTTGAAATTTGAAGGTCGAACCTGCTGCTGAGGTTGTTGCAACCTTTGTTGAAATGGTTGTTGCGAAACCTGAGGTTGATAAACTGGCGCTGAGCTATCAACCGGAGTTATTGCAGCAATTTGGGGTTGAAACCTCTTTCTTGCTTTGTGTAAGACATTGCTGACGTCTTGATCCTTTTTCTTCTGGAAAGAACTTCCGTACTTCCTAGGACCAATAGAAGATTCTGATTCTTTGTTCAAGCGTCCTTCTCGAACTGCTTCTTCCAGACGTACGCCCATGTTTACCATCTCGGTAAAGACACTAGGGGCACTGGCGACCATTCGTACATAGTAAAATGTACTCAAAGTCTTGAGATAGATCTTTGTCATTTCTTTCTCTTCAAGAGGAGGACAAACCTGAGCAGCAACTTCACGCCATCTCTGAGCATATTCTTTGAAACTCTCTTTATCCTTTTGAGTCATGGCCCGAAGTTAATCTCTGTCGGGAGTCATATCCAAATTGTACTTAAACTATTTGACGAAGGCCTCTCCGAGGTCTCAAAAAGTACGGATCTCTGAACTGTCCAAGTTCATGTACCATTTGAGTGCAGCACCAGCTAGGCTGTCTTGAAAGTAATGAATGGGTAATTGTTGATTATCAGTCTGAGTTGACATCCTTCGAGCATACATCACGAGGTGACTTTGTGGGCATGAATTCCCTTTGTACTTCTCGAATTATGGTACTTTGAATTTGTGAGGAATCTTAACATTTGGAATCAGACAGAGGTCTGCAGCGTTCTTTCCAAATAAATCTTGTCCTCGGAGAGTCTTGAGTTCCTTCTGCATTTGCAAAAAAATGTTCCTGGAACTCGTCCAATATTTCATACATGCCAGCGTCCTCACTGGGAGCATGATGATACACTTGTCTGCCTGGCGGAGGAAAAGTATGCACAACCGGCTGTGGAGAAGCCATGACGGCAGATCTCGGAATCGCATCGTTCTGTTGCGCATAACCCATTGTCGTTGCTCTAGGAACTTCAATTTCCAGAGGTCTGTAACTCTCCGGTGGATGCATATCCATTGTGACTCTTGGAACTTCAGAAACCGGGGGTATGTACCCTTCAGGAGTAAAGTTATACGGCATGCCCCAAGGTCGGTTGGGCGGCATGGTATACTGAGGAATAGGAGTAGAAACAATCTCGGAAACCACAGTCCTTTGTGGTTCTTCTAGTGGAGGTCTACTTTTTGCAATCACCAGGGCTTCTACCATACTGTTGAGTCTTTCCACGGATTCTTTGAGAGTAGTGACCTCTTCTCTGAGTTCTCCATTCTCTTGCTCTATGTCGTCCATTATTTTCTTGCAACTTGAACGAGTGTTGTATGAATGAGACAACTTGAATGTCTTTGTTCTTCACCCCCTTCTCCTCCTCTCTTTCTGGAGAAAGGAAAGTGACGATTAGATCCGCGACAATTCTCGTGTCAGTGCTTACGACTAAAGCGATGCATGCAATAAAATTAATGTTTTTCAAGGAAACACCATAATTACGTTATGAAACATCAAACTTTTATTGATTAAGAGAAAAGCCGTTTTTTACACACTTTGAAAAGGGAAATACAGAGAAACAGAGAGAAAGGACGCTAAAACTTTGACGAAGAGTCAACTTCATGTTCTAACATCTTCTTCTGTTTCTTGAGCTGAGCGTTCTCTGACGTGAGCTGATCGATAATCCAGGAAGCAGGAGGGATATGATGAGAAAGTGACAATTGTGTCACTTGTCATTTGAGTACTTCAAGTAACTCATCCTTCCTTCTTAGGATGTTCTAAATCTCAACATTTTCTGTGTTGACGATTCAATATTTGTTTCTCCAAGCATTCCTTTCTTGGCATACCTTGTTTAATGCCGCTTGAAGTTTCTCAACATCGGTGGAGAAAAGGAAAATTGGTTCCCTTAAGGGAATAGGTTCTTGACGCTGATATGGCATCCTGAGCTTGAATGCTCTGACGCATACCCATTGAAGGTAAGGACCCAGGGAGATGCAAAGATGTTTTCCTAACAATCTTCTCCCTTTTGTGTGAACAAGACGCCAGGCTTGGACAATTTCCTTCTTCAGCATGTTACCATGATCGTCGATGTTCTTGAAGAACAGACCCTCCAATTGAATATTACTTGGTATGTTTTTCATGGGATAGCCATATTGACGACGGGCTAAAGCTGGATTATAACTGATTCCTCCCTTAGTTCCAATAAGGGGTGTGTTGGGATAACTTCTGCAATTGAAGATGATCTTGGTTTCGTCGTTGTCCGGACTACACCAATCAATGTCCGAATGAGTGAGGGACATGATTTCCTGTGACCAGTGAAGGCCATCCCTCATGTTCCAAAAAGTGCTAGACTTTGGTAGATGCGAGACGAACCATTCGTATAACAACGGTACGCAACATGTGATTAGTCCTCCTTGATGCAGGTATCTTGAATACACCGAGTGGTAAGCATCCGCAAGCAAGGGTGGAACTGGGTTTCCAATCAAGAAGATCTTAATTACGTTAATGTCGACGAAATTGTCAATGTTAGGAAACAAAAACAATCCGTAGATAAGCAATGCCAAGATGTCCTCAAAAGTGCTCATATCTTGGATGCTGACGAAGTACCGAGCTTGATCCATTAGGAACTTGGAGGGTAATCCTTGAAATCCTCCTTTACTCACCATATAAGCTCTGATGTCGACTACGTTCAAGGGAGTAGTTGCTGCAATGATAACGTCGTCAAGATTCGTTTCCAAACCGGAGTACGAATCTTGCGCGTACACGGGTATTCCCACCAGACGAGAGTACTCCTTCGACGTAGGCATGACCTGATAATCTGGAAAGGTAAAGCAGTGATACGTTGGATCGTAAAACTGCACCAAGGCGGGAAAGATCCCATCCACAATGTTGTTATTGAGAAGAGGCAGAAGTTTTCCATACTTCTCCTTGAAAGCCTAGGGGTTGACCACCAGTTTTCCGAGCTTTTCCAATTCCTCGACCTTAGGAATTTTGAAGGTGTATTTCCTAACTCTCTTTCTTCCGTAATCCATGGTATAGATCCTTAAGTCCTTTCTCCGTTTCTCTCTTTCTCTCTCTTTGAAGTTCAAAATGTTCGTTATTTAGTTTCCTTGAAAAACGACTCGAAACAGACTCTTTGTTTTTATTATTATGATGAATGCATGAATGTGCACACAAGAGTTTTTAACAAACATGGCGTAGAAGGGTATAGTGGTCATGGAGTCACATCGCAAACCTCGCCCCAGGTAAACCATGGTACTCTAATACGTTGACTGGTATCTCCAAGAGAGTTTTCTTAGAGTGTAGTATCTGCGTGACAATTCGTTTCGTAATCACCGCTCTATGTCCTAAGAGGCTTTAAGTGAGGTTAATGTGTTTCTAGGTCCTCCTGGTACAAATCAGTCTCGGAATGCATTGGCGCAGTTAATCACAACCAGCCAGGCAAATCCCAAGAGTAGATTTGGGAACCAAGATTAGAGGGTTTCACCGAGAAGACATCCTCCATCCTATCTTATGTTGCCCTCAAATCCGGGTATAGGATTTCTCACCACAAGGGGGAATCAAGCCCTTTCCCGATACAGAACATATAAATATAAACAAGTATAAATGCAGCAAACACATGAAATGACACAGAGGTTAGGCAGGACCTCTCTTGTTTGAGGGGGAATTTGGCATCCCTAATTCCTCATTGGGGTTGGACCAGCACAGGTCAACCATTGGTTTGGATGAAAACCAAGGTTATTACTTATCCCCAGCAGAGTCGCCATTTTTCTGTGGTGTCGTTTATTTTACCTCCCCGTTTCACTTGGGAGGACGGCTCGCTAGACCCTTCACACGAAATTTGGAAGGAGGGAAACGCCCGGTGCAGGATGAATTTTATTTCAGTTCTTCCTACAATAGCACACAAACTTTTTATTTATCCTACGAGGAGGAAAGGGAAAAAGATCTCAAATAAACCCTAGGAGTTTGCTAAGTGTGGGGATTCACCTAGACTAGAAATTCTAGAGTCCGGGAGGTCGGTTATACATAGGGAAGGTTTTAAGCACCCTACATATCCGTAGTACTCTACGGGAACCTTCTCTGTGTCTATGTGTTTGTGTTTGTTGCTTATTGATTGGGAAAGTTTCTCCTTTGTGTTAGGAGAGAGAATTGAATTGAATTGAAAAAGACAGACAGACTGACTATTTTTGGTTTTTGATTAGCTCGCTAAGATTCCTTGTGAACCTCATGCCTACATATCCCTAATGGAAGTTAGAGCTTTTTGTAGTTCGGGGAACTAATTAGGGAAATTAATTGTTTTTGGGTGCCTTGCTTGAAGCTCAAGGTTGAAGCTTGAATTAAATCTCTGTTTACAGTAAAGAGACATGAAGTCATCTTTACAGAGAGGTATTTCTGCTATTCCACCACAAACATTTTAAAGTGACAGAAAATCTGAGTTTGTTTCATTAAGAGAGGGACCTTACTTGGTTGTTTACAAGTATGCAAGTCACGTGTCTCTTGAATGAAAGATTCTCGACCAAATTAGGGAAAGTTGTACAAGTTTGGGGATGTGCCAGAGCATGCCTTTCACGAGTCCTAAATGGGAGAATGTTTGAAATGATTGTTTGTTTGAAATTATTGTTTGTTTGTTTGTGGTGAGATAGGAGAAATATCTCCCTATAGAGATAAGCTATGTCTATCTATTGTTTGAAAGATTTGATTTTTCGCTGGCTTGTATGAGGCCCAAACTTGAGGCTTTTTAATTGATTTTATTGACTCTGGGAGATGACTCCGCTGGAAATTAACTTTTGAATGATTTGTGTTCTGTATGAAGCCTAGAATTGAGGCTGACTCTAACTAGGGAGACTCTATTTGTGCCTTGTATGAAGCCCAAGGTTGTGGCTGACTCTTAGCTAGGGAAGTCATTATTTTATGCCTTGTATGAAGCCCAAGGTTGTGGCTAACTGTTGAGGAAACTGGGTATAGATGACTCTATGGGGAAAAGATCCTTAAAGGTTAGAAATCTTTTGACACAGGAAATGTGGTCTATCTGCCTTGTACAAAGCCCAAGGTTGTGGCTACTTGATGGTGAAGGACTCACTGGGGAGACTCTATTATATGCCTTGTACAAAGCCCAAGGTTGTGACTGACTCTAGATAGGGGAATACCTATGAGTAGGGTTTTGACTCTTAGAGGAGTATGTGCCTTGTACAAAGCCCAAGGTTGTGTCTGACTCTTAAATGGGGAAAGATCTACCAGTGTGGGATCTTTTGACTCAGAGGGGATTTTTGACTTTATTGAGGATTACTCTATTGTTTAGGAACTAAAGGTTGACCCTACTGAGGATTGTGCTTTTGTTAAGCAGGGATTGATGAATGAAAGGTCCAGGTTTGAAGATTGACTCTACTGAGAGATTTGTTTGAGTGATTGATCTATACTCTATTGGGGAGTTTTTGAAGGTTTGAAAAGATGATTTTGGAAGCTAACCCTTTCCAGGGAATTTGGATTTGAAGGAGTGATTTTGGAGGCTGACCCTTTCCAGGGGTTTACTCAGCAGGAGAGTTTTATCTTTTGAAAGTTGAATTTTTGGAGGCTGACCCTTTCCAGGGGTTTAGACTTTAAAGGAATGATTTTGGAGGCTGACCCTTTCCAGGGGTTTTTGTTAAAATGAAAGAATGATGTGGAGGCTAACCCTTTCCAAGGATTTTATGACTTGTGGAAGAGTGATTTAACTAGTTGAGACTTCTTGTTTAAAGCCCAAGATTAAGGCTGACTCTGACTGGAGATACATAAATGTGGAACCTAGACTCTGCTAAGGAGGAAAATTATGGAAGATTGATAATAAAGGTGACAGAGACTGTCCATGTCTCTCATTCCAAAAGGGGAACTCAATGTGAGATTGAGACATTCTTAGCTTGTTTAAAGTCTAGTTTTAAGAGTAGAAGAAACTCACCAGGGTAGGCTAAAAGGTGACTAAAGACCTGTTCCTATGTTTATAAGAAACCTGATGGGTCCTTGTATACAAGCTCAAGAGGAAGCTGGGAATGCTTTTAAGAAGCCTGTGGGTCCTTGTACAAAGCCCAAGAGGAGGATAATCGAGGGTCATCGAGGATCCTTGTTATAGCACAAGAGAAAGCTATGTGGTTTTGAACTTATTTTGGCTCTAAGCAAATGGGTAAGAGGTTTCACCGAGAATAATTCCTCTTGGGTGGATGTGCCCTATTTTTGTTCTAAGGCTTTTTTCAAGATGTTTCACCAGAAATAATTCATCTTGAGGTTTGAACTAAATATCTCTTATTAGGAAAGAGCCTTCACCGGGAAGACATTCTCAATCTTAGGCCATAGTCCTATAATATATATATATATATATATATATATATATATATATATATTTTATTTGTCCTAAGGTTGTACTCAGACGTAGTTCTAAACAATATATATACAGTTTATATTTGACAGTAATTTAAATGAAAGCTTGTAAATTGAAAGCTATAAAGCCTAACCTAGATGGAGTGGAGGCCTTTGAAGATGTATGTACAAAGCCTTACCAGTAGCTTTATTATTTATTGATAAACAGTTGAATGTTTTCTTGTAAACAGTTAAATGTTTTATTTAAAACAGAAGAAGTGAAGATGGACACTAGGTCACATAGGTATCTGAAGAGTTTCACCGGGAATAATGCCCTTCAAATACCAGAAGAATGTTTTGAAAACAAAGAGAAGATTTTGTAAATACAGTTTTTAAAAAACAAACTATGAAAAGAAGAAGGTGTTGGGTCTTACACTCTATTAGAGGCCCACTGAAATTGTTTTACTATTTATGAAAGAAAAACAGTTGAAGAGATTTTGCTGGATGTAAGGTTTTGTTGAATGAAAATCTTAGTTGTTTGTTTGATCGAAGTTTGAAAACAGTTTGAAAATTGACAAAAGTAAACTTAATTATGATAAAGGCAAAGCCTATACCTAACTAAGACCTAATTAACTAGGGTTTTATCACAAAAATATGTACAAGTGATTAGGTTTTGAAAATCAAATGAAAAATATATTTTTTAAGTATTAAAATATACTTAAAACATATGATTTTAAACCTAATTAAAACATATTGAAATAATATATTTTTTGTGATTTTTTTGGATATTCTCAAAATAGGTGTATTAAATGAGATGTATGTGAAAAATCAAGTGAAAATGATTTAATTTAATGGGTGAAATAAATATGTGAAGTTGTGAAGAATTTAGTTGAGAAAAGTGGTAAAAAATTAAGTTTTGTCTTCACCAAGATTTGAACACGCGCCCTCAAAGTCATTAGCTCAAAACATCACCACTGGGCCAAATGGCAGTTGGTGATTATAACGCGCGTTCATTTGGTTATGTTGTAAAACAATTTGGAAATCTTTGAAAAATAAAAGGATCAAAAAGTCTGGGGCGAGGGGGATTCGAACCCCAGACCTTGGGCACGCGCAACACACAAATTCTCTTTACCACTGGGCTATAACGATGTATTCGTTATATGAATACCTTGTATTTAATATATTTTAAACTTGACCAGGAGTATTTGAAACTGGCGCGTCAACCACCATCTTCGTCTTCAACCTCTAGCTCCCATGAATTCAAAATTCCAACTCTCTCATTTCTCAACCAAATCAGATGATGTAAACATCAAACTTGTTCTATTTTCTCTCACGAACTCAAATATATAACTATCACAAACTATAATTGGCTATTGCTACTGAATTACCTAAAATATGTGAAGAACCCTAAAATTTGAAAATTAAATTAAATGACTGTACTAAAAGATAAATAGATGATGATAGAGGGTTTTTAATCCTCTGATGATGCTGAATGAAATGGTATCGAGTTTTAACAAAAAGAGTGCACAAATTAAAGAGGTGGAGTTCAAAAATTTACCTCTGAAACTGAATATCGTGATGATGAGGGATAGCTTTTGGCTTTGAATGAATGATTGCAAAAGCTTCCTGGGACCTTGTTGATGCTATCTGGGCACTTAGATTGCTTTGAAAACCCCTTAAATGATCTACTTGACCCCTCTTGCTTGAGCTTCAAGTAGAAATTGAAGATGATGATTCTGCACCTACAGATGAGCTGCGACCATCTGGATAGCTTCACTACACCCTAAGGAACGTGTATGAATGCTTGAACTTGTTTGACACCCTCTGAATTGATCTACAGACCTCCAACTGACTTTGCTCCAAATTGAAAGTGAAGATGGTGTTCTTGCACTTACAGAAGTGTTCCAGGTCCTTGGATCACTTCTAATAAACCTCCTTGAGATGTTAGAAGGCTTACTTTCAAAAGAAGAGCTCTGTTTTGAAGAATTCGATTCTTCTTGCCAAAGAACTTTTGAAAACCATAAGCATGAGGGAGAGAAGGAGAAAGCAAGAATAGGAGTTACTTTGGTGTGTTTATTACTGAGGTATCCACTTCTATTTATAGGCAAATGATGCAGAGTAGTTTGGGAGAGTGAGCTTGCTTAGTGAAGTAGTTTTGGTTTCTTGGTCATGAAGAAATTCAAGGAATCTCCAAGATGCAGTGATGGATTTTTGATACCACTCCCCTAGCCCTCGGTTTTGCTTGATCTTAGGGGACAATTTTGTTACAGAAATGTGCTCCAATTGGTTGAGAGAAGATTCCTTTGGTGATTCACTCTTTTGCCATAAATTCCCAAATATAATCATTACATAATCACATGCCTTTGTTTTTGAGAATATTCTTCAATCCTTATGCAATGATGAAAATGGATGTATTGTTAGAACAAGATTTGTTCTGATCAATGTTCTAAGTTTTGATGATAACAAGGATATGAATTTTGGATGAGATAATGTGGTACTCTAATACACTGCAATTTCCCTTTCTGGAAATATATAAAGAGTATGCACAAATCAGCGCTCAGAAGCTTTGACTCAGAAGGTTCAGCATGCAACATCAGAACATGGTCTGGCAAGACATCAGAAGATGGTCAAGCAGAATCAGAACATGGGTCTATGGAAGCATCAGAAGAACTTGAGATCAGAAGCAGAAGCACTGAAGTTCTCATGGTATCACGCTCAGAAGCACTTCAAGGTCATAAGACAAGAAGATGCTCTGCACCAAGCTGTTTGACTCTGATGATATTCAAACATTGTATACACAAACATCATATCAGAAGCAAGTACAAGATGGCAGGCTACGCTGACTGACAAAAGGAACGTTAGAAGCTATTAAAGGCAACCTCAGTTGACACTGCGTAAACAAGGCTCGAGGTAGTTGACAAAAGAGTAAAACATTAAATGCAATGCTGTACGGAATACGCAAAGCATTAAATGCTCCCAACGGTCATCTTCTCAAGTGCCTATAAATATGAAGTTCTGATGAGAAGCAAGGTTAACGATTCTGACGAATTCTGTGAATACAAACTTGTTGAAACACTGTTCAAATCAAAGCTCACAAACTTCATCTTCATCAAAGCTCACTACATTGCTGTTGTAATATATTAGTGAGATTAAGCTTAAACTTTAAGAGAAATATCACTGTTGTGATTATAGCTTTTCAGAAGCATTGTAATACTCTTAGAATTGATTACATTAATTTGTAAGTAACTAGAGTGATCAAGTGTGATCAGGATACTCTAGGAAGTCTTAGCTTGTGTCTAAGCAGTTGTAACTAGAGTGATCACGTGGTGGTCAGGATACTCTAGAAAGTCTTAGCTTGTGTCTAAGCAATTGTTCCTAGAGTGATCAGGTTGTGATCAGGATACTCTAGAAGACTTAGTCGTGGGCTAAGTGGAAAACCATTGTAATCTGTTGAGATTAGTGGATTAAATCCTCAGGTGAGGTAAATCACTCCAAGGGGGTGTCATACCCCAAATTTGTCCTACCCCTTTTACTTCTAACTAGCTTAGGCTTTGCATTCATGTACATACCTTCCATTAGGACATTAACATAGATCATGCACCATTAATCAATAAATCTGGCACAGGATCAAGGATCTTGAAGGGTTAGGGTTTCATTGGTACTTTGGGGCTTCTTATTTTCAAGGTATTTACATCCACCTAGTTGAAGCCGAGGTTTCTAAGGGTTTTTTCAGTTGAAGTTATAAAACTGGAGTTTTCTCCCTGTGAATTAGTTTGGTCTTATAATCATCATGGACTGCTTCTCGACACTTGAGCTATTAATTACTTGATCATACATTTCACGCTCAGTCCTCTTTTGCTACTCATGGAACAAGGCATTTGAATCAATATCCCAACATGTAGCGATGATTATGTCATTAAGTTTTGTGTGGTGTTTGCTTGAGATCCAAGTTATCTTGATTCAACTATTGTTTGCTTGGATTTCTTAATAAAGGTTGTAGAAGGAGTATTACAAAATGGGTTGTGTTGATCCATTAATTTTGACTGGAGTCCACTTGAATCTTTGATGGTTTTCACTTCATGTTGTGGCCTATTTGAGTTTGCAAGAGAAGAAAAGTACGATTAATTGGATCCAAATACCTTCATGTTACGGATTAATTTAATGCAAATAATTCACGAGATGGTTATGTTACAAGCCGCTAATCAAAGTGGTTCCTTCTATTGCGAGTTTGTGACCTGATTGCATTTTGGAGAATTAAAGTGTAAGCCGGGATGATTGGATTGTGAATTCAAACAGTGGAAGGATCCATAACAACTCTCAAAATTAGAAAAGAAGAGGGAGCTCGTTTTATTGACTCAGGTTACAAGTTACAACATATGCTAAAAGTCATACACAAATATACACTTCTAAATCTATTTTTTTCGTGAGTTCCACTTTTCCTCGTTGAGCATGTCATTCCTTTGTGCCAAAACTCTGCCCCTTGTACTCTTTAATCCTATACCAGCCTGCACAAAAATCCAGAAATCCATCATTGAAAAAAAACATACAAAAAGGATAATCAAGAATATGAATCTTTCCACAGTTCTCAGTTCGTAACGGTGGTGTGGTTCTTGTATCTTAACTTGAGTTTGCGTTGCTACACTTTGGGAAGAAGGATCAATGAACTGTAAATGTTATCCTAGCTTCAAATAGACGTAAACCGGTTAACCGGTTCAGCTAACGTGCCTTCATGTCCAAAACAGGTCCCTGCCAAATTTACGAACAATTGATTAGAATTTCAAACTACAAAATGCCAACAGCTCAGCTTAAAATCAATACAAAATACAACGCAAAATCCAAGCCGCACCAAGCGTTGCCCATAACGGTTTCGAACTCGCCACCTGCAAATTGAGCCAATCTCTGCATAAACCAAGTGCAAACGGAACCGGTTCCCTTCAAGGAAATGCTGCTGCGCCTTCTCAATTGTTCACTTGCCCAAAACTCAAAGGGCAGCCCTGTACAAAAAAGAAAGAAGAAGAGAAAAAGCATTCAGTCACAAAATTCTGCACATCCAAAAGAAAATAAGCTCAGAATAGGGACCACACGAATATTCAAGCATGTCGGCGAAACTGGTTCGTATACAGAGGGTTAACATCTTACCCACAGGAAAAACAGAAAGTCCACAACTGTCCAAACTCACTCCAACTAACTGTAACAACACCCATAACTAACATTCCTAACAGTTATAACCAACTATCCCTAACCATTTTTCAAACTAACTTCTATCCGATTCAAACAGAACTCCAAACTAACATAACTAACTTGTCACACCTAGTAACTAACTCTCAACAAACTTCTAGCAGTCCTAACAGTTATCTGAAACAGAATTTCAACAGAAATTAGAAGAGTAACTGACCTGAAGAAACTCTATATAACAGGAATTCACCATCACTCTTCATTCTTCACCATTCTTCACGTTCTTCAGTTTCCACACAATCCTCTCCACCTTCATCCTCTCCATTTTCTCCCCCACTTCACATCGCTTTTCACCATCTTCACTCTCTGCAACTCCAACCTTCATCTTCTTGAATCGTCACAACCTTCCATCTCAGTTCCCTCTCTTCATCATCTCCTCTTCACGCACCACTTTCATCTTCTCCCTCACTCTCTCGGAATCTCCACTTCTTGATATTCAACAACAACACTGATTCAATTCCATTCCTGATTCAACTATCTATCGGCATCCACACTTTCGTGACGTAACATCACCTTCGACTTCCTTCATACCTTCAATCTCACGTCATCATCTCCATCTCTCTGCATCACGTAGCGACAACAACAACGCTTCACCATTGATAGCACACCAGCTCAGAAACAGAAACGATACAAGAATCAGAGAGGAGAGATTAACCAAAAAAAGGAACGAACCAAAAAGTCTCAAACTTCACCTTATCATCGTCTTCGTCTTCAACAACAACGCACAATTTCATCCTCATCATCAAGTCCACAACTGATTCATCATTCCTCGAGTTTCAATAATCTCTCGACTCAATTTCCCCTTTATTCAACCGTCCGTACTCATCATCATCATCATCATCATTATCCTCGGATTTGTACAACAACTCAGAAGAGTGCATCCGCGTGAAAGATGAGCGATTGAGATAGGGAAATTCGAGAGCGATTGAAAGCTGAGACGGAGAAGCTTCGGAGTTGCGCCGGAGGACCATCGCCGCCGATTGAATTTGTCGAGAGAGAGGAAGAGGAACGAAGAGGTTACCCTAATTCCTCTTGCTGCTTATTTTAATTTAATTTCTTTTTTATTTTATTGTTGAATAAAAATCTGAATGATAGTGGATCAAGAAACCTCGGGCCTTCACAATTCGTTCATGCACCTCCCCCAGGCCCATTGCAATTCAATTCTCACCCCCACGGATCCCATGAATCTTTTTATTGTTTTGCATCTGATTTCTGTACAATAACAAGAAACTGTTGGGCCCTAGGCCCTTGCTATTCACCACCGCAAATTCAATTTACACCCCTGTTTCTATTTTTCAATTAGGAGAAGTTAGATTTTACTTAGTTTTTTTTACTAATTTTCTTTAGGCAATCAAAATGCTAATTTTGTCATAGAAAATAATCAATAAAAAAAATGTTAGTTTAGGCTAATTCTTTTTGCTCAATTAGAAGCCTTTTCCTTCAAAAAAAACTCATAAAAAAAATAATGGTTTTAGTTTAATTTCGCATTAATGCTTGAATTGTTTTTGCGCTATTTCCATGTTATTTTTGTATGATTCCGGTATGATTTTATTGCTTGTATTTTGGCCTTATTTTTGGCCTATCTTGTTAATATCATTAGTATGCTCCTTTTAGAATCTATCCCATGTTAAATAAGAATTAGAACAACTTAGATTAGAATTTAGGATTGGTTCCCTATTGCATTCTTTTCCTTTCAACTTTCAAAATACTTAATAAAAATCGATGAAGATCATACCGTCGCTATATTTCATGGTAGGAAAGAAATGATTGAGGCGTAGGCCTCGATGTATGTTCTTTCCTACTTAGCGGAGAAGAAATGATTGAGGTGTGAAGCCTCGGTGTATTTCTTAACCGTTATTTAGAGAAACGATTGTGGCGTAGGCCTCGATGTGCATTCTCTAAATAGTCATAAAAAAACTCTTTTTGTATCTCTTTTACTTAGCGGAGAAGAAATGATTGAGGTGTGAAGCCTCGATGTATTTCTTAACCGTTACTTAGAGAAACGATTGTGGCGTAGGCCTCGATGTGCGTTCTCTAAATATGCAAAACAAAACTCTTTTTGGTATGATCTAAGTCACAAATTAAGATCCCCATAAAAAACACCAATCAAAAACACTTCAAAAAACCTAATAAATGTTCAGACTTTAACAAAAGCGAGGAAGTGATGCGAGACCTTGTAGTGGGTTCTCGTCATCATGGAATTACCCTTAAAAGATACAAACCAATCTCTTTTCTCCTTTCTAAGGGCAAGTTATCTCCGCTCCATTGCATCCTAGGTTGTCCCCTTGTGCAAGAGCGTGAGCGTTAACTCCGCCCAACTAAAAAACACAAAAGCAAACAGAAAATCTTTAGCCGAGCTACGGTAACTCTGATTCCTGAAAAGGATACGTAGGCAGCGGGGTAGGGCCCGTGCGAGTATAATTCTTTATTTTCCCTACATTCTGCATGCATTCACATTTAGGATTTAGACATAGACACACCCTTTAGATAGAAACAAACATAGGTGGATACCATCGAGTACGATGGGCGCGAGGGGTGCTAATACCTTCCCCTTGCGTAACCGACTCCCGTACCTTGTTTCTCTGGTCGCAAGACCCTGTTCCTTCCTTTGTTAGGTTTTCTGATATTCCTTTCCCTTATGGGATAAATATATTGGTGGCGACTCTGTTCATTTTTCGCGAGCGTGCGACTGCTGGCGACTCTGCTGGGGATTACCTAAGCAAGTCGATCCTAGCCTTTGTTTGTTTTTTCTTTGGGTGTTTCTTTGTTTATTTCCTATGAGCTGCATCATTTGTATATATGCTTGCATGTTATGTTTACTTTCCGCTTGCATATCATATTTACTTTCCGCTTGCATATCATATTTACTTTCCGCATGCATCTGGACTATATTATGGGTCCCCGTGGGGGCCACATTTTTCTCTGTTTGCAGGTTGGGTGGGTTGTTTCTATGAGGTAAAAGGCCCAATACCCAGGCCAGAGTTGACACATAGGACACCTAGAATAGAGTGGATAGTCATGACGCCGATGAGATGTCAGGTCTTGTCTAGTGCGATCATGAGACCCACGCCCAGTCGAGGTCCAAATGGGGTACCATTGTTGGCATGTAGATGCAACAATAGTGGTGCCTCAGGAGGACTGATAACGCTGGTTGCCATTTTGACCTACCCTGACCTAGACTACACCCGTGAGTGGGGAGGGATATACATGACAGGTACCGTTGGTGACTATTCTGTTCTGTTGGTGACTATTATTCCTGTGGTTGTGTGGCACCTATGCCGGAATTTTGATCTCATGACATCTGACCTATATCAGTTATTCAGAGGACTGCACAGTGGTTACTAAGATTATATGGACCTTGATCCCATGCCTTTGCATTGCATAACATCATTGTTTTATCCACTCCATTTATGAAAGATCCTAAAGTCTATTTCCAAAAAAAAAAAGAAAAAGAAAAAGAAAAAAGGAAATAGAAAATCAGAAAAAAGAAAAGAAAAGATCTTCTATACAAAAAAAAAAGAAGCCTTGATTCCAAAAAGAGATAAAAAAGAAAGAAAATGAAAGATTGTGAAAAGACTTTGGGATCTCTCATAAATGAAACATTGCATTCATATTATCATGCATCTCATAGTTCTATCAGAAGCTTATTGGGGTCCCTTTCAACAGATTTCTGCTTCATCAACGAAACTGACTTCCCTACATCTGTATCATACAAGGATTAATCAGAGGAGAATCATGGACCGTCTTGAACAAAATCAGGCTGAACTTCGTAAGGACATGGATGTTATGGGTGAGAGGATGACCCAACTCTTGGAGACTCTCAATGTTGTTGTTCAGGGGCAAGAAGAGCTCAGACAAAGTGTTACTAAGTTGATCAATGATACTCCGACCACTGTTGCTAATGGGGGATCAAAACCTGTGCCCGTGGAAGTTCTTAATAAGGATGGTTCACATCATGAGAACGATTCTGAATTTGAAACTTTCAAGTTCCCGATCGAGGAAAATGAGAGAAAATTCCATCTCTTGGAAGAAAGATTGAATGCTTTAGAAGGTAGAAGCTCCTCTGGTTTAAATGCTATTGATTTGTGCCTAGTGCCTGATATCAAGATTCCTGCTAAATTCAAGGCCCCCAGTTTTGAGAAATACAAGGGTACTACTTGTCCGATGAGTCACATCAAGGCATTCTGCAACAAGATGGCACCGTATGCAGAAAATGATAAGCTTCTAATGCATTTCTTTCAGGATAGTCTCAGTGGGGCGTCTCTTGAATGGTATACACGACTCGAACGAACCCATGTCCGCACTTGGGATGAATTAGCAGAGGCTTTTCTCAAGCATTACAAGTACAACAGTGACATGGCTCCTACTAGACTGCAACTCCAAAGTTTAACTCAGAAGGTTGATGAGTCTTTTAAAGAGTATGCACAAAGATGGAGAGAATTAGCTTCCAGAGTCCAACCTCCTCTTTTGGAACGAGAGCTTGTAGACATGTTCATGAATACTTTGAAAGATCCTTATCTGAACATGATGGTCGGATGTGCTTCCTCCGAATTTTCAAATTTGGTTGTTGTAGGAGAACGAATTGAAAATGCCTTAAAGATGGGTAAGATTCAGGATATTGCTTATGTTTCTGAATTCACTGAAGAAGAGAAAAGTGAAACAAATGCAGTTTCAGAGAATGGAGAAGAGGAACTCCCTGCTTATCCTCAGGTTCATGTTCCTAACTATCACCAGAATTACCAACAACAAGGTCCACGAAGGCCGAGGAGACCACCAAGGAAGATTGACCCGATTCCTATGACTTACAGCCAACTGCTCTCCCATTTACTCAATGAATCTTTGGTCGAACTAAGGGAGGCTAAGCCCCCTCCAACACCGATTCCTCAAGGATATGACTTAAATGCAAAGTGTGAGTACCATTCTGGGACATCCGGACATTCAACTGAGGATTGTAATATTTTGAAACACAAAGTCCAAGATCTCATTGACTCCAAAGCGATATCATTCACTCCAAATGGTCTTCACATAAATTGAAGAGTTCATGGGGCTCCCGATCGAGGGATAAGCAAGACCTGGTCTATCTTGAGCATTGCGCCATTTGCATTGCTCGAATCCCTTATAGCATTACAAATTCTGGGGTGACTTTGTCAGATTCTTTTTCCATGTGGTAATCAAGAGTGTTCTACACAATGCTTCTCATCCTCAAGTTGCGTTCCCGTTTGGGGGAACTTCAATTGGTTAAGATTCTAATATTGGGTCTTCTTCATCACAAGTAGTTCTCTTGAGTTTGATGATCATATAAGATTCTTTCCATTTATGATGGCGATTACTACTCTAGTAACTATGCTCGGGGCTCCCGCACGAGGGATAAGCAAGACATACTCTTATCTTGAGCATTGCATCACTCGCATTGCTCGAATCCCTAAAGTAACACAAAATTTACAACTCTTGGGTGACTTGGTTGGAGTTTTCTATTGAAGTAATCTGAAGTGTTTGTAAGGAGCTGCAAAAAGTATTCAAGATCAACAAGTCCAGACGGAGTCAAGCCTCCTCAACTATGGCAATCATCAATTCATTTTTGCATTTTCATTTGTAATTTTCCTTGTTTTGTTAAATGTTACTTCCATGTAAAACTTGTTTGTTTTTAATAAAAATAAAAATGCACTGCATATGCTAGTTTCAAATCAATCCATTCGTGTTCACTCATATCTTTCTGTCTATCGATATCAAACTCATGACTAAAGCAAAAAACATCAAAAGGAGAATGATGAAAAAATAATAAAAACGCAAAATCTCTAATTATGTGCTTTTGAATAAAACCCTGCTGAGGATGTACAGGCATTGTTTCAAATCCCCAAACACTGGAGATATAAGGGAGTGCAACCCTCGTTAACCCCTTTGAGCCATGAAGTAGGAGTTTATTTTCTATACCAAAGAAAAAACCCTCACATTTAACCCAGGGGCAGGGTAGCGTTCAATTAATCTGATCGAGCATTCAAAATTCATCAGGAGTATGCATCTAAGGATACGATAATGGTTATCCTTCAAAAGGTTGAGGAAAGTGAATACCACAATGGTAACCCCTCATCAACCAAAGAATGAGGCAGTCACAATCACCTCCCGCAAATCAAAGATTCAGGATCACACGACTTATCGAAAAAGTGAATGAAAAAAAAAAGCCCGCTAAGTCAACAACCTGAAAACAAGTGACTTAGGCAAAAATTAGGGCATCCCGCTGGACTCCAAAATAAAATTCAAAAGAATTTGTCCAGGCAAAAGTTAGGGATACAAAAAACAAAGCAAAAGCGAAAAGCAAGGATTATAAAATAAAGATCCTCATCAAAAGAACAAAGTCGTGTGATCAAACGCCAAAAACAAAAGAAAGTGAGTGACTGCCATGTCCGAGAAGACTTCATTGATTCCTCAATCATCTCAAACTCCTCTCGAAGGATGGGCGCTCGTATCAGGTTAAGTTGAACTTAGGACTGGAGAACATCACGAAGAATGGGCGGGTTAGGTTAGACTTTGGGCCTTAAATCCTTTCTTTCTAAAACCGTGAACCAGGCCACGTTACAACCCTTAAAAGACCTAATTGAAGCAGGGTTTATTTCAAAAGCAAGTTGTGTAAAACTGACTCCTAGATGTGTGCTTACCGTTTATGTTAATATCGATATGACAAATAATTCAAACACTGAATGTCACAACTTTGTTTTAATCCTGACTTCGAAGCTAGCATAAGCATTGCATTAGGATTATCATCTTCAAAACAAATATATTTTACTTGTGAACAAACACTTGACATCAAGGAAGACCAAACAATGAACAACTGCAGAAAAAGTTGATCGATTCCATGAGCCATTCACTTCAAAGGCTGATTACTCCAAAGGGTAAGTTGTGTGAAGACTCTGTCAACTAAGGCATCCATTCAAGTTTCCATCAATCTGGGGCAATCAAGTCGAGGAATCTCTCTTGAGGTCAATTAATCTGGGGCAATTACGTCGAGATTTGACAAACCTCTCCAAGGATCCTTTCGGGCAAATTCCTTCGTAGTCCACGAATCTTGGGGCATAATCTTCTGAGTTGTATTGCTCTCCCCGATCATAGGAGTTTATTTCTCCTAGAACCTTGGTCTCTCCCCAAGCATGGAGTTTATTTCTCCTGAGAGTTTGTTCCATTCCTCAAGCATAGGAGTTTATTTCTCCTAGGAGTTTGTTCCACTCCCCCAACCTGGTCTCCTTGTATGAATTTCTCATCTTCAACATGGTGAATTGAGGGAATCTCCTCAAGCTCACCATCCCCAAGCAATTCAAGGTGTAGGGAAAGTCAAATGAAGTCACTTCCTCCCTAACAAAGCTACATTCCAACCCTCAAGGCAGCTGCCAATAGTATTTGGTACTGTAGGGTTTCCAACACCGATTCATATTGGCATCTCAAGACAACAAGCAACGGACCCCAATGATCATGCTTCCCTATCTCACTAACGCCTTTATTTGGCACTTTTGCATATAGAACCCATTACATACAGCATTGCATCCTCAAAAGCGTAGCATATCTGTCAAAGCGGATCATTACGCCATAGAAAAATTCAAACATGCATCGAAGTATAAGCCAGATAATACAGATCAACACCCAATCAAGATAACAATACTTCCCCACAGAAAAAGTTGTCCTTACAAACTCCGATTGATATCTGCTACTACATCACAAATCTCCTCAAACCGTGGTGCCAATACCTGGTATTCTCAATCCCCAAAAGAAATCTTATCTTCTCTCTCCTGGCCTTCTTTGTCAGAATCGTTGTCTCCGAGGTTATTTCCCGTGTGCTGCGTGAAGATTAGAGTGCGAATGAGGGTGGGCATTCAACCCATCTCATTTTTCAACCGTTTGAATAACCATACTTGGTGTGTGGCAATTCGAACGATTGCCACTCTTGATGAGTTACACCCCGCCTTTGGCCTGAGGGATTAATGTAATTCTTATGCTTCGCAAGCATCAACATCTTCGTGATTATGTCTTTTGATCGAGTCTAGTCGTCACTAGTCTCCGTGGTCCCTTCCCCTCGTACGGAAAAACTTTTAGATCCATCCCCCGTGTTGTGTATCCTTTACCTTCCGTCCCGGCAAACCATTTCAAAACCAATCCCCAACCTCAGTGTTGATATTAATTTTTTCTTCCCTTGACCTCAGTGTCGATACCTTTCTTTCCCAACCCCAGTGTTGATGTCTATCCTTTTCTTGTCCAACCTCAGTGTTCATGCCTATCATCCCTTCACCGACCTCTGTGTCGATGCCAATCGTCATTCACAACCTCAGTGTTGATGTTTATCTTTTCTTGTCCAACCTCAGTGTTGATGTCCTCGACCTCAATGTCGACGCCTTTCCTTTCACAACCTCAGTGTTGATGTCCCCCAACCTCAGTGTTGATACGCTCCAACCTCAGCGTTGATGTCCTCCAACCCCAGTGTTGATGTTCATCCCTTCTTTCAATTCTTGTGGATCGTAGGTCTGTCAACCTTATCCTCGTCTTTTTCAATCCTTGTGGATCGTAGGTCTGTCAACCTTATCCTCGTCTTCTTCAATTCTTGTGGATCGTAGGTCTGTCAACCTTATCCTCGTCTTTTTCATTTCTCGTGGATCGTAGGTCTGTCAACCTTATCCTCGTTTTTTTTTAATTCTTGTGGATCGTAGGTCTGTCAACCTTATCCTCGTCTTTTTCATTTCTTGTGGATCGTAGGTCTGTCGACCTTATCCTCATCTTTTTCAATTCTTGTGGGTCGTAGGTCCGTTGACCTTACCCTAGTTTCGAGTCACAGATCGTAGGTCCTACCTTTCCATCAAACCCGTATTTTCCAACCACAGTTTCATACAACACAATCATTTCCATTGAGAACCTTGTATTGGCACCTTGGCTACGTTACAAGCTACCCCATTTCAACCCCTTACCATAAACGTTTCCATCAGAAAAAACAAAAATTCTCTTTCCCCAGCAGATATCAAAACAAAACAAAACAAAAATAAAGATAACACTTACACCATCCTCTCTTCAGGACAAATTTCTGGTACTTTGATATTTAATCTTCTTCTGCCTTCAATGTTCGAAAGGCTAGCGCCAATCTCACTCTCAGGTTTAAGACGATTAAATAGGGGCAGCTGTCATACCCCAAATTTGTCCTACCCCTTTTACTTCTAACTAGCTTAGGCTTTGCATTCATGTACATACCTTCCATTAGGACATTAACATAGATCATGCACCATTAATCAATAAATCTGGCACAGGATCAAGGATCTTGAAGGGTTAGGGTTTCATTGGTACTTTGGGGCTTCTTATTTTCAAGGTATTTACATCCACCTAGTTGAAGCCGAGGTTTCTAAGGGTTTTTTCAGTTGAAGTTATAAAACTGGAGTTTTCTCCCTGTGAATTAGTTTGGTCTTATAATCATCATGGACTGCTTCTCGACACTTGAGCTATTAATTACTTGATCATACATTTCACGCTCAGTCCTCTTTTGCTACTCATGGAACAAGGCATTTGAATCAATATCCCAACATGTAGCGATGATTATGTCATTAAGTTTTGTGTGGTGTTTGCTTGAGATCCAAGTTATCTTGATTCAACTATTGTTTGCTTGGATTTCTTAATAAAGGTTGTAGAAGGAGTATTACAAAATGGGTTGTGTTGATCCATTAATTTTGACTGGAGTCCACTTGAATCTTTGATGGTTTTCACTTCATGTTGTGGCCTATTTGAGTTTGCAAGAGAAGAAAAGTACGATTAATTGGATCCAAATACCTTCATGTTACGGATTAATTTAATGCAAATAATTCACGAGATGGTTATGTTACAAGCCGCTAATCAAAGTGGTTCCTTCTATTGCGAGTTTGTGACCTGATTGCATTTTGGAGAATTAAAGTGTAAGCCGGGATGATTGGATTGTGAATTCAAACAGTGGAAGGATCCATAACAACTCTCAAAATTAGAAAAGAAGAGGGAGCTCGTTTTATTGACTCAGGTTACAAGTTACAACATATGCTAAAAGTCATACACAAATATACACTTCTAAATCTATTTTTTTCGTGAGTTCCACTTTTCCTCGTTGAGCATGTCATTCCTTTGTGCCAAAACTCTGCCCCTTGTACTCTTTAATCCTATACCAGCCTGCACAAAAATCCAGAAATCCATCATTGAAAAAAAACATACAAAAAGGATAATCAAGAATATGAATCTTTCCACAGTTCTCAGTTCGTAACGGTGGTGTGGTTCTTGTATCTTAACTTGAGTTTGCGTTGCTACACTTTGGGAAGAAGGATCAATGAACTGTAAATGTTATCCTAGCTTCAAATAGACGTAAACCGGTTAACCGGTTCAGCTAACGTGCCTTCATGTCCAAAACAGGTCCCTGCCAAATTTACGAACAATTGATTAGAATTTCAAACTACAAAATGCCAACAGCTCAGCTTAAAATCAATACAAAATACAACGCAAAATCCAAGCCGCACCAAGCGTTGCCCATAACGGTTTCGAACTCGCCACCTGCAAATTGAGCCAATCTCTGCATAAACCAAGTGCAAACGGAACCGGTTCCCTTCAAGGAAATGCTGCTGCGCCTTCTCAATTGTTCACTTGCCCAAAACTCAAAGGGCAGCCCTGTACAAAAAAGAAAGAAGAAGAGAAAAAGCATTCAGTCACAAAATTCTGCACATCCAAAAGAAAATAAGCTCAGAATAGGGACCACACGAATATTCAAGCATGTCGGCGAAACTGGTTCGTATACAGAGGGTTAACATCTTACCCACAGGAAAAACAGAAAGTCCACAACTGTCCAAACTCACTCCAACTAACTGTAACAACACCCATAACTAACATTCCTAACAGTTATAACCAACTATCCCTAACCATTTTTCAAACTAACTTCTATCCGATTCAAACAGAACTCCAAACTAACATAACTAACTTGTCACACCTAGTAACTAACTCTCAACAAACTTCTAGCAGTCCTAACAGTTATCTGAAACAGAATTTCAACAGAAATTAGAAGAGTAACTGACCTGAAGAAACTCTATATAACAGGAATTCACCATCACTCTTCATTCTTCACCATTCTTCACGTTCTTCAGTTTCCACACAATCCTCTCCACCTTCATCCTCTCCATTTTCTCCCCCACTTCACATCGCTTTTCACCATCTTCACTCTCTGCAACTCCAACCTTCATCTTCTTGAATCGTCACAACCTTCCATCTCAGTTCCCTCTCTTCATCATCTCCTCTTCACGCACCACTTTCATCTTCTCCCTCACTCTCTCGGAATCTCCACTTCTTGATATTCAACAACAACACTGATTCAATTCCATTCCTGATTCAACTATCTATCGGCATCCACACTTTCGTGACGTAACATCACCTTCGACTTCCTTCATACCTTCAATCTCACGTCATCATCTCCATCTCTCTGCATCACGTAGCGACAACAACAACGCTTCACCATTGATAGCACACCAGCTCAGAAACAGAAACGATACAAGAATCAGAGAGGAGAGATTAACCAAAAAAAGGAACGAACCAAAAAGTCTCAAACTTCACCTTATCATCGTCTTCGTCTTCAACAACAACGCACAATTTCATCCTCATCATCAAGTCCACAACTGATTCATCATTCCTCGAGTTTCAATAATCTCTCGACTCAATTTCCCCTTTATTCAACCGTCCGTACTCATCATCATCATCATCATCATTATCCTCGGATTTGTACAACAACTCAGAAGAGTGCATCCGCGTGAAAGATGAGCGATTGAGATAGGGAAATTCGAGAGCGATTGAAAGCTGAGACGGAGAAGCTTCGGAGTTGCGCCGGAGGACCATCGCCGCCGATTGAATTTGTCGAGAGAGAGGAAGAGGAACGAAGAGGTTACCCTAATTCCTCTTGCTGCTTATTTTAATTTAATTTCTTTTTTATTTTATTGTTGAATAAAAATCTGAATGATAGTGGATCAAGAAACCTCGGGCCTTCACAATTCGTTCATGCACCTCCCCCAGGCCCATTGCAATTCAATTCTCACCCCCACGGATCCCATGAATCTTTTTATTGTTTTGCATCTGATTTCTGTACAATAACAAGAAACTGTTGGGCCCTAGGCCCTTGCTATTCACCACCGCAAATTCAATTTACACCCCTGTTTCTATTTTTCAATTAGGAGAAGTTAGATTTTACTTAGTTTTTTTTACTAATTTTCTTTAGGCAATCAAAATGCTAATTTTGTCATAGAAAATAATCAATAAAAAAAATGTTAGTTTAGGCTAATTCTTTTTGCTCAATTAGAAGCCTTTTCCTTCAAAAAAAACTCATAAAAAAAATAATGGTTTTAGTTTAATTTCGCATTAATGCTTGAATTGTTTTTGCGCTATTTCCATGTTATTTTTGTATGATTCCGGTATGATTTTATTGCTTGTATTTTGGCCTTATTTTTGGCCTATCTTGTTAATATCATTAGTATGCTCCTTTTAGAATCTATCCCATGTTAAATAAGAATTAGAACAACTTAGATTAGAATTTAGGATTGGTTCCCTATTGCATTCTTTTCCTTTCAACTTTCAAAATACTTAATAAAAATCGATGAAGATCATACCGTCGCTATATTTCATGGTAGGAAAGAAATGATTGAGGCGTAGGCCTCGATGTATGTTCTTTCCTACTTAGCGGAGAAGAAATGATTGAGGTGTGAAGCCTCGGTGTATTTCTTAACCGTTATTTAGAGAAACGATTGTGGCGTAGGCCTCGATGTGCATTCTCTAAATAGTCATAAAAAAACTCTTTTTGTATCTCTTTTACTTAGCGGAGAAGAAATGATTGAGGTGTGAAGCCTCGATGTATTTCTTAACCGTTACTTAGAGAAACGATTGTGGCGTAGGCCTCGATGTGCGTTCTCTAAATATGCAAAACAAAACTCTTTTTGGTATGATCTAAGTCACAAATTAAGATCCCCATAAAAAACACCAATCAAAAACACTTCAAAAAACCTAATAAATGTTCAGACTTTAACAAAAGCGAGGAAGTGATGCGAGACCTTGTAGTGGGTTCTCGTCATCATGGAATTACCCTTAAAAGATACAAACCAATCTCTTTTCTCCTTTCTAAGGGCAAGTTATCTCCGCTCCATTGCATCCTAGGTTGTCCCCTTGTGCAAGAGCGTGAGCGTTAACTCCGCCCAACTAAAAAACACAAAAGCAAACAGAAAATCTTTAGCCGAGCTACGGTAACTCTGATTCCTGAAAAGGATACGTAGGCAGCGGGGTAGGGCCCGTGCGAGTATAATTCTTTATTTTCCCTACATTCTGCATGCATTCACATTTAGGATTTAGACATAGACACACCCTTTAGATAGAAACAAACATAGGTGGATACCATCGAGTACGATGGGCGCGAGGGGTGCTAATACCTTCCCCTTGCGTAACCGACTCCCGTACCTTGTTTCTCTGGTCGCAAGACCCTGTTCCTTCCTTTGTTAGGTTTTCTGATATTCCTTTCCCTTATGGGATAAATATATTGGTGGCGACTCTGTTCATTTTTCGCGAGCGTGCGACTGGGGGTAGACTGGAGTAGTTTAGTTAACAACGAACCAGGATAAAAATAACTGTGCAATTTGTTTTTATCGTTCAAGTTTTTAGACTACACTTATTCAAACCCCCCCCCCTTTCTAAGTGTTTTTCTATCCTTCATGTATGGCATCTCTACTGATGTGTTATGGATCGTGTAGCATCAATTGGTAGAGGCATTTGCAAAAATTTGCAAAGTTTCAAAATTGGACATGACCTACAATTTCACTCCATGAGCCCAACTTTGAACAATCATAACTCCTAGCTCAAAAGGAATTTGGAGAAGGTTGAGAACAATTTGGAAAGCTATTAAAATGTACTTCAATTCAATAGTTTGGAGTTTATTCAAAATCATTTGGGAAAATTGTGTAAAATGGGCCCAAAGTTTAAAAAAACTAGGTTAAAAACACTTAGAATTTTTCTAAGTTTTTATAACTTATAACTTCCAAAGCTCATATCTCTTAAATGATTGATCTCTTGAAAAAAGTTCCCATGTGAGAAGTTGTTTTATTTGGTGAGATTTACAACTTTCATGTTGGAAGTTTTTTGAGTTGTGTAGGTGAAATTTTGAGATCCATGAACTAGGTCAAAATACACTAGTTTGACTTTTTGTTGACTTTTTGATTCTTAATTGATTTTCTTGATTTTTCTTGGTCAATGGCTTCAATAATCATTTGTTGATGATATTGATCCTTAAAAGTCATGGTTTGACCCAAAATTCTAAAAGTCAAAGATGATCTTGTACAGTTGACTTTTTCAAATGGAGTGAAATCTTGGACTTTTGTGATGAATCAAGCTCTCCTTTTCAAATGAATAGTATGAATGGATTATATTGAGGTAATGGAAGTCCTTGAGCCATGTTTTGAATTGTGGATCCATGACCTGATTAAAAGTCAACTGTCTTGGTGAATTAGGTCAAAAACCCTAATTGTCGACCAGATGAAATTGATGACTGTAGATCTTGAATTGAGGTACAATGCCCAGTGGATATTGCCATATGGATAATTTGAAGATGATTGAACCCTTTGAGTGATGTCTTTGAGCTTTTTAGGGTTTCCCAAATGTGGTCCCTGATTTTAGTCCTTGATGGGCTCAAAACCCTAGCCTGGTGAACTGAGCAAACCTGAGCCTTGATGACTGGGGTCTAATCATTCCTAGGTGAATGAATGAATCATTTTAATCTTGTGATTGTATTAGAGGTTATTCTCATATTGATTCATCCTTTTCCTGAACCCTTTTGTCCTTGAGCACCCTCGATTGAGTACCAGATAAACAAGTGACTGCTCTGAGTACCTGTCTTGAGTTTGATGAGATGATTGGAAGTGTGATATCTCAGGGGGGGTCAAAATTAGGGTATGACACAAGGTTACAACCTTACAATATTATATCCACACTTGGAACAATAAGATGTAATCAATACAAACATAAAGAATTACAAGTGATTGAATATTTTTGGTAATAGGTAAAGTTTTCTCACAATAAGTTATTATGTACTCAATGGAAATGATGAAGAAAATTTTCTAAGTATATGAAGGTATATTCTGAAAATTTTCTTTCTCAAAGAAGAAGTTTGAACACAATGAAAATTTGAAAGCAAGAGCACAACAAAATGATTATGAAAAATTGATAGTATGTGTGTGTTTTTAAAAGGAATAAAGAAGCCTTTATATAGCGATAAACACCCTTCCAAAAGGCTGCAAAAAAATTTCCAAAAAGGTGCAAATACTGGCTTAAAACTAATTTCGTATGGATGAAGAAAGAATGAAAATATGTGATGTTGCAGTGGTAATCGGTTACCAAAAGCATGGTAACCGGTTACCCACTCCCAACGTTCATATTTTTCAAACTTTTAACAGGGTAACCGATTACTGAAACTAGGGTAATCGATTACCCATACAAAAAACAGTGGGAGATCTTTTCAAAACATCAGTAACCGGTTACCATAATGCCAGTAACCGATTCCTTCAACTAAAAAGCCAAAAAACATTTTGAGAGAGGCTTTTATGCTGAAATGTGTTTTACCAAAAAACCTTTTAAATGCAATGCATGATATGAGTGATATTTCCATTGATTACACAATTATATCTAAGTGAGTTTTTCTTTAACTTATTTACCTTACATTTGATCAAGATATATTGAAGATTAAACTTGTATATTGAGAGAAGTCTTGATCTAAGTCCTTTGCCAAAAGCTATGGTGATGTTTTGTCTTCATCAAAAACTCTTGAAGAAGCTTGTCTTCACATAACATAATGCGGTTTGATTCGGTTTGGTTTGGTTTACAAAATACAAACCGCAAACCGAACCGAACCGTGCGGTTTTGTTAAAAGATGACCCAAACAAATCCGAACCAAATGCAGTTTTTTGCGGTTTCGGTTTGATTTGGTTTGGTTTGGTTTGCGGTTTTCTATTGGGTTGGTTTGGTTTTGAACACCCCTACACACATGTATAAGAGATTTGTTTGCATCACTATAAGAATGGATAACTAAATCAAGAGTAAGACGAGATTTTGGCCATCATCACATTCGAGTGGAATATATTCGATCTTCACATGTGGAAGTATAATTGCATTTGAATTTGACTAAGTGTCTCGTTTATGAAAAAGGAGTTTGAAATGAAAAGTCAAGATGACAAAAGGTGTGAATGAATTTGTTCATTAAGAGAATACAAGCATTCAAACAAAAGGCTTAACGGCCATCGCCTAAATGCTTTTAAAGAGCAACTTGGACAAGTACGTACAAACCCCTCTTGATTCATCCATCATCGACTAAACTCAATTTGATTATTTAAATTTTTTTTTTTGAAGTTTTTTGATTAAGAGAAGTGGGAAAAAAGTGCTTGGTGTTGACCAAGGTTTATTAAGATTGTTTTGAATGAATGAATTTAGTACGAGATCAAGCGTACGAGCATACAAGAATATGGCAAGTAATTCATGCAACAATTCTAGCAAGATTATATCTAAAAGATGAACAACTTAGGAAAAGAAAATCTTTTTGATCTTTTGAAAATATTTGAAAGAAATCCTAAACATACATCTAAAGAGAAAATATTTTTGGTCTTTTTAATTTGAAAAAAATATTAAATATTTTTTTGTGATTTTCATATGTATAAAAAGAAATATTTTGTTTTATCATTTTTCAATAAACTAAACTATTATTATTTAAAAAAAAAAATAGATGGGCTAGGGGGTTTATTCAGAATTGACACAAGGCCCATGGAAAATAAAAGAAACTCAGCCAAATATCAAGAGGAGATCATTGGGCTGGACCGAGTCAACCCGGATCCAAAGCCCTCACTCGGGTTAGGCAATCAGTTGGGGCAAAGAAACCCTAAGGCTTTGTTTGGATTGATGGAATCGGATGGAGCGGAGCGGAATAGAATGGAATAAAATGATATTCCGTTGTTTGGATAATTTAAAAATGGATGGAGCGGAGCGGAAAGGAGTGGTATGGATTCCATTCCATTCCATCACTTACCACCATATTCCTTCCCCTCCGATTTGGGCGGAATGAATAATTTGTCTTATTCCGTTCTAAAATTTCCAAACAATGGAATGGTACATTCGTTCCGCTCCGTTCCACTCCGCTCCATCCCACTCCGCTCCATTCCATTCCGCTACGTTCATTTCGTGATATCCAAACATACCCTAAATGGCAATTCAAACTCTGATCAACTGAATCCAAATTGCGTCTCTCTTCAAATGCACAACCAAAATCCCAACACTCAATACTCTCTCTCGATTCATGCTATTTTGGTTTTCTTCATCTGTATCTTACTGTGAAATCGAAAACGAACTCAACCAAAATCCCAACCCTCTTTCAAGAACGGTCACGCTCAATAGAGAAATCAAACATTGAAATGGTAAAGGAAGTAATCATAATCAAAGATCGATCCCCAAACGACATATTCGAACAAGTGAAGCACGCAAATGCTAATGACAGCAAGATTTGTACAAAAGTTGTCTATACTCATCGCAAATATTCGGTCTCCCTCACGGATCAAGTGAACTCTGAGGTTCATGATCGAATTAGGATCATTCTGACTGCTCAAAGGTAAGACCATATACTGTGTTTATGCAAGATTCCGAAAATCTAAGTTTCTAAGTGTTAAGTGTGTGTTTATGCAAGATATGATCATGTGGTTATAAGCATATAAGAGCAAACAATCGGAACATTTTATAAGTAACACGCAAAGCCTTCCCCCATAAAAAGTGTTAATGTCATAAAAAGAAGAACTACAGTGTAAATATTAAGGGAAGGTATCAAGTATGGAAAGAATGCCTCAAGATTCTTACGGGTAACTCTTGTTCTTCTTCCTCCAATAGCGTAGCTTTATGTTGTTGGTTGAGTGCAGGTTTTAGGCTTAATCAAGTAGAGTTTCAGTGTGAAACTCCACTGATTTAGTGAGAATGGAGAGCCTTTGGTGAGGTGAATGGAGGGTTTTCTAAGTTTTTTCGTGGTGGCTTTTTTCTCTTGTTGTTATAGAATTCTCTGTTAGGGTTTTTCAGTAGTAGAATGTGGCTGCCTGAGGGTTTGAATAAAGTTTTGTGAGATATTGCTGGATTGAATTTAAAGGTTCAGTTTCAAAGGGCTTTGAGTAGTATTGAGCAGAGGTTTTGTATTATGGTTTTTGTGGCTGCTGCTCTCGTTTTCGCCTCCCCCTTTGCAGAGTTGTTGTATCTGTTTATATAGGCTCAGATTTAGGGTTTGAGAGGGAATTTTTGAAATAGCACCCTTGTTCGATGAAATTAAGAATGATATCTGGAGTATCTCTAGCATTGAATACATGGAAATCATTGATCTGGACTCTACTTTGATTAATGAAGTTTTCTGTATAGGAAGTGGGTGGACAGACAATCTCATTGATTATCTTCATTTTCTTTAGGTTCTTTCCACTTAGAGTTTTTCCACATATTGGTTCTAATTCTTCCACCAGGTTTGCCTCTGCTAAATGAGCTACTAGGCCATTTTTAGTCAAAATATCTTAAATCTATCTTGAAAGAGGAATCCAATTTCTTTGAACCTTAACATTTCAATTTTCTATGGACTCGTTGACATGAGTCCACAAATGTTTCAAGAGAATATATGATAGATCAATCTTGATGTCTTTACCTAGAGAGTAAAGAAGAAACTGTTGATTCGGTATTAACATAATCTGAGGAGCTTGTTGCTTTCCGATGGAAGATACAGCCCAGGAAGATTTTTTCCCAAACTTGGTAATATTCCTTCATCTTTTTGAATTTTGGGGATGGTTTCCCATTCTTAAAGATTTCAGTATAAACTGCTTCCATATCTGGTCTTCCGTCAGCAATTCCAACTACTCCTTCTCCATCAAGACCGAGTAACTGTCCAATTAGGTTTTCTATAATAACAATTTGCATGCCCATAACCATTGACAAAATTTCCTTGGGTGTAGTAACTGCATGAATCCAAAATTCTTTGACAAGAAGAGGGAAGACTAGTCCGGTTAATTTGTCAAAGAAACTTTCCCAACCTTGAAATCTAACTGCTGGTAGCAAATCAATCCTGTTTTCTTTGATGTTAGCCAGGTCAACCATGTATTCGCAGATAACTGAAGGAGTAAAAACACTTAGAAAGGGGGGATTGAATAAGGGTTGTTTCTTTTTGGCAGATAAAAATAATGAACACAATTATTTTTATCCTGGTTCGTTTGAACACAAACTACCTCCAATCAACCCTCACGGGTGATTTACCTCCACTGATGATTTAATCCACTAATAAAAAATGATTACAATGGTTCTCCACTTAGATCAACCTCTAAGTTTTCTTGAGTCTACAGATCACAACTTGATCACTCAAGGAATTTTAGTTTATAAAGATATAATCAAATACAAGAGATTAAAGTTGCTTCTAATAAAGCTATAATCACCAAGTGATTTTTCTCTTAAGATTAATTTCTAAATCTCACTAAGAATACAAAAGTATGTGAGCTTGAAGATAAAGATTTGCTTCTTTGATAGTGAGCTTGTAGCGCGAGAAAGTTCAGAGTCAGATGATGAGATTGTACAGAATGAACGTAGGCTTTCTAACGTTTCTCCTAGCTGACTTCCTCCTTTTATAGGCATGAGAATATGACTGTTGAATAGTACTGCATTAAATGATTTGCATGTACAGTACAACGTTGCATTTAATGTTTCACACTTTTGTCAACTACCTCGAGCCTTGCATTAACTTCTACTTCTGACTTTGCTTTTTGTAGCCATACTTCCAACGTTCCTTTTGTCAGACACACAGACTAATCTAGTTAGTCTTTTCATCATTTGCTTTCTTCTGGATTCAGATTTTATGTATTGCTTTGATCATCAGAGTTTCCAGCGTTTGGTACAGATCATAACTTCAGCGCTTCATCCTTTGGAAGTTATTCAGAGCGTGATACCTTTAGAGCTTCAGAACTTGCTTCTGCTTGTCATGATCTGATGTGGCCATCCAGAACATCTGGGACAGGGCATCTGAAAGCTAATGTAGTGCATACTCTTTTGTACTTTTCTTGAAATGGAAAACGCAATTTATTAGAGTACCACAATGTCTTATACAAAATTCATATATAATGTTATCATCAAAACTAGAAAATATTATCAGAACATTTCATGTTCTAACAATCTCCCCCTTTTTGACGATGACAAAAACATATAGAATTAATATGAATTTGTATCCAGAATGAAGATGAAATAGATACAGTAATGTATACTAGTCAGAATGAATAGAATAATCTCCCCCTGAGATTAATAATCTTCCCCTGAAATTAATACTAGAAGAATTTAATTTAAAAGACTTCCCTAATTATTTTCCATTTCAGAAGAGACTTTGCAGTTAAGCTTTTTCTTGAGATGATTCAGAGCTTCCTTTCAGAACTTCCTTTTGGACAGCATCAAAGCTTTGAATTTTCTTTAGAGAACCAGCGTATCAGAGCATCAACATTTGTTTGCTTCAGATCTTTAAAATTTCATTTATTGTCTTTAAGATCTTCAGAGCATTATATTCCTGCAAAAACTTCCAGATATAGAGCTTTGCATTTTATGTTAGAAAAAATGTTGAGACTTAAGCCCAGCAACTGATATAACAAAATCAATTCAATTAATACGTTTCTCCCCCTTATTGTCAGTCATCAAAAAGCATAAAAAGATTTAGATGAGCAAAGAAGAAAATGAAAGGGAAAGAACAAATTTCATTGATAATAAAAAAAGAAGATACAAAGCAGATGCAAAAAACAAAGAAAACTGCTAATGACACTAGACTCGGACTAAGGAAACTTAGAAGCTAAAAGGGCTAGGATGTTTTTGATCTCAGCGATATCTTCTGCTTGCTTCCTAGCACTCTCTTCATACTTCTGCATCAAAGTCTTGAACTCTTGATTTGTATCCTCCTACCTTTCCAGACGATCAAAGACAGCTTCTTGATCCCTCTGAAGTTCCTTCAGAGTGTTCCACACTACAAAAGTAGAGGAACTAGCAACAGAGGAAGAAGGAGGGGCTTGAACCATTGGTTGAGCAACTGAATTAGAATCAAACCATTCGAACAGACTTTCCATATCATCAGTCAGAATAGAAAACTCCTTAACCTTGGGAGCGAAAGGAAATTGATGTGGCTTCCAGACCACCATGGGCATTGGATTATCCAAATCCATATCATCAGCCTCTAGCTCCATCTCATCAACTTCAGATGCAGCAGTACCAGAAGATTCAGCTTGCAAAGTCTTCCATTTCTTGACTTCCTGCAGAGTCTTCCAATGACCATAGTCTAGAGCTAGACCAGCAGAACCAGGAGCTTCAGACACACAGATATTCTGAAGATTCAGAGCATCATTCTGCAGATCTTTGGTGAACACCTCCCAGAGCTTTCCAACAACCACATGATTTAACTTGTGATCATGGGCAACCTTCAGAATTTCCAACCTACTCTGTAACCTGTAGTTAAAAATCTGAAAACAAGTATCAACAGAGGGTTGGGTTGAAGAGGGTCGGATGATGGTTATAGGCTCTTGGGGGTTGGAGATGAGATAGGGTTCAGATGGTCTATCAGGAAGAACATATGAGATAGTTGAGAGGGTTGAAGAGGTTTCTTCGTGATTAGAGTCAACAATCACAATTGTTGGCTCAGAAGAAGGTGTTGGGTTGCGTTGAGGGTGAAAGAGAGAATCAGAGGATGAAGATTCAGAAAAGTCATAGAAGACAGGAATGTCAACTGCTGGTGAAGGGTTAGATATTGGAGAGATTGGTTGAGGTACATATGACGTAGGTTGAGGTTGGGGAGCAGAAGATTGAGGTTGAGATGGTTGAGGTTGAGAAGTGGAGAAGATGTTTTCAGATGGAATGGCTGGGAATATAACAGTAAGAGGTGGAGGGTTCAGAATTTGTGGTTCAGAATGAAGTGGCTATTTGTCTTTTGAGGTGGTGGATGAAGAAGGAATTTGAGAGGTTGGTTGTTTTTGTTGAGGGGGAAGTTCTGGTGCAGAATCAAATTCAAGGATAAAATCATCTACACTATCTATATCATCTATTAAATTCTTAAGTTCTTCAGATGTTCTAGGGATTTTGAGAGAGAGAGAGAGAGAGAGAGGGTGTGTTGTTGATACGTTATCAGAAATTTTGACAGAAGAATGTACAGAAGTAGATATAGAAATACCTTAGCTTTTCTTCTTCTTCTTCTTTTGAGGGTTGGAAGGACCATCTCCAGTAGTCTTTCTCTTCTCCTTCTTCTTCTTCTTATCCTTCTCCTTTAAGTCAGCTAGAGAGGGAAGACTTCTGCCATGTAGCCACGATAGATAAAATTTTGAGCCGTCTCTTAGACAAGACTCCAGATAGAAGATGACAGAGTCTGGATGTTCTTCCTTGAAGAACAGTTGAAATTCATCAACAGGGTTTCTTCTGGACAGAATATCACTGACCACTGTTAGAGGAGAAAGGACCTTTTAAATCAGCTTCATTTTCCTCAAACTATGGGCAGTCAGAGTACTTCCACAAACAGTTGTCAGATCTTGAACTGCGCCAGCTTCTTTCAGAGCATCTATCAGACCACTCTCTGTCAGAATGTCTAATATCAGCCTTCCCATAGGAATGGTGTTCCTCTTGACCTTGGGGTATTTTATTCTTTCAGCCTCTCTTGAATCCTTCACATGGTTCCATAGATGATGGAACATAATGTGAGGTAAATCAATCCTCATACCCTTCCCAATGCAGTACAGAAGGAACTGCTGGTCTTAATTGATGTAGGTTGCAGAAACAGATGCTTTTTTGTGGTTGATTGATCCTAGAATGATCTTTGCCCAAACTCTGTATGGAGGCTTCAGATCGTTGGTGTTTGGTGATCCTTTACCAGATGTAAAGATTTTTGGGTAAACTGCTTCCTAGTCGGTTCTGCCAAGAATAGCGCCAGTTACTCCACCCAAACCTTTGAGATTCAGTAACTTCCTTATGAGATTCTCAGTGATTGAAATCTCTTTCCCTAAGACGAAAGAGATGATAGCTTTGGGGGTTAGGGTAGCATGAATCCAAAATTCCTTTACTAAATATGGGTAAACTGGTCCAATGAGACGATCAAAGTAGTTTGCCCAGCCTTGAACTAACATGTTTGATTTGATGTTGAAGTTGTGTTCTTGACTATTGTTGAAGTCCACCATTAGTTCACAAAGAACTTCTAAATCTGCAAACGGAATCAAACAAGTTCTTGTTGGTTCGATGAATGCTGGTTTTTGTTGTTGTTGAGAAGAAGCAGGCTGTTGTTCTTGTTGAGATGAAGAAGGGTTTGATTAAGACGAAGCCATTGATGAAGAGTAATTGAGAATTCTAGGTTGTTTGGGTGTAGGGTTTTGATAGAGACGAAATAAGGAGCACAAATGCATAAACAATGAAGAGTATGAAGGAGTGAAAAGAGAGAAAGTGAAGATGAAATGAGTTTATATAGACACGGATTTGAAATAAAATGCAATGAAGTTCTGAATGCAACGGTTACAGAATATGCATTAATGATGAAAGACGTTAATGAGGGGTAACGTAAGATTTGAAAAGATTTTACATAGTTACCTAGGGCGGGGTCTCATCAACTGCACTCATGCCTGTCCCTTTAGATTAGGTGTACACATGGTCATCATCTTGGGGTAGCTGGTGACAGCTGTTTTACTTTAAAATAAGTTCTGAGTCACACTAGGCCCATGAAACGTTAGAGATAACAATTTCATATTGTCCTTATGAATAAACACAATATGAACATCTAATAATAAGAAAACATAAAAACATATTTTTGAGACTAAAACATATCAGAGCTTCACACTCACTTCACTCTGGGCATAAGTCCATACCAATATTTTTCAGGATGAACTTAAACCTATCTTCAGCAAGGGGTTTTGTAAAGATATCAGCCCATTGATGGGGTGTATCTACAGAGTTTAAAGAAAGAACACCCTTCTGAATATAGTCCCTAATAAAATGATGTTTAATCTCTATATGCTTAGCTTTAGAATGTAAAATAGAATTTTTAGAAAGACAGATAGCAGAAGTATTATCACAGAATATAGGAATGTTACTCTCATATATCTGATAATCTTTTAGTTGACTTTTCATCCAGAGCATCTCTGTACTACATCCAGCAGCAACTACATATTCTGCTTCAGTTGTAGACAATGCAATTGTGGCTTATTTCTTGTTGTACCAGGAGATCGGATTTCTTCCCAGAAACTAACAGCTTCCAGAAGTACTTTTTCTTTCAACTCTATCTCCAGCGTAATCAGCATCACAATAACCTACTAAGTTGAATTCTTCAGATCTTCTGTAAGACAAACCAACGTTAGTAGTACCTTTCATATACCTAAGAATTCTCTTAACAGTAGTTAAGTGAGATTCTCTAGAATCTGAATGGAATCTAACACACAAACAGACACTGAATAAAATGTCAGGCCTAGAAGCAGTCAGATAGAGAAGAGATCCTATCATACCTATGTAGATCTTCTGATCTACCTTCTTACTTACCTCTTCCTTACCTAAAATGCTAGTTGGATGCATTGGAGTTTTAGCTTCCTTACAGTCTGATAATTTAAACTTCTTTAGAAGTTCTTTGACATACTTAGTCTGATGTATGTAAGTCCCTTCAAAGGTTTGGTTTATCTGAATGCCTAGAAAGTATTTAAGCTCTCCCATCATGCTCATTTCAAACTTTGCATGCATAGACTTAGCAAAATCCTTTCCCAGAGAGGCATTAGATGTTCCAAATATAATATAATCAACATAAATATGACAAATTAAAATATCCTTTTTAAAGGTTTTACAGAAGAGTGTTGTGTCTACTTTTCCTCTTGTGAATCCATTATCTAGAAGGAAAGAACTTAATCTTTCATACCAAGCTCTGGGAGCTTGCTTCAGACCATATAATGATTTCTTAAGTTTGAAAACATGTTTTAGAGACTTAAAGTCTTCAAAACCAGGAGGTTGGTGAACATAAACGTCTTCATCTATATAACCATTTAAAAAGGCACTCTTAACATCCATCTGATACAGAGTGATGTTATTTTGAGTGGAAAAAGAAATTAATAATCTAATGGACTCTAACCTGGCAACTGGTGCAAAAGTTTCATTATAATCAATAACTTCTTGTTGACTATAACCTTGAGCAACCAGTCTGACCTTGTTTCTGACTACTTCACCTTTTTCATTTAGCTTGTTTCTGAACACCCACTTTGTTCCAATAATATTAAATCCTTTAGGTCTTGGAACTAAGTCCAACACATCGTTTCTTGTAAACTGATTTAGCTATTCTTGCATTGCAATAATCCAATCATTATCTTCCAGAGCTTCATCAACAGATGTTGGCTCAATTAAAGACACTAATCCAAACATAGATTCTGCATTGTTCTTTAGAAATGATCTTGTTCTGATGGGATCATCTTTGTTTCCAATAATGACATCCTCTGGATAAGCTGAGATGATTCTTGAGGATCGCCTGACTGTTGGCTCTTCAGATATTCTGAGATTCTCTAAAGAAGCAGCAACCTGATCTTATGAATCATCCTTTCCTCTGGGTTCTTCATGATCTGGATCAAAAATATCTATATCTTTAAAATTCTCATTCTGCTTTGGCTTTTCAATGCCAAGCTTATCATCAAATCTGACATGAATTGATTCCTCAACTATCAGAGTTTCAGTATTGTATACTCTGTAGCCCTTCGAGCATTTAGAATATCCAAGAAGAAAACACTTCTGAGCTTTGGAATCAAACTTGTTCAGATGATCCTTAGTATTCAGAATATAACAAATACATCCAAAAGGATGGAAATATGAAATGTTGGGTTTTCTGTTATTCCACAATTCATAAGGAGTCTTATTTAGAATAGGTCTTATGGAGATTCTATTCTGAATATAACATGTTGTGTTAATTGCTTCTGCCCAGAAATGCTTAGCCATATTAGTTTCATTGATCATGGTTCTGGCCATTTCTTGGAAAGTCTTATTCTTTCGTTCTACAACTCCATTTTGTTGTGGAGTTCTAGGACAAGAGAAATCATGGGCAATACCATTTTCTTTGAAATAAATTTCAAAGAATCTGTTCTCAAATTCACCACCATGCTCACTTCTGACTTTTATGATTTTACATTCCTTTTTAGATTGAATCTGTTTGCAGAAATCAATGAACACAAAATGTGACCCATTCTTGTGTTTTAAGAACTTTACCCATGTCCATCTGCTGTAATCATCTACAGTGACCAATCCATATTGTCATACCCCAAAAATTGCCCATACTATTTCTCCTATTCAAATTCAAATCAAAATACAAAGCTCCAAGACACACTCTCCTAAACAAGGCTCAGAAATTAGGGTTTTGTTGTTCTAAAGGAAAATCAGTGAACCAATGGCTCCAAGGCACTCCATATGGCCTATAATGTCTCACATGACCTCCATGACAAGTCTTAGGTCTCAGCTCAAAGGATTGGTCACTCAATTGTTCAGAAAATCAACAGTCGATTGGTGTCATATGCTTGATCAAAGTTGGTTAAATTTTGGAGGCAAAATGTGAAATAAGAAGGTTCAAATTGGAATTTTTTGCAAATGGGCCTATGGTATTATGACTCAATCTTGGTCCACAAGTCATTAGTGTTATCAAAACCATGTACCACGAAAATTAAACATTTTATTTGATTTTATATGATTTTATTTCATCTAAAATAATTTAATTAATGGGAAAATCAAATATTTTGTTAAAGAGGTGCATATGGATTGATTCCAATCAACATTAATGGCCAAATGCAATATAATTTTCGTGCACATTGATTGGAGAAAGATCAATACAAAATAAGGACAAAAATAGCAAGACTATATTCAAAAATAAAATCAAATTTTCTCAAAATTGCAAGATTGGATTCAAGTGAGGTTTTGGACAATTTTATTGACCTAATCCATTGCCTATAAGTATCTAAAGCATACCACACGAATAAGGGTTGAAAATCTGGACCAGAGGCACAAGCTCAAGAACTCAAAAACTCACCAAAAACTTGAGATTCGGTTTTGGAGAATCAAGCATTTTCAAGGAGAATTAACGGGTGCAAAACGTTCCTTGAAAGATTCTGAAGGTGTTGGGTTCGCTACTCTGCATCAATACCCCCAGAATAACCTCCAGTTGGGCAAGGTATGTTGCTCTGAACATTGGATCGATTGGCATAATTTGTGCATCCTTATGTTAAATTGTTTGTGTATTATGATTCATATGGTTATTGTGAACGTTTCTGGATCATTAGATTAAAGTTTTGGTGGTTGAAACTCACTTTGCCATTAACGTCTGAGTTGAGTTTCTTAGGGTTTGATTGAGGTTTTTTTGGTAGAAGTAAAATTAGGTTAAATCAAGCGCAGGGTTGAATTGGTATGGTCTAGACGAGACGTTTTGAATAGGTGCGAAACATTTATTGTTAGGTATATGCTATTCGCTATTGTCCAGGTACGTTTTCTACAAACGAATCCCTAGCGGATTCGTAGCTAATTTCGCAGAAAAACTCAGGTCTGGGGGAGGAAGATGGTAACGTGGCAATTGGTCATTGGGTCCTTTAAATTTCACGCGCGTTTTTCTTGTTCTTGTTTATGTTTGTTATTTGTCTTATTGAACGCGTGTTTTAAACACAAGAAACGTTTAGCCGGGGTGGTTAAACCATTGGGTATGTGAGAGGGCGTGGGTTCGAGACCCCCCTCCAACACTTATTTTTTTCTGAATTTCTCAGCCCCTGATTCCACGCGCTGCCAGCTAGGTAACTCACCATACACCCTCCAGATCTAGCCATTCAACCTCCACTCAACTTAGATCCAACGTATCCAGAACTTGTGCCTATTGTCATACCCTAAAATTTACCCGATACAATTCGTATCTTTTAATTTACTAAGGGTGTTAAAATTAAGAGCCATGGGGTTTAACATATCTATTGTTAAACCCAATCTCTTATAAAAAATCCTTATTTAAAAAGCTGGGATGTGGTTAGTATCAATTTGGGCCCTATTGAGGTTTAGCCCATTTTGAGATTATTTCTTTTTTCTTTGCAAAAGGAGAAAGGGGTGTATATAGAAATTATAAAAGGCCTATTTTGAAATATGGCCCATGATTAGTTTTTTTTTCAATAGAATAATATATGAGAAATTAAAAATCTATTTTTTTTAAAAAAAAAGCATGTACTTTGTTATTATTAATTTTGTTAATATCATTGTGTGAAAAGTCACGTTTCGGTTTAAAGCCAATCTCTTTTATTTTTCTTATTTATATTTATATTACTATTAACTTAGTTAGTTATTATATGATTAATATGTTTATTAGTTAAATTAACTAATTATGTTTTAATCAATTTTAATACTATTTGTTGACTTAGTCAACGAGCCAATCCAGGGTTGGCCCTATTCATCTTCTTCCCAAGCTCAGCGGTGGCCGCCTATCATCACCAAAACCCTAATCTATCCGCACTCAACCCAGGCCCATGAATCCAAAGATAGTCTCAGTAAATAAGAATCTTGAATCAAAACGCAAAGGATAAGCATAAGCATAAGCACTCAACCCATTCCAGAAACCTTTTCAGATAGTCTTATAGAAGACATTATTCCGTTCCACTCGTTACATCAATCAACATATACATAAGCATAAGCATTATCCATATACATAAACATTACCAAGCCGGCATAAGCATAGCCATGGTGTAGGGGCGAACATGGATTAAACATATTCAATAGGTTTATGGAGATAAAATCTCGGGATTGCATCAGCATACATACGCATGAGCATATGCATATCATCTAATGTATTCATGTATTACAAGAGTCCAGTTTCCAACCCTCGTGTTGTGATAGGTGTGTTTTCCGACCCTCGAGTCGTGAGTTTCCAACCCTCGTGTTGTGATAGGTGTGTTTTCCGACCCTCAAGTCGTAAGTTTCCAACCCTCGTGTTGTGATAGGTGTGTTTTCCGACCCTCGAGTCGTGAGTTTCCAACCCTCGTGTGGCGATAGGTGTGTTTTCCGACCCTCGAGTCGTGAATGTCCGACCCCCGAGTCGTGAGTTTCTAAACATATCGTTTCCTTTCCGGCCCTCGAGTCGTGAATATTTGACATGCTATTTTCTCCGACCCTCGAGTCGCGAGTCTCCAAACAGGTGAATCTCTTTCATACAGGTACGCTTGTCAGAACCATGGCGGGTAATTCCTGTGGTACAGGTGAACTTGTCCGAACAAGGGCAAGTGACTCCTAATGGTGTAGGTGAAATTTGTTCGAACCAGGGCAAACGATCCAAATGGTGTAGGTGAAATTTGTCCGAGCCAGGGCAAACGATCCAAATGGTGCCGGTGAAATTTGTCCGAACCAGGGCAAATTATCCAAATGGTGTAGGTGAAATTTGTCCGAACCAGGGCAAATAATCCTAATGGTGCAGGTGAGTTTGCTATAACCCTAGCAAATAATCCTAATGGTGCAGGTGATTTTGCTATAACCCTAGCAAATAATCCTAATGGTGCAGGTGAGTTTGCTATAACCCTAGCAAATAATCCTAATGGTGCGGGTGAGTTTGCGATAACCCTCGCAAATAATCCTAATGGTGCAGGTGAGTTTGCTATAACCCTAGCAAATAATCCTAATGGTGCAGGTGAGTTTGCGATAACCCTCGCAAATAATCCTAATGGTGCAGGTGAGTTTGCTATAACCATAGCGAATGATCCTATTGGTGCTGGTGAGTTTGCTATAACCGTAGCAAATAATCCTATTGGTGCAGGTAAGTTTGCTATAACCGTAGCAAATGATCCTATTGGTTCAGGTGAGTTTGCTATAATCATAGCAAATGATCCTATTGGTGCAGGGATTTATTTTCCCATATCAGGATTTTCTACACGGAGTTATCAATACATTTCAACCACATAGTGGTCATTCTACAATCAAATGAATATTATCGGTCCTTTTCAGGACCCTTTCCAGGCAGTCTTCTTTAAGACATATTCCATCCTTTTCAGGAGCCTTTACAGGCAGTCTTCTTTAAGACGTATTCCATCCTTTCTAGGAGCTTTTCCAGGCAAACAGGGTTTTACAAAGAATTTTACAACAAGGATCTACAAAAGGGTTTATCAATTGGGTTTCTTATCACGTTAGTCCCTCGGCAGTGATATCTTTCAAAACATCATCAATAACACGCAAAGGTTTTATCTTTCTTTTCAGAATTACTAACATACTTCAACTAACATAACTAACAATCATGCATCATTCAACTAACATACCTTAGTCATACATAGTGCATATACATACGTCGCTCTCATTTATTTTGAGAAGCTCACTGCATCGTACATCGCATGTATCATGACATCGCATAAAATTCAGGTTGCCTTTTTAGGCTATGCTACAATCAAAGCACCTGGTTCCAAAAAAAAAACATTTGCTTCACACTCTGAAAAATGGTATTTATATTGGTGGCATCTGTAAGCCCATCTCCTCCAGAACTTTTTTCCAACAAGTACAAATTTCAGGGCATTCTCAGTGTTCAATCATCTTCCACCTTTAGATCACGATAGGCAGACATGCCTATCCGACTCTTCAGGTTTAAAAAGATTGAACAGGGGCAGCTGTCATACCCTAAAATTTACCCGATACGATTCGTATCTTTTAATTTACTAAGGGTGTTAAAATTAAGAGCCATGGGGTTTAACATATCTATTGTTAAACCCAATCTCTTATAAAAAAACCTTATTTAAAAAACTGGGATGTGGTTAGTATCAATTTGGGCCCTATTGAGGTTTAGCCCATTTTGAGATTATTTCTATTTTTCTTTGCAAAAAGGAGAAAGGGGTGTATATAGAAATTATAAAAGGCCTATTTTGAAATATGGCCCATGATTAGTTTTTTTTCAATAGAATAATATATGAGAAATTAAAAATCTATTTTTTTTAAAAAAAGCATGTACTTTGTTATTATTAATTTTGTTAATATCATTGTGTGAAAAGTCACGTTTCGGTTTAAAGCCAATCTCTTTTATCTTTCTTATTTATATTTATATTACTATTAACTTAGTTAGTTATTATATGATTAATATGTTTATTAGTTAAATTAACTAATTATGTTTTAATCAATTTTAATACTATTTGTTGACTTAGTCAACGAGCCAATCCAGGGTTGGCCCTATTCATCTTCTTCCCAAGCTCAGCGGCCGCCGCTTATCATCACCAAAACCATAATCTATCCGCACTCAACCCAGGCCCATGAATCCAAAGATAGTCTCAGTAAATAAGAATCTTGAATCAAAACGCAAAGGATAACAGAAGAAACGAAATCAAAATCAAAACGCAAATCAGAATGAATCTAATGTTCACAAATTCAGATCTGAGAATAACATTACGCAATCGAATCTTAACTGAATTCAACCAAATATAATCTTTCTTAAAACGAATCCTAACCCTAACTATAAGAGAAAAAAGAATCATAAGAAGGAGGGGGAGATTCGGGTTGCAGAAGAAGAAAATAGGGGAAACCAAATCGCAACAACGACTCGATCAATCCCTCCGCCACCGCGCGTCACCACCACCACGGGAAGCTATGACGACACACAGCCAACGGAAACAACCACCTGCATTGTCGGGATCGAATTCCAACATAGACTCACTCAACAAATTGAAGCATCATCTCTGAACAGCATCACGACGCCACGGCTTCAACAATCCAACCACAACTTCAACACATCACATCGTGGCCTCTTCATCATCTTCACTAAGTGGAAATCCAGGCGTGGAGAAGTGAACAACAAGAGTTTCCATTGAAGGAGAAGATCACGAGAAAGGAGATAAGGGATGAGGCCGATTTGGATTGTGAGAGAGGTGAGATTCTGGTGTTTTTGTTTACGATGAGGAATTTGGGGGAAAAAAACAGAACCGAGAAAGAAGGGGAATGGAGGGGCGGCCGTTTTGGGTTTGATTTAGCTCTTAGGTTTTTTCATCTTGCCATTCACCTTGTTGGGCTTATACATTTTTGAGCAGCCCATCAAAAATAATAAAAAAGGGAGTTACTGTGTATATACTGCGGTATGGCTGCTCTATGAACAAGAAAAGAATGATGGTATAGTTGGTGAAGAGTACATGCGTTTGAGAGACTGAAACTGGGTTCTAGTCTCACCAAAGGCCTTTAATTTTTTAACAATTGCAAGTTCTGGTATGAACATGGATCTTGTATCAAATCTAACGTACCAGAACGAAGGCACATTTCATAGACATTCAATTCAGTCACATGAAATCCAAGCCAGGTTCTTTCTATATGTTTTTTATTATTTAAGCTTAAATGATGATTATATATTGTTTAATTTAATTAATTTGTTTTAATTAAGGTTAGTATATAAATTTGGATTAGGCTATGATTAGGATTTAGGGTTTCTCCCGATTTATTCAATTATCTCAACTATTCGATTTAATTGTTTTAATTAATTTAATTATTTTAATTAGTAAAAAATCACAAAAAGCCCTAGAAAGGTTCATCAACACGTTAGGGTTCGCCCAATCCCATTGGCCCATTGGCTAAGGTTTTAGGATTCAATTTATTACTCGTTCCGACCAAATCTATTGGTCGCAGTGATTAATAATCGATTAATTTAATTAATCAAATCCAATAATAAAAAACGTCAATTCTAACTCTCCTTTAACGGATAAATGACGGGTGAATATCTATTTTACTCCGCCTTCGAATTGGTCGACTCTCTATGTCGTACTGATCAAATATCCGAATAAATCATTTTAAGAACATTTAAAATACATTCAATTTGCTGCCCGCGACGATCGAATCTATCGATCTGAGTAACCAACAATGCTCCTTAATCCGTTAGCTATACTGATCAAATCTACTGATCATCGCATCTAACGGTGACATATTAAATCAAGGTTGTACGCCCAAATCTCCAAACATCTAAAACACACTAAACCACGACACTACGGATTTTCATCCTTCCAAATCAGGCAATTCAAAATGCCTTTCAAATCGAATTCAAACTACGACAGGCCAGTCAAAAAGCCTTCAAACAATCAATTCAAATTCAAAGGCGTACAACCCTGTGCCCAAACTACGTTGACTCTGATTCTCCATAAGGAGATACGTAGGCACTTGGATAACCAAGGCGAGTCCCCCTCCCTAAAATCTCAATTTTCCCCTATTCAATTCTTTAGCTTAGATTCAAAGCCATAGGAAAGGGTTGAGGGTGCCTAACACCTCCCCTCAACCTGATTATAATAACTTACCCCGATCTCATAACTGCGTAGGGTTTCCTATTCGCCCTTCAGAATAGGTGGCGACTCTAAAAGCTTAATTTTTAGGGCAGGTTGCAGCACCTATACCATAGACCCTAATAGCAATCACATGAAAACATAACCCTAATAACTTTAATAATTTTAATTTATTTATTTGTTTTAATTAAAATACTTTTAATATATTTATTAATATAGTAATAATTATTTTTTAAATAAATTAATATATGATATTTATATTAAAAATTTCAATTTGTTGTTCGTTCCGATTAAATCAATTAATCGCCATGGTCAATAATAAATTTTAAAATGGTATTTAATTAAAATATAATTAGTTCTATTTGGTTAAATGGTTTCAACTATTTTATTAGTTGCGATGATTAATTCTTCTTTTTCTCATTTTAATTCGTTGTTCTTTTTAATCGAATCAATCGATTACGAGGGGTAACGATACAAATTAATTCGTAAAAATTATAAAAAAAATACTATTATTCGTTATTAGTAATAATTAAATCAATTGATTAAAATTGGTAACGATCCAACTATTAATCTGTTAACTATGGTAATTGAATCAATCGATTATTGCGGTTAATAATACAGATTAAAATCAGGGTTGTACGCCCAAACCCTAGAATACTTCACAAACCCTTTCAAAACCACAATATCAAACTACGGATTATCATAACTACAAGCCACTCAAAAAGCCTCCAAAACCATATCTAATCAAATTTCAAATTCTAAGGGCGTACAACCCGTCCCCCGAACTACGTAGACTCTGATCCTCCATAAGGAGGTACGTAGGCACTTGGTAACAAGGCGAGCCCCCTTCCTCTAAATTCTAATCATGTCAATATAATTAGCCCTATTATTACTTTCTGTTACCTTTCTTTATAAACCTTGCCATAAACCCTTATCTTTGCAATGTTAGCCTTTAGGAAAGGGTTGAGGGTGCCTAATACCTTCCCTCTACCTGATTATAATAACTTACCCCGAATATTTAAAACTGCGTAGGGTTTCCTATTCGCCCTTCAGAATAGGTGGCGACTCTAAACCTTCAATTTTAGGGCAGGTTGCTACAGCTGGCGACTGTGCTGGGGAAATACACTATAGGTTAATTATTATGCTCCTAAGGCTTGAGAGGGTTTAGGTTTGTGGTTAATGGTTTAGGTTTTTGGCGATTTTTAGGGTTTGGCAAGTTTGCCATTTTTAGGGTTTGGGGGAAGGTTTATCTTTATAATAAATATTTAATTATTTGTTTATTTATTTATTGTTTTTGGTTTTCATTAAATGTTTTATTTGTCATGTTTGCCTTAAAATGTTTAATTATATATTATATGCACTGCTTGGTATTTTTGTGTTATGTTAAAACGTAAGTGTGGGAGTTATCCTTGAGACCAGGGGGGACTTGAATCGCCTACGAGTCTCATTGATAACTCCACTCGGAGTGGGTTGAATATTCGGAAATGTCCAAAACGAGGTTTGACTTTGTTGAGGGCAGGACTGGGTATTTGGCTGATCTCTCCGAGAACCTACCCCAAAAATTCGAACCTCATGGATAAAATGAGTTGTTCTAAAATCCGAAGAGACAAAAAGTCTCGGAGGCTACGAACGACCCCATGAGACCTTCTAGAACCCCCCATAAAAAGGTAGGCTCCCTAGAGCCGCTACGTCGAACCTATGAACTTAGAATTCTTGAAATATCATAATCTGATTTGTATTTTTCTGTCATTTATGCTTGGGTTTGTTTCCTTGTTTGCTTGTTGTTGTATCTTTGTGTTTGCATGCATCATTCTCCATTTGGATCTTCATCATGTCTTATCAACACAAAAAATATACATATAAAAAAATATATATACATATTGTAAAAAATATATTTTATTGGTGAGTATGTAGGAAGGATGAGTGCTAAGAAGACAATTGTCCACTTTACCGTTTCTACTCCTGATATCAAGAAATTGAGAATAATCAAAGAGAAATTACCATCAGGTGCTTTGGATAGGTTTGTGATCCGCTATGGGGATATCTTGGATTTGCTAAGGGTAAAAGTGCAAGAAGAAGCTATCACCGGCTTGGTTCAATTCTATGATCCGCCGCTTAGATGTTTCACTTTTCAGGATTTTCAGTTGGCTCCGATTTTGGAAGAGATGAATGCTATGTTAGGATTCTCAAAAATTAAAAAGGAATTTTACACAGGTGTAGGTAAAGAAGTTGACTTTCCGGATTTGGCAAAGGCTTTGGGAGTGTCCGCTACAGAATTGAAGTCTAATTATAAAACTGATGGAGATGTGCATGGGATCAAAAGATCTTACTTAGAAAACCAAGCTTTAATATATGCTCAAAAGAAACAATGGGACATTTGTGGACATCTATTAGCTCTCTTGATTTTTGGTGTTGTTTTATTACCGAAGAATGTTGATTATATTGATCCTACCGCAATCCATGCTTTCACATCTTTTAGGATTTTTGACAAAGATCCAACTCCAACTATCCTCGCTAATATTTATTATGCTATCCATATGAAGTATGAAAAGAAGAAAGGAATGCTATTTTGTTGTGTCCATTTGCTATATTCTTGGTTGACTTCTCATCTCTACAAAGCTAGTAGTTTTATTAAAGATTTAACTAGATATGATTGGTCTCAAATATTGAGGGCTCTTAAAGCGGATTCTATTCTATGGTATGCGAAGAAATTAAATTCTGACAAGGTTATTTACAAGTGTGGGGAGTTCAACAATGTGCCATTAATGGGAACTCTTGGTTGTATTAATTATAACCCCGTTCTAGCATTGCGTCAATTGGGCCATTCTATGGATGGTGAGCCTTCCGAACAACAAGTAGAAAAATTAATTTTGCATGACAATGGGAAAGGTGAACCAAGAACATTGAAGAAAGTAATTCAAGCTTGGAAGCATGTTCAAAGAAAAGACTTTGGGCCAAAGAATGTTATTGCAAGAGAACCGTACATTAAATGGGTTCAAGAAAGAGTGGGAAAAATTTTGCTCCCTTTTGTTGTATATCCCGCATACAAGCCTGATTCTCATAATCCTGTTCCTCTATCCATCGAAGAGATAGAAGGGATCAAGGCTGCCCAAGAGGCGTCCCGAAAGGAAAAAGAAAAGTTAGAGCTTGATTTGCATCAACTTACCAACGAAAGGAGCCAACTACGCTTTGACCTTAAAGAAAAGAACCAAGAACTTCAAGCAATGAAGGAAGAGAATGATAGACAAAGGAGTAAACGGAAACGTGCAACCGAAGGAGTTCTAAGTGCTAATTTCAATCTAGAAGCACATAATGAGAGGTTGGAACAAGCAGATATAGAAATTGCAAGGTGGAGGAGGCACTATGAGAAAATTTCCCATGACAAGGCGGAATCCGAGAAAAACTTAGAAGCAGTAGTCTTTGAATTGATGGATAGAACTAAGGATCAAGAGGTGGAAATAAGGAATCTCAAATATGATCTTCAAGAAGCTCACAAATTGGGACGTGAAGAGCGTGCAAAAAGATTAGTCACGGAGGAGTTACTTTTACAGCGCACTGGGGAATACAATAGAGCTCTTCAAGCTATGGCTTCGCTTAGACAAGTGTTTGTGAGGCAAAGGGAAATATATGAGGAAACAATGAGCGAAAGGGATTATTGGAGAAGACAATTCACAATTGTTTCTACGGCAAGTGAGCATGTAAGCATGGTCCCCAAGATGCTTGAAGACTATGAAAAATGCCGAAATAATTACGATAAGCTAGTCTTTTTGTGTAATGATTTGATCGAAGATATTCCAAAGAGTTTAGAAAAAGCGGAATCTCCCCCCATCATCCTTCCCAAGGTGGTAAAAGAATTCATGGAGCTTTGTAGAGACATGGTGGACAAGTTCAAAGAAGACATCCAAAGGCGTTCTTAGTTTTATTCTATTTTCCTTGTTGCATTTTTTATTAAGTATTTTAATTTCCAATTTCAATTTCTATTTGTAAACCAACAATGAAGTAGTATTTCTTTTTTAATGAAGTGTGTTTCTTCTCCGTTACTCATTGTTCCTATAATATTCACCAAAGGATTATTTCTCTAAAAAAAAATAGTGTATATATATAAAAAAAATAAAAGGGCTATTACATATGTATATAAAAAATACATATATAAAAAAAAGAAGGGAAAAGGAGAATAATAATAGTATAAATATATATATGTATATTATAATAATGTGGATAAGACGCGAACATAGCATAATCATAACATTAATAGCATGCATATCATATTTATTTTCAAAGCATAAAGAAAAACTATCTTCATCTCCAGTCACACCATTGCAACTCGACCGCTAATCCAGACAAGATCCCAAAAGAAGAAGGCAATGGAACAATTGGAGCAGAATCAAGCCGCCCTTCGCGAGGAAATGACCCAATTGAAAGGCACTGTTGAGGACCTCAAAGAAGGAATGACCCAAATGCTGAGCTTCATGAAAGATCTCAAGGATAAGCAAGATAAGGCTAAGGAGGTTCAGGATCAGTATGAGGAGATACCTAACGATGGCAACCCATTGTTAGGATATGTTAGAGGATGTGACCCTCATAAGACAAATGCTCGCTCCTTTAAGAAGGCTACCACTACTCATGAGGAGGGAGAAGCCTCTCAATAAGGATTTATTCCTGCTGCTCCGAAGGAAGGGGCGTCTCGCACAGTTCGCATTCTTGTCAACAATCCTCTTAGGGATGAAGACTACTTGGATTTACAATATGGGGACAATGATGACACAAATCAAGTCCCTCAACCCAAGATGACTCCCCCTAACTCTGGGGATGATTCTAAAGATAGCGGACAAATCAAGGCGCTAGAAGAAAGGTTAAAGGTTGTGGAGGGGTATGATGCCTTCGATGTGGATACCTTCGAAATGAGTTTAGTCCCAGATCTGACTATTCCACACAAGTTCAAAGTTCCTAACTTTGAAAAATACAAGGGGGTCCATGGAATCACTTGCGCATGTATGTGCGAAAAATGGCCGCTTATGCTCATGATCAGAAGTTAATGATACACTTCTTCCAGGACAGCTTAAGCGAAGCATCTGTTGATTGGTACATGCAATTGGAGAAGTCCTACATCCGAAGCTGGAATGACCTTGCTAATACATTCCTGAAGCAATACAAGTACAATTTGGACATGGCGCCTAACCGAATGCAACTCCAAAATTTGTCGCAAAAGAAAGAGGAATCGTTCAAGGAGTACGCCCAGAGGTGGAGGGAAATGGCTTCCCGAGTCCAACCTCCCTTGTTGGAGAAGGAGCTGGTAGACATGTTTATGGCTACGTTGCAAGGACCATACTACGATAAGATGTTCGGAAGCGTATCTTCAGGGTTTTCAGACTTAGTGGTTATCGGTGAAAGGATCGAGAACGGAATTAAGAATGGGAAGATACAAGGGGCATCGTCTGGATCTTATCAGTCAAAGAGGCCTACTCCCACCTTCCCAAAGAAGAAGGAAGAAGAGACTAATGCAGTGGTGCATCAGGAAGCTAGACCTCCCATGTCATTCCCACTGCAACAAAACCGGTTTCAAGGGCCTCAAAGGAGATTCAATCCTCTACCTACTTTCAAAAAGGAGATACTGAGATATTTGATAAGCGAGTCCTTAGTAGAAATCAAACCATTGGCCCCTCCTCCTCCAGGAAAAATCACACCCAATTACAAACCCAATGAGAGGTGTGAATATCATGCCAATTCTCCCGAGCATACATTGGAGAAATGTTGGGCTTTCAAGCACATAGTTAAAGATCTGATAGAGTCAGGGGCAATCGCCTTTGACAAACCCAATGTGAAAACAAATCCTATGCCACACCATGATGGTGCAGTCAATGCAATAGAAGTCGTCAATGAGCAAGAGTTGGTTCAACAAAGGAACTCCCCCATAGATGCACTTAAGAGGTATCTTCTTATAAAGGGGTTTATCCTAGAACATAACGAGGCTTTTAAAGACACTTTGCAGAGGCTCATGGACCAAGGGTTGATTCAGCTGAAGGAACATCCTGAGGAAGAGTATGTAGCTATGGTGGAAAGGAACGAGCCTTTAATGATACCCACTCAAGGGGCAAGAAATACATTAATCATCCCATGCTCTAGACCACCATTGATGATACCTACGCAAGAGCGCACTGGGATCATCCCAATCAAAGAACCATATCCTTTGGACAAGATGAAAGCAGTACCATGGGAGTACGAGGCTGATACCAATACTACTGTGTTGAGCATTGTTGGCCCTGGGGGCATGACCCGTAGTGGGCGCATATTCAAAACTGCACAAGCACAACCAACGTCTAATGAAAATTTGACACAATCTGGTGACCAAGCTGTTATGAGACCGAATAACGAGACTGAGCCCAAGGATAAAGAAGCTACCAACAAGGATGCTGAGGAGTTTCTTGCTTTAATCAAGGAGAGTGACTATAGGGTGGTAGATCAGTTGCAACAGACACCATCTAAAATATCACTCTTATCACTACTGATACACTCCGAGAGGCATCGAGATACCTTGATGAAGATTCTGAATGCCGCCCATGTAACTAAGGACATCACAGTCAATCAATTCGATATGATGGTGGCTAATCTAACTGCTGGGGCATGCCTGGGTTTTAGTGATAATGATTTGCCTCCACAGGGAAAGGCACACAACAAAGCCTTGCATATCTCCATACAATGTGGAAAGGCTCATCTGGCTAGAGTTTTGATTGACACAGGTTCATCATTAAATGTGATGCCAAAAGCTACACTTGACAAAATAGCCTTTGAGGGACTTGTGGTTAGGCCAAGTCGTCTGGTGGTTTAGGCTTTCGATGGATCACAGAGTCCGGTGTTTGGAGAAGTGGACCTTCCTGTTATAGTTGGTCCTCACACTTTCTGCATCAATTTCCAAGTGATGGAGATTGAACCAGCTTATACCTGCCTACTAGGGCGTCCTTGGATTCACGCAGCTGGGGCAGTCACCTCCACCCTCCATCAGAAATTAAAATTTGTGGATGGGAATTCCATAGTGACCATTAATGGAGAAGAGGATATATTTGTCAGCAACCTGGATTCATACAGATATATCGAGGCTGGAGAAGGAGCACTGGGTACTGCATGCCAAGCACTGGAGATTGCAACTGCTGTTACACTACCTGTGGAGAAGGTGTGAAGGGCGGTAACATCTTGGAAAGATCTACAAGACATGGATATGGAGGGCTGGGGCAAGCTACCAGAGGTCTTGGAGAAGAAAGATCGCCTAGGGTTAGGATACCAACCATCAAGGATCACAAGCACTGAGAAGGAGGAACAACGATTCCCCCAAATTATGCAGACTTTTGTGACCGGCGGGTATGAACATGTGGCTATGGTGTCCAACAAGGATTCTCAGGAAGGAACGTCCAACTTCATCCGAGAGATCAGGCCAGGAGAACAGCTGCAGAATTGGACAAGTCTGGAGATACCGGAGATAGTTTTCATTTCGAAGTAATTTGCTTTTTGTGTTTTATTTCCTTTCGTATTAAAAAAAAACCGGTAACGCTCATGCCTCGCCCGAAGCATAGAGTCTGTTTGTAAGGGCCCCATTTACTTTCAAAGTTTAAAGTTTATCAATAAAATTTGTCTTTGCATTTGGTATCGAAAACATCGTCTTTTCTCGCATTTATTTCTTTTCTTTTCAAAAATGACAAATAAATTTCGCACACAAAAGCACAATCATATCTGCATACTGAAAATAAAACATAAAAACATGTGTAGATCACCTTCTAACACTACCGGTAATAATACTGCTGAAACTCTATATAAACTCGAGGCTCTCGCTAATCAGTCCGAAGAAGGGGATAAGGAAGACGATGAACTTCCGGAAGAGTTGTCAAGGTTAATGGATAAGGAATCCAAAAGTATGCTCCCTCCTCAAGAGGCCATTGAAACCATAAATCTGGGAACAGATGAAGAACCCAAGAACATTAAGATTGGGGCAACACTAAACGAGGACGTGAAAGCAACGCTAATCAAGCTTCTCCGCGAGTATGCAGAGATATTTGCTTGGTCATACCGTGACATGCCAGGGTTGGATACGGATATTGTCATGCATAGGTTACCGCTCAAAGAAGGATGTGCACCCGTCAGACAAAAGCGCAGAAGAGTTCGACTGGATATGGATAACAAAATCAGAGAAGAGGTGCTCAAACAATTCGACGCCGGGTTTCTTGCTGTGGTTGACTATCCACCGTGGATTGCCAACATAGTGCCAGTTCCTAAGAAAGATGGGAAAGTACGCATGTGTTTGGATTATAGGGATTTAAACAAAGCAAGTCCTAAAGACGATTTTCCACTACCGCACATAGATGTGTTGGTGGATAATACAGCGCAAGCGTCGGTGTTCTCCTTCATGGATGGGTTCTCTGGGTATAATCAAATCAAAATGGCTCCCGAAGACATGGAGAAGACAACCTTCATGACATCTTGGGGCACCTTCTGCTTCAAGGTAATGCCTTTTGGATTGCGAAATGCAGGGGCAACATATCAAAGAGCCATGGTTACACTGTTCCATGACATGATCCACAAGGAGGTTGAAGTATACGTAGACGATATGATTGCCAAGTCTTGTACCGAAGAAGAGCATATCACACATCTGCAAAAGTTGTTCGAGCACTTAAAGAAGTTCAAGCTGAGGTTGAACCCGAACAAATGCACATTCGGTGTAAGGTCAGGAAAGCTGTTGGGATTCATTGTAAGCCAACGAGGCATAGAGGTAGATCCCGACAAGGTGAAGGCTATACAAGAAATGCCTTCTCCAAGGACAGAAAAGGAAGTACGTGGATTCTTGGGTCGACTAAATTACATCTCAAGGTTCATTTCACACCTAACAGCTATGTGTGAGCCTATATTCAAGCTACTCAGGAAAGATCAGCCAATCAAGTGGAATGACGATTGTCAAGTAGCCTTTGAAACTATAAAGAACTACTTACAAGAACCACCGATACTCTTACCTCCCGTGCCAGGAAGACCGCTGATCATGTACCTCACAGTTCTCGAAAGATCTATGGGGTGTGTACTGAGGCAACAAGATGAAACAGGCAGAAAAGAACACGCTATTTATTACCTTAGTAAGAAATTCACGGATTGCGAATCTCGGTATTCACCATTGGAAAAGACATGCTGTGCCCTAGCATGGGCCTCCAAACGTCTAAGGCAATATATGCTGAACCATTCCAGATGGCTGATATCGAGGATGGATCCTTTGAAATACGTGTTCGAAAAACAAGCCCTCACGGGGAGAATCGCAAGATGGCAAATGTTACTGTCAGAATACGACATACAATACGTCACTCAAAAGGCAATAAAAGGGAGTGTACTGGCAGAACATCTAGCTCACCAACCCATCGAGGAGTATCAGTCTATGAAGTTCGACTTCCCCGATGAGGACATTATGCTAGTAAGAGACTACGAAATACCAGGACCCGATGAAGGACCCAAACCGGGCTTGGTATGGACACTTATGTTCGATGGAGCCTCAAATGCATATGGACGCGGTATAGGGGCAGTCTTGACATCTCCTGACAATCGTCACTTACCTTTTACTGCAAGACTATGCTTTGACTGCACCAACAACATTGCAGAATACGAAGCATGTATATTGGGATTAGAAGCTGCAATAGATCTGAGGATTAAACTACTTGAAGTGTATGGGGACTCAGCACTGGTAATACACCAAGTCAATAAAGAATGGGATACTCGAGATGCAAAGCTAATCCCATATCAAGATCTTATACTAGAGTTAATGGCTGAATTCGAGATAATCAATTTTACTCATATCCCAAGGGAAGAAAATCAAATGGCGGATGCACTGGTAACACTCTCCTCTATGTTCAAAGTGACCTGGCCAAACCATGAACCACGGATAATGATTAGACACTTTGATGAGCCTGCCTATTGTCTCACAATCGAGGAAGAGTCTGATGACAAACCATGGTACCACGATATCAAAAGGTACTTGGAGAAACAAGAATACCCAGAGGACGCCTCTACGATTGATAAAAAGACACTAAGGAGACTAGCATCTAAGTTCTTCCCGAGCGGAAATTTCCTATACAAACGAAACTACGACTCGGTGTTATTAAGGTGTGTGGATAAAAATGAAGCTAAGGAGATTATCAGAGAAGTACACGAAGGAACATTCGGGACTCATGCGAATGGACACTCAATGGCGAGAAAAATACTGCGAGCAGGGTATTATTGGTTAACAATGGAAGCCGACTGTTTCCAATACGCAAGAGCATGTCACAAGTGCCAGATTTACGCTGACAAAGTACATGTACCGCCAAATCCGTTGAACGTCCTGAGTTCACCGTGGCCATTCGCAATGTGGGGGATTGACATGATAGGGATGATCGAACCGAAAGCTTCGAATGGACACCGATTCATATTGGTTGCCATCGACTATTTCACCAAGTGGGTCGAGGCTGCTTCATACACTAATGTAACAAGACAAGTGGTTACCCGGTTCATCAAACATAACCTCATATGCCGATATGGGATTCCAAGTAGAATCATCACTGACAATGGGTCGAACCTGAACAATAATATGATGAAGGAGTTGTGCGAAGAATTCAAAATTGAACACCATAATTCTTCACCATATAGGCCTAATATGAATGGCGCTGTTGAAGCAGCAAACAAGAATATCAAAAAGATAATACAAAAGATGGTGAAGACGTACAAGGATTGGCATGAAATGCTTCCCTTCGCCTTACACGGTTACAGGACTTCAGTACGCACATCCACAGGGGCAACCCCTTTCTCTTTAGTCTATGGTATGGAAGCAGTTCTTCCCATTGAAGTGGAGATCCCCTCTTTAAGAGTCCTAGCTGATACAAAGTTAGAAGAATCGGAATGGGTAAAAACCCGTTTTGATCAGCTGAATCTCATTGAAGAAAAGCGACTGACAGCTTTGTGTCACGGACAACTCTATCAAAAAAGAATGAAAAAGGAGTTCGATAAAAAGGTCCGTCCTCAAACTTACAAAGAAGGTGATCTTGTTCTCAAGAAAATTCTATTACCTCGACTTGACGCCCGCGGAAAATGGACACCTAACTATGAAGGCCCATATGTTGTAAAAACGATGTTCTCAGGAGGAGCATTGGTTCTCACTACAATGGATGGGGACGAGCTACCGCACCCAATCAACTCTGACGAGGTCAAAAAGTATTACGCCTAGCAAAGGCAAGACTACCGGCTGTAAACCAAAGACGAACTTCGAAGGATAGGGATTCGTGCACTTATCCACTTCTAAGGTCGAAGGATTACTGGGACCCTCGATAACAAAGGAGTAACGGCAATATTAATATCATTTCTATTTGTCATTTTCTTTTCTTGCATTTTTGTACATTTGCCAATTCAAGGCAACATCAATAAAGTTTCTCTTTTCTTTTGCATACTGCGCCTTCTCTCTCATTTCAATACCATTTGCAAAGGAGAAATTATTTTCATAAGCTTTAACTTGAATTTAACATGAAAAACTTACAAACTGTCAATACAAAAGCAATAGGATAAAACTACGAAATCTCCGGAAGGCTACATACGCCCTACGCTGCGATCGTTCCGATCTACCACAATTCTTTCATAAAGGATGATATCAACGGATCATTCAAAATAATCCGAACTAGGAATCACGGACATTTCAAAAGGGGTTAAACAAAAGCAATGGGTGATGAGGAGATAGGGTGTTGGGGTTATCATACTTATTCATTTGCATACACGTAACATTTACATACGTAAATATTCATACATATACATCATACAAACAACAGGGGCATATACACGCGCATAATGCATACACGAGATGCATACGCATTTGCAAAACAAATTTCTACGCGGGTGAAACTTGTCCGAACAAGGACAAACAATACTATTGTTGCAGGTAAGTTTGCGATAACCCTCGCAAATGATCCTATTGGTGCATGCAAGTTTGCGATAACCCTCGCAAATGATCCTATTGGTGCAGGCAAGTTTGCGATAACCCTCGCAAATGATCCTATTGGTGCAGGCAAGTTTGCGATAACCCTCGCAAATGATCCTATTGGTGCAGGCAAGTTTGCGATAACCCACGCAAATGATCCTATTGGTGCAGGTAAGTTTGCTATAAGCATAGCAAATGATCCCCTTGGTGCAGGTGAATTTGTCCGGACAAGGATAAAGGATCCTAATGGTGCAGGTGAAATTTGTCCGAACCAGGACAGATGATCCGAATGGTGCAGGCGAGCTTGTTAGAGCTATGACAAGTAATCCTATTGGTGCAGGTAAACTTACTAGAACTATAGTAAGTGGGGGTTCACAGACTACGGAAACTTACTAGAACTATAGTAAGTGGGGTCCACAAATTACGAAAGTTTGCTATCGATGGTAGCAAGTTGATCATACAACTAACTACAAGTCCTCGCTATGTAAGACTCAGGCTTTAGTAGGACGATTCTTTCTCTCACACTCAAGCACGGGATAAATTTAGGGGTCTTCCATTATTTAATAACTCTTCGATCCGAACAACGTGAGACCTGCGTATTCTCACGCCATTCGATCCAATGTAATTAAATAGGGGCAGCTGTCATACCCCAAAATTTGCCTTCCATATTTCACTCACATGGATTCAATGCTCAAGGGTTTCATCAAGGAATTACACAAGGTTCTTCTAAAACTAGGGTTGGGTATCTTCCTAAGGTAATGGGATAAGTGAAGTCCCAATGAAGTCCCCATGATTCACTATGCTCTAAGGTGCTTATATAACAAAGGTCAAGATTCAATTCCAAAGTTTGCTCATTCAATGGTCCAGATGATCCACAGTCAACAGGTTTGACCTAAAAGTCAACCATAATCAAAGCACAGTCAAAACCTCTCAATTTTGGTCAACATAAAGTACGAAAGGTTATATCCATCATTTGATCAAAGATTAATCATGATTCCATAAATAGAAACTCAGAGATGAACAAATACAAAAAGGTTCAAATTAGGGTTTCTCTAGGAAAAGTCAACTCAACTTTGACTGACCATAACTTTCACATGGAACATCAAAAATTCCCCACTCAAATCCTATTCTGAAGGAAATTGGATTCTCTACAACTTTGTCTCTCACAAGCCAAGGCTAGAAATGCTTCATTTGAGAGGTATGATATAAAAGATTACAGGTCCTTTTCAAGCATCCCTCAAAAGCAGTTTTTTGTCAAAAAGGATATGATCAAGATAAAAGTTCCAAATGAAAAATATGTTCCAAAGTGGTTTATAGAGGACTCTTGAGGTTAGTCCTAGAACTCCTTCATAGCTTAAAAATTGAGTGAGATATGCTTGATCAAAGTTGGTTAAATTTTGGAGGCAAAATGTGAAATAAGAAGGTTCAAATTGGATTTTTTTTGCAAATGGGCCTATGGTATTATGACTCAATCTTGTTCCACAAGTCATTAGTGTTATCAAAACCATGTGCCACGAAAATTAAACATTTTATTTGATTTTATATGATTTTATTTCATCTAAAATAATTTTATTAGTGGGAAAATAAAATATTTTGTTAAAGAGTTGCATATGGATTGATTCCAATCAACATTAATGGCCAAATGCAATATAATTTTCGTGCACATTGATTGGAGAAAGATCAATACAAAATAAGGACAAAAATAGCAAGATTATATCCAAAAATAAAATCAAGTTTTCTCAAAATTGCAAGATTGGATTCAAGTGAGGTTTTGGACAATTTTATTGACCTAATCCATTGCCTATAAGTATCTAAAGCATACCACACGAATAAGGGTTGAAAATCTGGACCAGAGGCACAAGCTCAAGAACTCAAAAACTCATCAAAAACTTGAGATTCGGTTTTGGAGAATCATGCATTTTCAAGGAGAATTAAAGGGTGCAAAACGTTCCTTGAAAGATTCTGAAGGTGTTGGGATCGCTACTCTGCATCAATACCCCCAGAATAACCTCCAATTGGCCAAGGTATGTTGCTCTGAACATTGGATCGATTGGCATAATTTGTGCATCCTCATGTTAAATTGTTTGTGTATTATGATTCATATGGTTATTGTGAACGTTTCTGGATCATTAGATTAAAGTTTGGGTGGTTGAAACTGACTTTGCCATTAACGTCCGAGTTGAGTTTCTTAGGGTTTGATTGGGGTTTTTTTGGTAGAAGTAAAATTAGGTTAAATCAAGCGCAGGGTTGAATTGGTATGGTCTAGACGAGACGTTTTGAATAGGTGCGAAACATTTATTGTTAGGTATATGCTATTCGCTATTGTCCAGGTACGTTTGCTACAAACGAATCCCTAGCGGATTCGTAGCTAATTTTGCAGAAAAACTCAGGTTTGGGGGAGGAAGATGATAACGTGGCAATTGGTCATTGGGTCCTTTAAATTTCACGCGCGTTTTTCTTGTTCTTGTTTATGTTTGTTATTTGTCTTATTGAACGCATGTTTTAAACACAAGAAACGTTTAGCCGGGGTGGTTAAACCATGGGGTATGTGAGAGGGCGTGGGTTCGAGACCCCCCTCCAACACTTATTTTTTTCTGAATTTCTCAGCCCCTGATTCCATGCGCTGCCAGCTAGGTAACTCACCATACACCCTCCAGATCTAGCCATTCAACCTCCACTCAGCTTAGATCCAACGTATCCAGAACTTGTTCCTATACCATAGACCCTAATAGCAATCACATGGAAACATAACCCTAATAACTTTAATAATTTTAATTTATTTATTTGTTTTAATTAAAATACTTTTAATATATTTATTAATATAGTAATAATTATTTTTTAAATAAATTAATGTATGATATTTATATTAAAAATTTCAATTTGTTGTTCGTTCCGATTAAATCAATTAATCGCTATGGTCAATAATAAATTTTAAAATGGTATTTAATTAAAATATAATTAGTTCTATTTGGTTAAATGGTTTCAACTATTTTATTAGTTGCGATGATTAATTCTTCTTTTTCTCATTTTAATTCGTTGTTCTTTTTAATCGAATCAATCGATTATGAGGGGTAACGATACAAATTAATTCGTAAAAATTATAAAAAAATACTATTATTCGTTATTAGTAATAATTAAATCAATTGATTAAAATTGGTAACGATCCAACTACTAATCTGTTAACTATGGTAATTGAATCAATCGATTATTGCGGTTAATAGTACAAATTAAAATCAGGGTTGTATGCCCAAACCCTAAAATACTTCACAAACCCTTTCAAAACCACAATATCAAACTACGGATTATCATAACTACATACCACTCAAAAAGCCTCCAAAACCATATCTAATCAAATTTCAAATTCTAAGGGCGTACAACCCGTCCCCCGAAGTACAGTCAAAACTCCTGATTTTTTGTCAAGATCCTCATATTGAAGTATCATTCACCATTTGATCAATAATTGATCATGGTTCATCAAGGAAAGATAAAAAATCAACAATTCAAAAAGTTTCTAAATTAGGGTTTGTATAGGAGGAAGTCAACTGAACTTTGACCAGACATAACTCTCACATGGAACATCAGAAATTTTCCATCCAAAGCTCATTTTGAAGGAAATTTGATTATCTACAAATTTGGGTCTCACAAGCAAAGGCTAAAAATGCTTCATTTGGGAGATATGAACCAAAACATTATAGGTCCTTTTCAAAAGTCAAACAAAAGTCATTTTTTTCAAAAGGACACACAAGGAGCATGGAAAATTATTTTGACATGGGACCAAAAACACTGGTTAGAGGACTCTTCAAGGTTTCTAAAGAGTCCAAGAACTCTTCCATACCTCAAAAATTGAGAGAGATAGGCCTTGTCAAAGTTGGATTATTTTGGAGGGAAAAATGTGAAGAAATTTGAACATTTTTGCAAATAGTCCCAATATCTTATGATCCAAACTTGATTCACAAGTCATCCAAGGCCCCAAACATGATGTCCACGAATTATTTGATTTTTATTCTGATTTTTATGAATTATTAATCAATTAAAAGTGATAAATAATTCATATAAATTATAGAAAATCAAATATTTGATTTAGAAAATATATGGGAATCAAATCCAATCACCATTCATACCAAAATACTGAATCAAATTTGTGCAAATAGGGTTAAGAGTGATTGAATCACATATTGGACAAATTTAGTAAGATTTCCAAATCAAATTTCCAAAAAATTGAAATCAAAGATTTAGCAAGATTCAAGTCAAATTATTCACCCTAATTTAATCCTCTATAAGTACATAACTAATTCAGAGGGCAAGGGTTATGAATTCTGCAGCAGAGGAACCCTAAATCCGAGCTTCAAAAGGCCAAAAAATCTCAATCACGTTTTCCAGTTGCAGGCGAATTCAAGGATTCTTTTTGATCAATTCATATCCCTAAGGCATCAAGGAAGCTTCCCAGATTGGTTTCGAGTCTTGAAGCATTGCAAATCATCGCCAAAAACCCCACGGTTTGTCAAACTTTAAACTGCATCGTATCCATACATACATGCATCTTTAATCAATTTTAATTGCATATTCTTGTTCATCTTGATGTGTTTATCAATTCTAGAGTTTAATTATGTTTTGGCGTTGATATGAAGAAGATACCATGTTAGGGTTCATGTTCCTAAATTTGGGTTTTTTAAACCACGTTAAATTAGACCTTAAGACAGGTACTATTGAGTTCGCGTGGTCGAGACGAATTCGTTCTTGCTATTGCGCCAAATTTCTATGGCCGTTTGCACCTATTCGTTATTCGCAGGTGTAAAAGGTGCATGTTTTTTATACCTAACCTGCAACGAGCGAGGGCTTGATGCAGGTTTCACGTGAAGAAGACGACGAGGTGTCGTCGTTTGATTAGTCCGTTTGAATTCTTTTGCGCGCGTTTTCCTTTTTGGTTCAGGTGGATCTGGTGCATATTCGCTCACGTGTATGGAATGTGTTCCTCTCATCGCTGTCGTCAGCTGCTTCTCTCTCTCAATCCAACGTACCAGGGCATGAGTGTGCATCCAATCCACACGCGCGCTGCACACGATCATTAGTTAAGTTTTCTTTAAATTTTTTTATTTTTAATTACACAACTTATATTTTGTTCATTTTATATGTATACATGTTTGTTCCTTTTCTTTTTATTTTCTTTTAATAAACATATTTATTAAAATTCCTTTTTTTACAAATAACCAAATAACATTTATAATATTTATTTTATTTAGTTAATTTTATTTATTTATTTATATTATTTATATTTATTATATTTATCTTTTTATATACAATACTTATTTAGTTATTTTCTTTTATATATTTATTTCATTTATAATAACTAGTGTGCTTTTTTTATTTATTTTAATTAGATAATTTATTTAAATATTTTTAATAAATTCCTATTTATTTTATTTTAATTCATAAAATCATAAAAGTGCTTTTGTCTGATTATATCTATTTTCTTCGATTTAATTAATTAGGTTGCGAAACCAATAATTAATTAAATCGATTTGTTACTTTATTTAATTTACGCCTGAATCAGGGTTTACAAGGATTCGCCCTACACTAAAAAAATATTTTTTTTTTGTGTATTCTTTTCAGGGTTCCTTCCGACTACGCGCCACGCCTATTACAAAGCTAAGTCCCGATCTAATCCTTATTTAAATATATTTATTTTAGGGTTTACCTTTAAATATAATGAACTCCGCCTACACTCAAATCTTTTTCTGTTTGCCTTTGCTCTGCCAATTTTTTCAGGGTTAACCCCAAGTACTCCCGACTACGAACCATATCAGATCAAATCCAAAGCCAAGTCTTTTCCATGTTTTTATTTTCTTTTTCCTTTTTATTTAATTAGGGTTAGCCTTAATTGTCAGTGAATTGATAATGCACTCACCCCTTCGCGTTTATTTTTCCTTTTCCAATTTTCAGGGTTGGTCAACCAGTCAGAGCTCGAATGTCGGTAACCCTGAAATTCATCTTTTTATTTTCTTATTATTATTACTTATGCCAAACCCTATTGCACTATGAATCCGCTGGTTTCTTTTTCCCCTTCCCCATATTATTGTGTGGTTAGTAATCCTAGGGAGTGCAAGCCTTTTAATCAACTTAGAATAACTAATTATAAGATAATTTCTGAATTGAATCACGTGATTGTTGCACCCACGCACGCTTTTTTGGTAACCCCTCTTGTTGCCTGTTGTCTGTTGCCTGCTGCCTTGTGTTTTTGCAGAATAGCCATGTCCCTCGAATACGAGGATATCTCAGCAATGTTGCCCTAAATTCATTCTCAAGGTCATAAGTCCCTAATGATGGTGCCTTCGATTCGCCAAATATGACCTCGTCCCTCGAAGTTGCCTACGAAGTGCTGAGGTATCCTCTGGTTGCCTACGAAAGGCTATTCTGATCCTTCCCTTAGACTATCTGCCTCTCTATGGCATGGGTCAGTCTTATGGCAAACGATATTGCGACGACCCTTCAACCTCCAAATGAAAGGCTTCCTGCCCTCTTATGGCATGGATAGACCCTTTCACCCTGAAAGGCTAAAAGAACCTTTTTACAAATATCAAGGTAATTTTCCCTTAATTGCATGCTCTGGTTTAAAAATCTTTTTCTTACCCTTTTTCTAAACATTTTCAAGGCTACGCTCATTTACGAGCTAAAGTCCTTGTTTCTTCTTCTACATTTCTTTTCGAAACGAGCAAAGCAATTAAGAGCCCATGGAAAACCATGGATGCAAAGGATGCCTTACACCTTCCCTTTGCATAAATTACCCCCCGAACTCAGTTTTCTTAAAAAGGTTTTTTCCTGTTCTTTTAGCCTTTCTATTTATTTGGATAAAATAAAAGTCGGTGGCGACTCTTGCTTACCGTACATTTCAAATAAAGTCAGTTCATCGTATTACAGAACTAGCGACTCTGCTGGGGAGAATTTTCTTATAAAAGAGGGGTTACCTTAAAATTTTAGGAACACTTTAAATGTTTTCTATTTGCTTGCTTTTCTTGTTTTATTTTTCAGGGGCGTTTTGGGAATTAACTGAAGGACGAGTCCTACACCCGGATTCAAGTACATCTAGGATAGGAAGTGGCATAGTCATGGCGACCTCCTTCATGTATGTGGAGGATTGGTCAATATGAGAGTTCACGCTTTATTTAGGCCTCTATGGGTGTTTGCATGCTTCTCTTGTATTAGGGATGTTCGTGCGGATGTCCGTGGGTGAGTCGGAGCTTAAAGACCTTTAGTTACCTTTAACCCATCTTGACTTTTAGGAATGTAGTGGGGGGACTACTCTTGATGTATGTTGAGAGCATAGTCGCTACCCGATACTACAGCTCAGTTAGGCTTTTTCTCAAAGTATCATTGCATGGTATGTATGTATCATGTTCGAGGGTGCTTTAGGAGGACTGACAATTCTGGGTAAGTCGGTAGAACCCATTGCTGATATCATCTTTATCCTTAGAAATACCCTTGGGAAGGGTATCTCACATGATTTAAACTCCATGCAAGCCAAGCCTAAGGAAATTGTGTGATTTGTCTGGACTTATTTGTGTTTGTGCATCATGCATACATGCATCATTCATACATGGCATGTGTCATACCCTAATTTTTGACCCCCCTGAGATGACATATCTTCAGGATTTTCATCAGGTCAAAGCAAGTACCCAGAGCAGTCACTTCCTCATTTGGCATTTAATCAAGGATGTTCAAAGACAAGAAAACTCAGGCAAAGGATCAATCAGTAGAAGGATTAGTCTCTAACATAATCATAGGACTCAAGAGCTTCATTTTTTCACCTATGATTGATTAGACACCCAGTCCTCTGAGTACAGATTTACTCAGGTCACCAGACTAGGGTTTTTGAGCCTATCAAGGACTAAAATCAGGGATCACCTTTGGGAAACCCTAAAAATCCCCAGGGGATCATTCAAAGACATCAATCATCTTCAAATAGCTCATATGACAAGATCCACTCGACATCACACCTCAATTCAAGATCCACAGTCACCAATTTCATCTGGTCGACAATTAGGGTTTTTAACCTAATTCATCTGGATAGTTGACTTTTAATCAGGGCATGGATCCAAAACTCAAGACATGATTCAAGAACCTCTTATACCTCAATATAACCCATTTACATCACTCATTTGAGGAGAAGATCTTAATTCCACACAAAAGTCCAAAATCTCACCTTATCTGGAAAAAGTCAACTGTATGGGATCACCTTTGACTTTTAAGATTTTTGGTCAAACCATGACTTTCAAGGATCAATATCATCAATATATGGATATTAAAGTCATTTGACCAAAGAAATTCAAGAAGAATCTTCAAGGAGCAAAAAGTCGGGAATTAGGGTTTTTGAGGGCATTGTGGGAACTCAAAATTTCACTTACACAACTCAAAAAACTTCCAACATGAAAGTTGTAGATCTTGCAAAATAAAACAACATCTTACAATGGAACTTTTTTCAAAAGATCAATCATTTAAGAGATTTGGAAATTTTGAAGTTTTAGGTCATAAACACTTAAAAAATTTTCTAAGTGTTTTTAACCTAGTTTTCTTCCAACTTTGGCCTCATTTTTCACAAATTTGCCAAAGGATTCTGAAGGAACCATAAACTAATGATTTGAAGTAGATGTTTAGGGCTTTCCAAATTGTGTTCAACCTTCTCCAAATTCATTTTGAGCTAAGAGTTATGCTTGTTCAAAGTTGGCCTCATGAAGTGAAATTATAGGTCATGTACAATTTGAAACTTTGCAATTTTGTGCATTTTGCTTCACTAAGTGATGCTACACGACCTCTAATGCATCTGAAAACATGCCATGCATCCAAATTCATCATTGCATAAGGATTAGAGAAGATTCCCAAAAAACAAAGGCATGTGATTATGTAATGATTGCATTTTTTAATTTATGGCAAATGATGAATCATCAAGGAATCTTATTCTAAGCCAATTAGAACTCTCCTCTGAATCAGAAATGTTCCCTTAGATCATACAAGATCAATGGTTGGGGAAGCTAGCCCGAAAATGCATCATTGCATTTAGGATCTTTTCAAATTTTCTTCTTGGCTAAGAAACCAAACTCACTACACTAAGCAAGCTTGCTATGTTCAATTGCTCTAAGCCATTTGCCTATAAATAGAGGGCTCTTTCTCATTCAGAAAACACACCAAAGCAACATAATTCTTGCTTTCTCTCTTCTTCCTTCATACTTAAGGTTTTCAAAGGTTCTTTGGCAAGAAGACTTGGATTCTTCAAACCAGAGCTCTTCCTTTGGAATTAAGTATTCAAACACCTTAGGGGAGTCATTTAGAGGTGATCCAAACCTCTGAAACACTTCTGGGCGTGAAGAATCATCATCTTCACCTCTCACTTGGAGCTGTTGCAGTTGGGGTCGAGCAAGAAGTTTTGGGCACTTTCAGTCCAAGCCAGGCATCTCAACACCTTCCAAAGGAGTCATTGAAGCTATCTGGATCGTTACAACAGCTCTGTAACACCTTTTGATCAGAGCCAAATCTTCATTTTTCAAGTAAGTTTCAAAAGCTTCAAACTCTATGATTCACGCATGATAAATTTAAAATGAAGTTACCAGTTGGTTTCTGCACCTTCATAGATCATTAGCCCTCAATCAATTGCATCAAATCATGCATATATAGTATTTCATGTTTAATTTCAATTTTAGGGTTCTTAGTGTTCATGCTTTAGAATTTTATGTTATACTGAAAATAAATAAAATTAAAGGACACCATCATAATCCTCGTCCAAAAACTTACCATTCACCCTCCAACACTTATTTTTTTCTGAATTTCTCAGCCCCTGATTCCATGCGCTGCCAGCTAGGTAACTCACCATACACCCTCCAGATCTAGCTATTAAACCTCCACTCAGCTTAGATCCAACGTATCCAGAACTTGTTCCTATACCATAGACCCTAATAGCAATCACATGGAAACATAACCCTAATAACTTTAATAATTTTAATTTATTTATTTGTTTTAATTAAAATACTTTTAATATATTTATTAATATAGTAATAATTATTTTTTGAATAAATTAATATATGATATTTATATTAAAAATTTCAATTTGTTGTTCGTTCCGATTAAATCAATTAATCGCTATGGTCAATAATAAATTTTAAAATGGTATTTAATTAAAATATAATTAGTTCTATTTGGTTAAATGGTTTCAACTATTTTATTAGTTGCATGATTAATTCTTCTTTTTCTCATTTTAATTCGTTGTTCTTTTTAATCGAATCAATCGATTATGAGGGGTAACGATACAAATTAATTCGTAAAAATTATAAAAAAATACTATTATTCGTTATTAGTAATAATTAAATCAATTGATTAAAATTGGTAACGATCCAACTACTAATCTGTTAATTATGGTAATTGAATCAATCGATTATTGCGGTTAATAGTACAAATTAAAATCAGGGTTGTATGCCCAAACCCTAAAATACTTCACAAACCCTTTCAAAACCACAATATCAAACTACGGATTATCATAACTACAGACCACTCAAAAAGCCTCCAAAACCATATCTAATCAAATTTCAAATTCTAAGGGCGTACAACCCGTCCCCCGAAGTACAGTCAAAACTCCTGATTTTTTGTCAAGATCCTCATATTGAAGTATCATTCACCATTTGATCAATAATTGATCATGGTTCATCAAGGAAAGATAAAAAATCAACAATTCAAAAAGTTTCTAAATTAGGGTTTGTATAGGAGGAAGTCAACTGAACTTTGACCAGACATAACTCTCACATGGAACATCAGAAATTTTCCATCCAAAGCTCATTTTGAAGGAAATTTGATTATCTACAAATTTGGGTCTCACAAGCAAAGGCTAAAAATGCTTCATTTGGGAGATATGAACCAAAACATTATAGGTCCTTTTCAAAAGTCAAACAAAAGTCATTTTTTTCAAAAGGACACACAAGGAGCATGGAAAATTATTTTGACATGGGACCAAAAACACTGGTTAGAGGACTCTTCAAGGTTTCTAAAGAGTCCAAGAACTCTTCCATACCTCAAAAATTGAGAGAGATAGGCCTGGTCAAAGTTGGATTATTTTGGAGGGAAAAATGTGAAGAAATTTGAACATTTTTGCAAATAGTCCCAATATCTTATGATCCAATCTTGATTCACAAGTCATCCAAGGCCCCAAACATGATGTCCACGAATTATTTGATTTTTATTCTGATTTTTATGAATTATTAATCAATTAAAAGTGATAAATAATTCATATAAATTATAGAAAATCAAATATTTGATTTAGAAAATATATGGGAATCAAATCCAATCACCATTCATACCAAAATACTGAATCAAATTTGTGCAAATAGGGTTAAGAGTGATTGAATCACATATTGGACAAATTTAGTAAGATTTCCAAATCAAATTTCCAAAAAATTGAAATCAAAGATTTAGCAAGATTCAAGTCAAATTATTCACCCTAATTTAATCCTCTATAAGTACATAACTAATTCAGAGGGCAAGGGTTATGAATTCTGCAGCAGAGGAACCCTAAATCCGAGCTTCAAAAGGCCAAAAAATCTCAATCACGTTTTCCAGTTGCAGGCGAATTCAAGGATTCTTTTTGATCAATTCATATCCCTAAGGCATCAAGGAAGCTTCCCAGATTGGTTTCGAGTCTTGAAGCATTGCAAATCATCGCCAAAAACCCCACGGTTTGTCAAACTTTAAACTGCATCGTATCCATACATGCATGCATATTTAATCAATTTTAATTGCATATTCTTGTTCATCTTGATGTGTTTATCAATTCTAGAGTTTAATTATGTTTTGGCGTTGATATGAAGAAGATACCATGTTAGGGTTCATGTTCCTAAATTTGGGTTTTTTAAACCACGTAAAATTAGACCTTAAGACAGGTACTATTGAGTTCGCGTGGTCGAGACGAATTCGTTCTTGCTATTGCGCCAAATTTCTATGGCCGTTTGCACCTATTCGTTATTCGCAGGTGTAAAAGGTGCATGTTTTTTATACCTAACCTGCAACGAGCGAGGGCTTGATGCAGGTTTCACGTGAAGAAGACGACGAGGTGTCGTCGTTTGATTAGTCCGTTTGAATTCTTTTGCGCGCGTTTTCCTTTTTGGTTCAGGTGGATCTGGTGCATATTCGCTCACGTGTATGGAATGTGTTCCTCTCATCGCTGTCGTCAGCTGCTTCTCTCTCTCAATCCAACGTACCAGGGCATGAGTGTGCATCCAATCCACACGCGCGCTGCACACGATCATTAGTTAAGTTTTCTTTAAATTTTTTTATTTTTAATTACACAACTTATATTTTGTTCATTTTATATGTATACATGTTTGTTCCTTTTCTTTTTATTTTCTTTTAATAAACATATTTATTAAAATTCCTTTTTTTACAAATAACCAAATAACATTTATAATATTTATTTTATTTAGTTAATTTTATTTATTTATTTATATTATTTATATTTATTATATTTATCTTTTTATATACAATACTTATTTAGTTATTTTCTTTTATATATTTATTTCATTTATAATAACTAGTGTGCTTTTTTATTTATTTTAATTAGATAATTTATTTAAATATTTTTAATAAATTCCTATTTATTTTATTTTAATTCATAAAATCATAAAAGTGCTTTTGTCTGATTATATCTATTTTCTTGGATTTAATTAATTAGGTTGCGAAACCAATAATTAATTAAATCGATTTGTTACTTTATTTAATTTACGCCTGAATCAGGGTTTACGAGGATTCGCCCTACACTAAAAAAATATTTTTTTTTTGTGTATTCTTTTCAGGGTTCCTTCCGACTACGCGCCACGCCTATTACAAAGCTAAGTCCCGATCTAATCCTTATTTAAATATATTTATTTTAGGGTTTACCTTTAAATATAATGAACTCCGCCTACACTCAAAATTTTTTTCTGTTTGCCTTTGCTCTGCCAATTTTTTCAGGGTTAACCCCAAGTACTCCCGACTACGAACCATATCAGATCAAATCCAAAGCCAAGTCTTTTCCATGTTTTTATTTTCTTTTTCCTTTTTATTTAATTAGGGTTAGCCTTAATTGTCAGTGAATTGATAATGCACTCACCCCTTCGCGTTTATTTTTCCTTTTCCAATTTTCAGGGTTGGTCAACCAGTCAGAGCTCGAATGTCGGTAACCCTGAAATTCATCTTTTTATTTTCTTATTATTATTACTTATGCCAAACCCTATTGCACTATGAATCCGCTGGTTTCTTTTTCCCCTTCCCCATATTATTGTGTGGTTAGTAATCCTAGGGAGTGCAAGCCTTTTAATCAACTTAGAATAACTAATTATAAGATAATTTCTGAATTGAATCACGTGATTGTTGCACCCATGCACGCTTTTTTGGTAACCCCTCTTGTTGCCTGTTGTCTGTTGCCTGCTGCCTTGTGTTTTTGCAGAATAGCCATGTCCCTCGAATACGAGGATATCTCAGCAATGTTGCCCTAAATTCATTCTCAAGGTCATAAGTCCCTAATGATGGTGCCTTCGATTCGCCAAATATGACCTCGTCCCTCGAAGTTGCCTACGAAGTGCTGAGGTATCCTCTGGTTGCCTACGAAAGGCTATTCTGATCCTTCCCTTAGACTATCTGCCTCTCTATGGCATGGGTCAGTCTTATGGCAAACGATATTGCGACGACCCTTCAACCTCCAAATGAAAGGCTTCCTGCCCTCTTATGGCATGGATAGACCCTTTCACCCTGAAAGGCTAAAACAACCTTTTTACAAATATCAAGGTAATTTTCCCTTAATTGCATGCTCTGGTTTAAAAATCTTTTTCTTACCCTTTTTCTAAACATTTTCAAGGCTACGCTCATTTACGAGCTAAAGTCCTTGTTTCTTCTTCTACATTTCTTTTCGAAACGAGCAAAGCAATTAAGAGCCCATGGAAAACCATGGATGCAAAGGATGCCTTACACCTTCCCTTTGCATAAATTACCCCCCGAACTCAGTTTTCTTAAAAAGGTTTTTCCTGTTCTTTTAGCCTTTCTATTTATTTGGATAAAATAAAAGTCGGTGGCGACTCTTGCTTACCGTACATTTCAAATAAAGTCAGTTCATCGTATTACAGAACTAGCGACTCTGCTGGGGAGAATTTTCTTATAAAAGAGGGGTTACTTTAAAATTTTAGGAACACTTTAAATGTTTTCTATTTGCTTGCTTTTCTTGTTTTATTTTTCAGGGGCGTTTTGGGAATTAACTGAAGGACGAGTCCTACACCCGGATTCAAGTACATCTAGGATAGGAAGTGGCATTGTCATGGCGACCTCCTTCATGTATGTGGAGGATTGGTCAATATGAGAGTTCACGCTTTATTTAGGCCTCTATGGGTGTTTGCATGCTTCTCTTGTATGAGGGATGTTCGTGCGGATGTCCGTGGGTGAGTCGGAGCTTAAGGACCTTTAGTTACCTTTAACCCATCTTGACTTTTAGGAATGTAGTGGGGGGACTACTCTTGATGTATGTTGAGAGCATAGTCGCTACCCGATACTACAACTCAGTTAGGCTTTTTCTCAAAGTATCATTGCATGGTATGTATGTATCATGTTCGAGGGTGCTTTAGGAGGACTGACAATTCTGGGTAAGTCGGTAGAACCCATTGCTGATATCATCTTTATCCTTAGAAATACCCTTGGGAAGGGTATCTCACATGATTTAAACTCCATGCAAGCCAAGCCTAAGGAAATTGTGTGATTTGTGTGGACTTATTTGTGTTTGTGCATCATGCATACATGCATCATTCATACATGGCATGTGTCATACCCTAATTTTTGACCCCCCTGAGATGACATATCTTCAGGATTTTCATCAGGTCAAAGCAAGTACCCAGAGCAGTCACTTCCTCATTTGGCATTTAATCAAGGATGTTCAAAGACAAGAAAACTCAGGCAAAGGATCAATCAGTAGAAGGATTAGTCTCTAACATAATCATAGGAATCAAGAGCTTCATTTTTTCACCTATGATTTATTAGACACCCAGTCCTCTGAGTACATATTTACTCAGGTCACCAGACTAGGGTTTTTGAGCCTATCAAGGACTAAAATCAGGGATCACCTTTGGGAAACCCTAAAAATCCCCAGGGGATCATTCAAAGACATCAATCATATTCAAATAGCTCATATGACAAGATCCACTGGACATCACACCTCAATTCAAGATCCACAGTCACCAATTTCATCTGGTCGACAATTAGGGTTTTTAACCTAATTCATATGGATAGTTGACTTTTAATCAGGGCATGGATCCAAAACTCAAGACATGATTCAAGAACCTCTTCTACCTCAATATAACCCATTTACATCACTCATTTGAGGAGAAGATCTTAATTCCACACAAAAGTCCAAAATCTCACCTTATCTGGAAAAAGTCAACTGTATGGGATCACCTTTGACTTTTAAGATTTTTGGTCAAACCATGACTTTCAAGGATCAATATCATAAATATATGGATATTAAAGTCATTTGACCAAAGAAATTCAAGAAGAATCTTCAAGGAGCAAAAAGTCGGGAATTAGGGTTTTTGAGGGCATTGTGGGAACTCAAAATTTCACTTACACAACTCAAAAAACTTCCAACATGAAAGTTGTAGATCTTGCAAAATAAAACAACATCTTACAATGGAACTTTTTTCAAAAGATCAATCATTTAAGAGATTTGGAAATTTTGAAGTTTTAGGTCATAAACACTTAAAAAAATTTCTAAGTGTTTTTAACCTAGTTTTCTTCCAACTTTGGCCTCATTTTTCACAAATTTGCCAAAGGATTCTGAAGGAACCATAAACTAATGATTTGAATTAGATGTTTAGGGCTTTCCAAATTGTGTTCAACCTTCTCCAAATTCATTTTGAGCTAAGAGTTATGCTTGTTCAAAGTTGGCCTCATGAAGTGAAATTATAGGTCATGTACAATTTGAAACTTTGCAATTTTGTGCATTTTGCTTCACTAAGTGATGCTACACGACCTCTAATGCATATGAAAACATGCCATGCATCCAAATTCATCATTGCATAAGGATTAGAGAAGATTCCCAAAAAACAAAGGCATGTGATTATGTAATGATTGCATTTTTGAATTTATGGCAAATGATGAATCATCAAGGAATCTTATTCTAAGCCAATTAGAACTCTCCTCTGAATCAGAAATGTTCCCTTAGATCATACAAGATCAATGGTTGGGGAAGCTAGCCCGAAAATGCATCATTGCATTTAGGATCTTTTCAAATTTTCTTCTTGGCTAAGAAACCAAACTCACTACACTAAGCAAGCTTGCTATGTTCAATTGCTCTAAGCCATTTGCCTATAAATAGAGGGCTCTTTCTCATTCAGAAAACACACCAAAGCAACATAATTCTTGCTTTCTCTCTTCTTCCTTCATACTTAAGGTTTTCAAAGGTTCTTTGGCAAGAAGACTTGGATTCTTCAAACCAGAGCTCTTCCTTTGGAATTAAGTATTCAAACACCTTAGGGGAGTCATTTAGAGGTGATCCAAACCTCTGAAACACTTCTGGGCGTGAAGAATCATCATCTTCACCTCTCACTTGGAGCTGTTGCAGTTGGGGTCGAGCAAGAAGTTTTGGGCACTTTCAGTCCAAGCCAGGCATCTCAACACCTTCCAAAGGAGTCATTGAAGCTATCTGGATCGTTACAACAGCTCTGTAACACCTTTTGATCAGAGCCAAATCTTCATTTTTCAAGTAAGTTTCAAAAGCTTCAAACTCTATGATTCACGCATGATAAATTTAAAATGAAGTTACCAGTTGGTTTCTGCACCTTCATAGATCATTAGCCCTCAATCAATTGCATCAAATCATGCATATATAGTATTTCATGTTTAATTTCAATTTTAGGGTTCTTAGTGTTCATGCTTTAGAATTTTATGTTATACTGAAAATAAATAAAATTAAAGGACACCATCATAATCCTCGTCCTAAAACGAGCAAAATCCATCTTTACATCTTTGGATTTGGTTGAGAATTGAGAGAGATACGATTTCCAAAAATTCAAAAGCTTGAGGTTGAAGATTAAGATGGTGGCGCCATTTTTTGAATTTCCCAGAAACGAGTTTATTTTATTTTGAATGATAGGTGTGTCACTTACGAATTCATCGTAGTGTCCCAATGGTTACAGCGCGCGTCCAAAAGCCTTGCCTTGCCTTAGGTCTGGGGTTCGATCCCCCCCTCAGACCTTTTGTTCATTTTATTTTTCCAATTCATTTAATGCCTTGCTTTCACATATAATCCTATGGGCTCTTTCCTTAAGCAGGCCACGCGCGTGGCCCAGTTGGTATTTGTTTTGTTTGGTAACCTATAGGGCGTGAGTTCAACCCTTGGTGAGACCAAACCATATTTTTACTACTATTTTTCTTCCATTTTTTTAATCAACTTTACACAATTATTTAACCTATCAAATTAATTCATTTTCACTTCATTTTTCACACACTTGTTATTTAATATACCTATTTTATGAATAATTAAGAAAATCATAAAAATATTATTTATTTCATGTATTTTAATTAGGTTTAAAATAGTATGTTTTAAATGTTTTCTTAAATACTTTAAAATATATATTTTCATTTTGTTTTAACCTAATTACTTTGTGAATAATTTTATGATAAAACCCTAATTATTTAGGTCTTAATTAGGTATAGATTTCATCTTTGCCTTAATTAAGTTGACTTTTGTCAATTTGCAAAACTGTTTTCAATCTCTGATCAAACAGATGATTAAGGTTTTCAAACAACAAAACCTTATATCATTACAAATCATTTTCAACTGTTTCTCATAACAGTGAATCATTTTCAAATGGGCCTCTAATAGAGTGTAAGTCCCAACACCTTCTTCTCTTCTTAGCTTGTTTTCAAAACTGTATTTTCAAAATCTTCTTTCTGTTTTCAAAACATTCTTCTGGTATTTGAAGGGCATTATTCCCAGTGAAACTCTTCAGATACCTATGTGACCTTTGTCCATCTTCACTTCTTCTGTTTTCAAAAACCATTAACTGTTTATGATATATATATTCAACTGTTATCCATCAATTACTGGTAAGGCTTTGTACATACTTCTTCAAAGGCCTCCACTCCATCCAGGTTAGGCTTTACAAGCTTTCCATTTACAGTCTTTATTTAAATTACTGTCAAATATAAACTGTGCATATATTTGTTTAGAACTACGTTTGAGTGTAAACCCTAGGACAGTTAAACTATATATATTATAGGAATATGAACTAGGATTGAGAATGTCTTCCCGGTGAAGGCTCTTTCCTAATTAGAGATCTGTAGTTCAAACCCCCAAGATGAATTATTCCCGGTGAAACATCTTGGCAAAAACCTTAGAACAAAAAAATAGGACACATCCACCCAAAGAGGAATTATTCCCGGTGAAACCTCTTACCCATTTGCTTAAAGCCAAAATAAGTTCAAAACTACATAGCTTTCTCTTGTGCTATAACAAGGACCCTCGATGACCCTCGATTAGCCTCCTCTTGGGCTTTGTACAAGGACCCACAGGCTTCTTAAAAGCATTTCCAGCTTCCTCTTGAGCTTGTATACAAGGACCCATCAGGTTTCTTATAAACATAGGAACAAGTCTTTATTCACCTTTTTAACATACCCTGGTGAGTTTCTTCCAATTTAAACCAGACTTTAAACAAGCTAAGTTTGTCTCAATTTTACATTGAGTACACCTTTTGGAATGAGAGACATGGACAGTCTCTGTCACCCTTATCTTCATCAATCTTCCTTAGCAGAGTCTAGGATCCATGTTTGCTTATCCTCAGCAAGAGTCAGCCTTCATCTTGGGCTTTAAACAAGAAGTCTCCACTAGATAATCTTTCTGCCATTCATCTTAATAAAAAACCCCTAGAAAGGGTTAGCCTCCAAATCATTTCTTTCATCTTAATAAAAAACCCTGGAAAGGGTTAGCCTCCAAATCATTTCTTTCATCTTAACAAAAACCCCTGGAAAGGGTTAGTCTCCACACATTCTTTCATTTTAACAAAAACCCCTGGAAAGGGTTAGCCTCCAAAATCACTTCTTCAAAAACCAAAGATTCATTTCTCTTAGGAGATAATTTCCCCAAAAGAGTCAAAACCCCTGGAAAGGGTCAGCCTCCAAAAACATGACAAAAATCAGTCTTTTAACAGACAATTTCACCAGCTGAGTCAAAATCCCTAGAAAGGGTTAGCTTCCAAAAAAAAATCAGTCTTTTAATAAATAAATCCTTCAATAGAGTCAAAATCCAACAAAAACAGTTAGCCTCAACCTTGGGCCTCATACAAGGCACCAAAACAATAAAACTCCCTGTTAATAGTCAGCCTCAACTTTGGGCATTGTGCAAGGCAGATAATAGAGTCTCCCCTAGTGAGTCCTTCATTGTTCAGTAGCCACAACCTTGGGCTTTGTACAAGGCAGATAAACCATACTTCATGTGTCAAAGATTCCTAACATCTAGGATCTTTTCCCTATTAGGGTCATCCATACTCAGTTTATTTAAGAGTCCGCCACAACCTTGGGCTTTGTACAAGGCAGAAAACAATATTTTTTCTAGCTAGAGTCAGCCTCAATTCTGGGCTTTGTACAGAACACCAAATAAAACCCATCAAAATAATATTTTCCCTAAGTAGAGTCAGCCTCAATTCTGGGCTTTGTACAGAACATAAAAAACCCCTTGTAAATTAATCCCCAGTGGAGTTTTCTCCCAGAGTCATAATAATAATCAATCAATCAAAAAGCCTCAAGCTTGGGCCTCATACAAGCCAGTTAAAAAATCAAATCTTTTATATAGTAGATAGACATAGCTTATCTCTATAGAGAGATCTTTCCTCTAACTCACCACATTCAAACAAACAAACATTACATTTCATTTCAATTTCAATCAAAGTCTCCCATTTAGGACTCTGAAAGACATGCTCTGGCACATCCCCAGACTTGTACACTTTCCCTAATTTGGACGAGCATCTTTCTTTCATTTAAGAGATACTAGCATACTTGCAAACACACAAGTAAGGTCACTCTCTTAATGAAATGAATTCAATCATTCTGTCACTCTTTTAAAATGTTTGTGGTGGAATAGTAGAAATACCTCTCTATAAAGATGACTTCATGTCTCTTTACTGTAAACAGAGATTTAATTCAAGCTTCAACCTTGAGCTTCAAGCAAGGCACCCAAAAATAATTAATTTCCCTAATTAGTTCCCCGAACTACATTAAGCTCTGACTTCCATTAGGGATATGTAGGCATGAGGTTCACAAGGAATCTCAGCGAGCTAATAAAATACCAAAAATAGTCAGTCTGTCTGTCTGTCTTTCTTTTATTCAATTCAATTCCTTCTCCTAACACAAAGGAGAAACTTTCCCAATAATCATTAGCAGCACAAACACATTTAGACACAGAGAAGGTTCCTGTAGAGTACTACAGATATGTAGGGTGTTTAAACACTTCCCTATGTATAACCGACCTCCCGGACTCCAGAATTTCTAGTCTAGGTGAAATCCCCACACTTAGCAAACTCCTAGGGTTTAGTTGAGATCTTTTTTCCCCTTTCCTACTCGTAGGACAAATAAGAAAGTTCGTGTGATATCGTAGGAAGAACTGAAATAAAATTCATCCCACCACGGGCGCATTCTCCTTCCAAATTTCGCGTGAAGGGTCTAGCGTGCCGTCCTCCCAAGTGAAACGGGGAGGTAAAAAAAACGACACCACAGAAAAATGGCGACTCTGCTGGGGATATAAGTGTTAAAAACCTTGGTTTTTCATCCAAACCAATGGTTGACCTGTTGCTGGTCCAGCCCCAATGAGGAATTAGGGATGCCAAATTCCCCCTCAAACAAGAGAGGTCCTGCCTAACCTCTGTGTCATTTCATGTGTTTGCTGCATTTATATTTGTTTATTTTGTTTATTCTGTATCGGGAAAGGGCTTGATTCCCCCTTGTGGTGAGAAATCCTATACCCGGATTTGAGTGCAACATAAGATAGGATGGAGGATGTCTTCCCGGTGAAGACCCTCTAATCTTGGTTCACAATTCTACTCTTGGGATTTGCCTGGCTGGTTGTGATTAACTGCGCCAATGCATTCCGAGACTGATTTGTACCAGGAGGACCTAGAAACACATTAACCCCACTTAAAGCCTTTTTTAGGACGTAGAGCGGTGATTACGAAAGTAATTGTCACGCAGATACTACACTCAGAGAAAACTCTCTTATAGATACCAATCAACGTATCTTTAAGGTTGAGCAAAAACTCTGAGACCCCTAGAACCCGTTCTACAGGTACAAAAATCCTTATCCTTAGTTTACCATTGGGGCGAGGTTTGCGTTTTGACTTCATGACCACTATACCCTTCAACGCCATGTTTGTTTAAAACTCTTGTGTGTGCATTCATGCATTCATGCATCATTCATTAATAACAACTAAAAACAAAAAAAAGAGTCTTTTTCGAGTCGTTTTTCAAGGAAACTAAATAACGAACGTTTTGAACTTCATAGAAAGAGAGAAACGGAGAAAGGACTTAAGGATCTATACCATGGATTATGGGAGAAAGAGAGCTAGGAAATACACCTTCAAGATTCCCCAGGTCGAGGAACTGGGAAAGCTCGGAAAACTGGTGGTCAACCCCCAGGCTTTCAAGGAGAAGTATGGAAAACTTCTGCCTTTGCTCAATACCAACATTGTGGATGGGATCCTTCCCACCTTGGTACAGTTTTACGATCCAACGTATCACTGCTTCACCTTTCCAGATTATCAGCTCATGCCTACGTTGGAGGAGTACTCTCGTCTGATTGGAATACCCGTGTACGCGCAAGATCCGTACTCCGGTTTGGAAAAGAATCCTGACGACATTATCATTGCTGCAACTACTCCTTTGAACGTAGTCGACATCAGAACTCATATGGTGAGTAGAGGAGGAATTCAAGGATTGCCCTCCAAATTCCTGTTTGATCAAGCTCGGTACTTCGTCAGCATCCAAGATATGAGCGCTTTTGAGGAAATCTTGGCTTTGCTTATCTACGGATTGTTTTTGTTCCCTAACATTAACGATTTCGTCGACATCAACGCAATTAAGATCTTCTTAATTGGAAATCCAGTTCCAACCTTGCTTGCGGATGCTTATCACTCTGTGCATTCAAGAAACCTGCAGCGAGGAGGATTAATCACATGCTGCGTACCGTTGTTATACGAATGGTTCGTTTCGCACCTGCCAAAGTCTAGCACTTTCTGGAATATGAGGGATGGCCTTTACTGGTCACAGAAAATCATGTCCCTCACTCATACGGACATTGATTGGTGTAGTCCTGACAACGACGAAACCAAGATCATCTTCAGTTGCGGAAGTTTTCCCAACATACCCCTTATTGGAACTAAGGGAGGAATCAGTTACAATCCAGCTTTAGCCCGTCGTCAATACGGCTATCCCATGAAAAATATACCAAGTAACATCCAATTGGAGGGTCTGTTCTTCAAGAACATCGACGATCATGGCAACATGCTGAAGAAGGAAATTGTCCAAGCCTGGCGTCTTGTTCACAGCAAAGGGAGAAGATTGTTAGGAAAACATCTTTGCATCTCCCTGGATCCTTACCTTCAATGGGTACGCGTCAGAGCATTCAAGCTCAGGATGCCATATCAGCATCAAGAACCCATTCCCCTAAGGGAACCAATATACCTTTTCTCCACCGATGTTGAAAAACTACAAGCGGCATTAAACAAGGTATGCCAAGAAAGGAATGCTTGGAGGAACAAGTATCGAATCGTCAACACGGAAAACGTTGAGATTCATAACATCCTAAGAAGGAAGGATGAGTTACTTGAAGTGCTCGATCGACAAGTGTCACAAACGTCACTTTCTCATCATATCCCTCCTGCTTCCTGGATCATCGATCAGCTCACGTCAGAGAACGCTCAGCTCAAGAAACAGAAGAAGATGTTAGAACGTGAAGTCGGCTCTTCGTCAAAGTTTTAGAGTCCTTTCTCTCAGTTTCTCTGTATTTCCCTTTTCAAAGTGTGTAAAAACGGCGTTTTCGCTTAATTAATAAAAGTTTGATGTTTCATAACGTAATTATGGTGTTTCCTTGAAAAATATTAACTTAATTGCATATCATACATCGCTTTAGTCGTACGCACTGACACGAGAATTGTCGCGGATCTAATAGTCACTTTCCTTTCTCCAGAAAGAGAGGAGGAGAAGGAGGTGAACCAAGACTTTCAAGCTGTCTCATCCATACAACACTCGTTCAAGTCGCAAGAAAAGAATGGAAGACTTTGAGCAAGAGAATGGAGAACTCAGAGAAGAGGTTAATACTCTCAAAGATGCTATTGAAAGGCTCAATAGTATGGTAGAAGCCCTGGTAGTTGCACAGAATCGACCAACGCCAGAAGAACCGCAAAGGACTGTGGTTTCCGAGATTGTTTCTACTCCTATTCCTCAGTATACCATGCCACCCAACCGACCTTGGGGCATGCCGTATAACTTTATTCCAGAAGGGTACATACCCCCAGTTTCTGAAGTTCCAAGAGCTACAATGGAGATGCAACCACCGGAGGGTTACAAACCTCTGGAAATTGAAGTTCCAAGAGCAACGGCAATGGGTTTCACACAACAGAATGCTGAGATTCCAAGATCTGCTGTCATGGCTTCTCCACAGCCCATTATGCATACTTTTCCTCCACAGGGCGGACAAGTATATCATCACGCTCCCAGTGAGGATGCTGGCGTGTATGAAAGATTGGACGAGTTCCAGGAACAGTTTCTGCAAATGCAGAAGGAACTCAAGACTCTTCGAGGACAAGATCTATTTGGAAAGAATGCTGCAGACCTCTGTCTGGTTCCAAATGTTAAGATTCCTCACAAATTCAAAGTACCAGATTTCGAGAAGTACAAAGGGAATTCATGCCCACAAAGTCACCTCGTAATGTACGCTCGAAGAATGTCAACTCAGACTGATAATCAACAATTACTCATTCATTATTTTCAAGACAGCCTGACTGGTGCTGCACTCAAATGGTACATGAACTTGGACAGTTCAGAGATTCGTACTTTTCGAGACCTCGGAGAGGCCTTCGTCAAACAGTATAAGTACAATCTGGATATGGCTCCCGACAGAGATCAACTCCGGGCCATGACTCAAAAGGATAGAGAAAGCTTCAAGGAATACGCTCAGAGATGGCGTGAAGTTGCTGCTCAAATCTGTCCACCACTTGAAGAGAAAGAAATGACAAAAATCTATCTCAAAACTTTGAGTCCATTTTACTACGGACGAATGGTTGCAAGTGCACCAAGTGACTTTACCGAGATGGTAAACATGGGTGTACGTTTAGAAGAAGCAGTTCGAGAAGGACGCTTGAACAAAGAACCAGAATCTTCTATTGGTCCAAGGAAGTATGGAAGTTCTTTCCAGAAGAAAAAGGATCAAGATGTCAGCAATGTCTTGCACAAAATCAAGAAGAAATTTCAACCTCAAGTTGCAGCAATAACTCCGGTTGTTAACTCAGCGCCAGCTTATCAACCTCAGGTCTCGCAACAACAAATTCAACAAAGGTCGCAGCAACCTCAGCAGCAGGTTCGACCTCCAAATTACAACAATCGGGCTCCAAGGTATCCTGCCTTTGACCCAGTACCAATGCCGTATGCGGAATTGTTTCCAACATTACTGGCAAAAGGACTCATTCAGACAAGGAGTCCTCCAAATCCTACAAACAGTTCCTCACCATGGTATAAGGCTGACCAATCTTGTCCCTATCATCAGGGGGCACCAGGTCACAATATTGAGAACTGTTTCTCTTTCAAGATTGACGTCCAACGATTAGTGAAGAGCGGAATGCTATCCTTCAAAGATACTAGTCCAAACGTCCAAGCAAATCCTTTGCCGCAGCATAAAGAAGCTTCAGTAAATCTGATAGATCAACACCCTAACGTCATTCAAATCTACGACATTCGTCAGATAGGGGAAAATCTTGTCAAGATGCACGCTAAACAAGCTGGGTACGGCCATGTACCACCTCACAACTACTTCACATGCGATATTTGTCCAAAGAATAATCAAGGATGTGCCGTAGTTCAAGCTGCATTACAAGAACAAATGGACTTAGGATGGATTCAACATATCCGAGTCAGGACTGAACATGACATCAACATGGTTCAAGGATGTCCAGGAGAATACAAAATCTACAAAGTTGAAGATCTTGAAGGATCGGTAGTCAGGTTCCATAAAACTTTAAATGGACTTGCCTACTTTGGAACAGATTTCCACGCTTACAGTAGATGCAGAATTTGTCGAAGAAATTCACAAGGATGTTTGCGTGTTCGCAACGACATTCAAAAGCTGATGGATGACAATACCATTACTGTTCTTGCCAACAGAGAAGATGACGAAGTCTTTACCGTATCTCCTCAAATTAATCAAGTTGAACCAATGCAAGTTAAGTATGATAGCAGGAAGACAGCAATTGCTCCGTTAGTCATCTACTTACCAGGTCCTGTACCGTATGAGTCCAGCAAGGCTATACCATACAAGTACAATGCTACATTCATTGAAAATGGTAAGGAAATACCATTACCGTCTGTTGTCAACATTGCTGATGTTAGTCGAGTCACCAGAAGTGGACGAGTCTTCAACAGAACAACAGAAAATGTGGAGAAACCTTCGGAGGAAGTACCACATAGGCAAGACAATCATCCGACCAATGCTGTTCAAGCGAAAGAAAATGATGAGATCTTGAAGTTAATCCAGAGGAGTGAATACAACATTGTAGATCAATTACTACATACTCCGTCTAGGATTTCTGTCCTTTCCCTGCTATTGAGTTCTGAAGCTCATAGGGAAGCTCTACAGAAAGTTTTGGAACAAGCTTTTGTAGAACCTGGCGTTACAATAAGCCAATTCAACAACATCGTTGCCAACATCTCCGCCGGAACTAACCTAAGTTTCTGTGACGAAGATCTTCCTGAAGAAGGAGTGGACCATAATCTTCCACTTCACATCTCAGTTGGCTGCATGGGTGATGTACTCACAGGAGTCCTAATAGACAACGGATCCTCTCTCAACGTCATGCCGAAATCAACATTGTCAAGATTATCTTTCGAAGATTACCCTCTAAGAAAAAGTCATGTCATCGTCAAAGCATTTGATGGATCAAGGAAGTCAGTTTTTGGAGAAGTGGATCTTCCCATAACTATTGGACCTCAGACGTTCAAAATCACTTTCCAAGTTATGGATATTCCAGCACAATACAGTTGTTTGCTAGGTCGCCCATGGATTCATGAGGCTGGGGCAATTACTTCAACACTTCATCAGAAACTGAAGTTCATAAGAAATGACAAATTGGTAACCGTATGTGGAGAACGAGCTCTGATCGTCAGCAACCTGTCATCATTCTCCGACATAGAACCAAAAGAAGTTGTTGGAACTAAATTCCAAGCACTTTCCTTGGACAAAGGAAAGGAGAAAGCAGCGTCTATTTCTTCCTACAGAGATGCAATCCAAGTTGTAAAGGATGGCACTACCAGTGGTTGGGGGCACATTAATATTCCTACCAACAACAAGAACAGAACAGGAGTTGGATTCTTTCCAACATCATCAAAGACTATTCCAGGAATTGAGGTAGTTCTTCCAATTCAAGAAACTTTCCGCAGCGGAGGTTTTCTTCAACCTGTTCAACAAACAGTCAATACCATCGGTACGGAAAACACCGATGAAGAGGAATGGCTATCCTATCTTAACAAAGCAGGATACATATCCCTATCAGAGTCTGAATCACCTTGCTGTTATCCGACTAAGGGATCTGAAAGTAAGACTCAACCAAGCAGTGACGAAGTTACAAATAGCTTCACCACCAGAAGTCATGGTTCATCAGAAGAAGTTCCTCCTATCCCCGAAGAGACTTGGGATACATTAGGAGAACCAAGCGGAAAATTCGACTACATGGTGAAATACTCCGCTCCTGAAAGTTCAAGAATCTCTCTTGAAGATATTGTTCCAACTGGATGGAACAGTGATTTTGAGTACCTCTCTCAGCCAAAAGAGATGTATAACCCTTGCTATTCATCATCATCGACTGGTGAAATCATCATTGAGGATTATATCCCCAAGTCACCTTCCGAGGCTACGGATCTAGAGTTCACATATCTAGTCAATGCCATCTTGGGAGAAGAGCAAGACCAAAATACAGAAGAGGATGATCTCGAAAGTGTCTCCGACAACGAGTCTCTCCATTCAGAAGATTGGAAGTTTCCTCAAAAGAAAGTTCGACATACTCCACTTGGAAATGGGTATGCTCACACCGCTCAGTCTGCTGAAGTAGAAGAAGATCGTCTGAGTGTTGCAAAGACAGTGGTTGGTAAATCAAGACCTACCACAGGCCAGCTTAAGCCTAAGGTTCCAGATTACTTAGTGCACAATGGGGTTCGCCACTATTGGACAGCTGTTGAAGTTACAACTGTTGTTCGCACTCCTAAGTAGGAACTTTCACCGTTATTTTGTCCTCTCACCATAGCCCAGGGTGAAGAGATGTTTCATAGGGCTTTGCATTTTACTATTTCTTAGGAAAATGTCCCTCTTTGCTTCGCCCAAAGCAATAGAGTTTTGTTTTATAGGGTCTTTGTTTCAAGAAATGACTGTCAATAAATAAAAATGTCATTCTGTTCCTTCGTTTAGTTTTCCCTTTTCTTTTTTTCGGAAATTGGTAATCCTAAAAAACACCCTTAAAAAACATCAAAAATTCCATTAACTGCATACACCGAGTCTTCCCTCGTTGTCTAAATAAAATTTATCACACATATGCAGATTAATCATAAAATACCCCGTTGAAACGTGCGATCGTATGACTTCTCCAAGCTTTGAGTTTCCTGTATTCGAGGCAGAGGAAGAAGAAGACGAAGAAATATCAAAGGAAATTTCACGATTACTTCAACAAAAGGAAGAGGCCATTCAGCCATACAATGAGCCTCTAGAGATCATTAACCTTGGTTCCGATGGAAACAGAAAAGAGGTTAAGATTGGAGCTTCGCTCAGTTCAGAGATCAGAGAGAGTTTGATACAACTGCTCAAAGAATTCTCAGATGTCTTCGCTTGGTCTTATCAAGATATGCCAGGGTTGGATACCAGTATAGTGGAGCATCACTTGCCATTAAAAGCAGAATGCCCTCCGGTCAAGCAAAAATTAAGAAGAACTCATCCGGAGATGGCCATGAAAATCAAAGAGGAAGTTCAAAAGCAGATCAACGCAGGTTTCCTCGTCACTTCAGAATACCCTCAGTGGTTAGCTAACATTGTTCCCGTTCCTAAGAAAGACGGAAAAGTCCGCATGTGCGTCGACTACAGAGATTTGAACAAAGCTAGCCCTAAGGATGATTTTCCTTTACCACATATTGATATGTTGGTAGACAGTACAGCAAAATCCAAAGTTTTCTCGTTCATGGACGGATTTTCAGGATACAACCAAATCAAAATGGCACCTGAAGACATGGAGAAAACAGCTTTCATCACCCCCTGGGGCACGTTCTGCTATCGTGTTATGCCTTTTGGACTAAAGAACGCAGGGGCAACTTATCAAAGGGCCATGACTACGCTTTTCCACGACATGATGCATAAAGAAGTGGAAGTCTATGTGGACGACATGATTGCCAAATCAGAAAATGAAGAAGATCACATACAGAATCTGACAAAGTTATTTCAACGCTTACGGAAGTTTCAGCTTCGCCTGAACCCCAACAAGTGTACCTTTGGTGTCTACTCAGGAAAACTCCTTGGTTTCATTGTCAGCAAACGAGGAATTGAAGTAGATCCAGACAAAGTCAAGGCAATTCAAGAAATGCCTTCACCCAGAACCGAGAAACAAGTTAGAGGATTTCTTGGACGTCTGAATTACATCTCGAGATTCATATATCTCATGACTGCAACTTGCGCTCCTATTTTCAAACTTCTACGGAAAAATCAAAGTTGCGTCTGGACAGACGATTGTCAGAAAGCGTTCGACAGCATTAAGGAATATCTGCTCGAACCACCCATTTTGTCTCCTCCAGTGGAAGGAAGACCTTTGATAATGTACTTAACCGTCTTAGAAGATTCCATGGGTTGTGTCCTTGGACAGCAAGACGAGACGAGAAGAAAAGAGCATGCCATTTACTACCTAAGCAAGAAATTCACTGACTGTGAATCCCGCTACTCCATGCTCGAGAAGACGTGTTGTGCTTTGGCCTGGGCTGCCAAGCGTCTCCGCCAGTACATGATTCGACATACTACTTGTTTGATCTCTCATATGGATCCAATCAAGTACATCTTTGAGAAGCCTGCTTTAACTGGGAGAATTGCCCGTTGGCAGATGTTGTTATCAGAATATGACATTGAGTATCACGCACAGAAAGCCGTGAAAGGAAGCATTCTAGCTGAGCACCTGGCTCACCATCCACTCAATGGTCATGAATCAACCAGTTTCGACTTTCCGGACGAGGACGTCATGTACCTCAAGATGAAAGATTGCGACGAGCCACTACCAGACGAAGGACCTGAGATAGGATCCCAATGGGGCTTAATCTTTGACGGAGCTGTCAATGCTTATGGACGAGGAATTGGGGCAATCATTGTTACACCTCAGGGTACCCATATTCCATTTACTGCCAGATTAACTTTCAAGTGCACAAACAATGAGGCCGAATATGAAGCTTGCATCATGGGTCTCGAAGAAGCCGTGGATCTAAGAATTAAACACTTGGATGTATACGGAGATTCTGCTTTGGTCATCAATCAAATCAAAGGAGAATGGGAAACACGCCAACCAGGGCTAATTCCTTACAAAGACTACGCGAGAAGATTGTTACCATTCTTCGACAGGGTAGATTTTCATCACATTCCTCCCGAAGAAAATAACTTGGCTGATGCATTAGCCACACTCTCTTCCATGATTAGGATAAATCATTGGAATGACATTCCTCGGATCGATGTTATGCGCCTGGATAGGCCCGCTCATGTTTTCACAGTAGAAGCAATCATCGACGACAAACCGTGGTATCACGACATCAAGAACTTTCTTCAAAAGCAAGAGTACCCTCTTGGGGCGTCAAAGAAAGATAGAAAGACTTTGAGAAGGTTAGCTTGTAGATTCTTCCTGAATGAAGATGTTCTGTACAAGAGAAACTTCGACATGGTTCTGCTCAGATGCGTTGACAGAAAAGAAGCAGAAGTACTCATGAGAGAAATACATGAAGGTTCCTTTGGTACTCACACCAATGGACACACCATGACAAGGAAAATACTGAGAGCAGGATATTATTGGCTGACGATGGAGTCAGATTGCTACCAGTACGCAAAGAGGTGTCACAAATGTCAGATCTACGCCGATAGAATTCATGTGCCACCATCTCTTCTCAACATACTCTCTTCCCCTTGGCCTTTCTCCATGTGGGGAATCGACATGATTGGAATGATCGAGCCAAAAGCGTCCAACGGACATCGCTTCATCTTGGTAGCTATAGACTATTTCACCAAATGGGTTGAAGCAGCTTCATATGCAAACGTTACAAGACAAGTTGTCGTCAGGTTTATCAAGAATCACATCATCTGTCGCTACGGCATTCCTAGCAAGATAATCACTGACAATGGGTCAAATTTGAATAACAAAATGATGAAGGAGCTTTGTGAAGAATTCAAGATTGAACATCACAACTCATCTCCTTACAGACCAAAGATGAATGGAGCTGTAGAAGCAGCTAACAAAAACATCAAGAAAATCGTTCAGAAGATGGTCATCACTTACAAAGATTGGCATGAAATGCTCCCGTATGCTCTTCATGGTTACCGTACATCAGTACGTACTTCGACTGGAGCAACTCCTTTCTCCCTTGTATATGGCATGGAGGCAGTCCTACCTATAGAGGTTGAGATTCCATCGATGAGAGTCTTGATGGAAGCAAAATTAACAGAAGCCGAGTGGTGTCAAAGCAGATTCGATGAATTGAACTTAATCGAAGAAAAGCGCATGACAGCTTTATGCCACGGTCAGCTATATCAACAAAGAATGAAGAAAGCTTTCGACAAAAAGGTTCGACCTCGCACAATCAAAGAAGGCGACCTTGTACTCAAAAAGATTCAATCTTTTCTCACAGATTCAAGAGGGAAATGGACTCCCAATTATGACGGCCCCTACGTGGTCAAGAGAGCTTTCTCAGGAGGAGCCTTAATACTCACGACTATGGATGGAGAAGAATTCACCCGTCCTGTGAACGTCGACGCAGTCAAGAAATACTTCGCCTAAATAATCAAAAGAACAGCTCGCTAAGTTGAAAACTCGCAGAGAGCAGCTTAGGCAAAAAAGAGCGTCTCGGTGAATCGAAAACCCGAAAGGGCGATTCAGGCAAAAGTTAGAGACATAAAAAAATAATAATCAATCCCGGTAGACTTAAAACCCGAAAGGGGTAGTTTACGCAAAAGTTAGGGATATATGGCAAGTAACTGTGTTCAGGACAAACTTGATCATTCAAAAATCCATAGCGGAGTATTCATCAGCAGTAGGTCATCTTCTACGAAGCACGAATACAGCGCAACTCGGAGTGGAAGGGAAAGATAACGGTCGTCACGTTTCATCGTAGCCCTTTTCCCGAAAAATTACCAATTTCCAACTTTGTAAATACTCCATGGAATCAAGCATTTGGCTGATTACCATTCCATATATAATAATTTGAGCCTTGTGCCTTTCTTTGCAAATCGAGTCTTATTCAGTTTCTCGAAATGCATTTTAAGTTTAAACAGTCATTTTCTTGAAACAAATGTTTTCATAAAATAAAATGAATTTACTTGCAAAAAAATAGAGGTGAAATTTTCTTTCTAAGGTTTACAAACAATAGGAAGAATGCAAACAGTTGCTCCGAGAACGGTTGAGACTCCGGGAACCAAGATTTCCCCATGAGGTCGCTTTGCAAACATCTCCCGATGACGGATCTTCACTTCAATTCATATTACTCATTTCGGACAGCGGACAACTGATAACCAGGTATTCCCAACAGAGTTCGAACTACAAGAAGAAGACATCTTCTGATCAACAAGATTCAAGTCGTATCATAGGATTTTACATTCGCGACAATTCTATTCACATTCACTTTACATTTTATATTTGTCATAATATTCATGCATACATTATAACTACATAGTCGAGTCAGGCTTTGATCATGTGAGTGCCCGAGTCATTAAAGCATATACTCATGATTCCCCTGCAAAGTTGTGAAAGGGTTTTTCTTCTTCATAAAGAAGGTTCATACACCCAAATTCCCCAAGCAAGTCAACAAATGGTAGTCTCCCTCAAAGAGATAGTTTATTCACTTTTGGAATTCCCCAACTGAGAATCTCCTGCAGAGCAACGCTCGACAATCTTCTTCAAATAAGATAGTTTGTTTCGCATTTTGGAATTCCCCACAGGGTCGATGAGCGGTTCTCTTCTCCAAGAAGTGTGGATTCCCCGACATAATTGATAAGTGGTAGTTTTTCCTCCTGGAAAACAGTTTGGTATTTCCCCAGCAGGGTCAAGAGATGCCACTCTTCGTCAAAGAAAATAATTGGGAATCTCCCCAGCAGATCGACAAATGATCCCCAGTGAAGTCAGTGAATGGCAGTCTCTTTCGGCAAAAGACAGTTCACTCACTTTTTCGGACAAAAATAACGAATAGCAGCCTTCTTCATGAAGACAGTTCGTTTCGCTTAAAGATTCCTCAACAAAGTCAGCAAATGGCAGTCTCTTTCATCAGAAGACAGTTTGCTCACTTTCTTTCACGACAGGATCAACAAATGGCAGTCTTTCCCCAAGGAAAGACAGTTTGTCTTTTAAACATTCAAGAGATCGACAAATGGCAGTTTCTTTAAACAGTTTGTCTGTTTCTGGGATGTTTCATCCCCTTCAGAGTTGACAAATGGCAGTTTTCCTCTTAGGAAAACAGTTTGTTAATTCCCCTCAGAGTCGACAAATGGCAGTTTTCCTCTTAAGAAAAACAGTTTGTTGATTCCCCGGCATGAGTCGACAAATGGCAGTTTTTCCTCTTAGGAAAACAGTTTGTTGATTCCTTGGCATAAGTCGGTGAATGTTGGTTTTCACCCCGAAAAACAGTTCGTCCGCTTCCAAGCAAAGTCATTAGCCCCTCAAAAGATCATGAGGCCATATGACATTCTTTCAAAGACGTCAAGTCAAAAGGGAAGATGGTGAAGTTTCTCTACTACCATCAAATGGCGTCTCATCTCCAAGTGCTGATGAGAAGTTTGGTGAGGAAACAAACCTTTGAAGTTTCTCTACTACCATCAAATGGCGTCTCATCTCCAAGTGCTGATGAGAAGTTTGGTGAGGAAACAAACCTTTGAAGTTTCTTTACTACCATCAAATGGCATCCCATCTCCAAGTGCTGATGAGAAGTTTGATGAGGAAACAAACCTTTGGAAATTTTCTCTTTATCTGAGATATTGTCCAAACACAACTGAGACCAGTTTCGAGATGTGGACATCCGAAACAAGGGGGAGGTTGTTTACCTTTTTCTAAGTGTCAACACTTAGTTAAAGAAGATGGATTGAGCATTCTACACTGCCATCCATTCACCAGAATCCATATCAACTATTTCTACAGGAGTTTGTCTCCTCATCCCCCGCCAAGTGCGACAACGGGATCAAGTCATGCAAGGATTTTATCAATTACAACATCTCAGGAGCGCCCAAAATTCGGGCATTCTTTGATATTTAAGTCTCTTTCACGCAGAGAGATCGAGATATCAATCTCTCTCCCTCCAGATAAAAGAAACTTAAATAGGGGCATCTGTCATACCCTAATTTTTTACCCCGCTGAGATGACATATCTTCAGGATTTTCATCAGGTCAAAGCAAGTACCCAGAGCAGTCACTTCCTCATTTGGCATTTAATCAAGGATGTTCAAAGACAAGAAAACTCAGGCAAAGGATCAATCAGTAGAAGGATTAGTCTCTAACATAATCATAGGACTCAAGAGCTTCATTTTTTCACCTATGATTGATTAGACACCCAATCCTCTGAGTACAGATTTACTCAGGTCACCAGACTAGGGTTTTTGAGCCTATCAAGGACTAAAATCAGGGATCACCTTTGGGAAACCCTAAAAAGCCCCAGGGGATCATTCAAAGACATCAATCATCTTCAAATAGCTCATATGACAAGATCCACTGGACATCACACCTCAATTCAAGATCCACAGTCACCAATTTCATCTGGTCGACAATTAGGGTTTTTAACCTAATTCATCTGGATAGTTGACTTTTAATCTGGGCATGGATCCAAAACTCAAGACATGATTCAAGAACCTCAATATAACCCATTTACATCACTCATTTGAGGAGAAGATCTTAATTCCACACAAAAGTCCAAAATCTCACCTTATCTGGAAAAAGTCAACTGTATGGGATCACCTTTGACTTTTAAGATTTTTGGTCAAACCATGACTTTCAAGGATCCATATCATCAATATATGGATATTAAAGTCATTTGACCAAAGAAATTCAAGAAGAATCTTCAAGGAGCAAAAAGTCGGGAATTAGGGTTTTTGAGGGCATTGTGGGAACTCAAAATTTCACCTACACAACTCAAAAAACTTCCAACATGAAAGTTGTAGATCTTGCAAAATAAAACAACATCTTACAATGGAACTTTTTTCAAAAGATCAATCATTTAAGAGATTTGGAAATTTTGAAGTTTTAGGTCATAAACACTTAGAAATTTTCTAAGTGTTTTTAACCTAGTTTTCTTCCAAATTTGGCCTCATTTTTCACAAATTTGCCAAAGGATTCTGAAGGAACCATAAACTAATGATTTGAAGTAGATGTTTAGGGCTTTCCAAATTGTGTTCAACCTTCTCCAAATTCATTTTGAGCTAAGAGTTATGCTTGTTCAAAGTTGGCCTCATGAAGTGAAATTATAGGTCATGTACAATTTGAAACTTTGCAATTTTGTGCATTTTGCTTCACTAAGTGATGCTACACGACCTCTAATGCATCTGAAAACATGCCATGCATCCAAATTCATCATTGCATAAGGATTAGAGAAGATTCCCAAAAAGCAAAGGCATGTGATTATGTAATGATTGCATTTTTGAATTTACGGCAAATGATGAATCATCAAGGAATCTTGTTCTAAGCCAATTAGAACTCTCCTCTGAATCAGAAATGTTCCCTTAGATCATACAAGATCAATGGTTGGGGAAGCTAGCCCGAAAATGCATCATTGCATTTAGGATCTTTTCAAATTTTCTTCTTGGCTAAGAAACCAAACTCACTACACTAAGCAAGCTTGCTATGTTCAATTGCTCTGAGCCATTTGCCTATAAATAGAGGGCTCTTTCTCATTCAAAAAACACACCAAAGCAACATAATTCTTGCTTTCTCTCTTCTTTCTTCATACTTAAGGTTTCTTCAAACCAGAGCTCTTCCTTTGAAATTAAGTATTCAAACACCTAAGGGGAGTCATTTAGAGGTGATCCAAACCTCTGAAACACTTCTGGGCGTAAAGAATCATCATCTTCACCTCTCACTTGGAGCTGTTGCAGTTGGGGTCGAGCAAGAAGTTCTGAGCACTTTCAGTCCAAGCCAGGCATCTCAACACCTTCCAAAGGAGTCATTGAAGCTATCTGGATCGTTACAACAGCTCTGTAACACCTTTTGATCAGAGCCAAATCTTCATTTTTCAGGTAAGTTTCAAAAGCTTCAAACTCTATGATTCACGCATGATAAATTTAAAATGAAGTTACCAGTTGGTTTCTGCACCTTCATAGATCATTAGCCCTCAATCAATTGCATCAAATCATGCATATATAGTATTTTATGTTTAATTTCAGTTTTAGGGTTCTTAGTGTTCATGCTTGAGAATTTTATGTTATACTGAAAATAAATAAAATTAAAGGACACCACATAATCCTCGTCCAAAAACGAGCAAAATCCATCTTTACATCTTTGGATTTGGTTGAGAATTGAGAGAGATACGATTTCCAGAAATTCAAAAGCTTGAGGTTGAAGATGAAGATGGTGGCGCCATTTTTTGAATTTCCCAGAAACGAGTTTATTTTATTTTGAATGATAGGTGTGTCACTTACGAATTCATCGTAGTGTCCCAATGGTTACAGCGCGCGTCCAAAAGCCTTGCCTTGCCTTAGGTCTGGGGTTCGATCCCCCCCTCAGACCTTTTGTTCATTTTATTTTTCCAATTCATTTAATGCCTTGCTTTCACATATAATCATATGGGCTCTTTCCTTAAGCAGGCCACGCGCGTGGCCCAGTTGGTATTTGTTTTGTTTGGTAACCTATAGGGCGTGAGTTCAACCCTTGGTGAGACCAAACCATATTTTTACTACTATTTTTCTTCCATTTTTTTATCAACTTTACACAATTATTTAACCTATCAAATTAATTCATTTTCACTTCATTTTTCACACACTTGTTATTTAATATACCTTTTTTATGAATAATAAAAAAAATTATAAAAATATTATTTATTTCATGTATTTTAATTAGGTTTAAAATAGTATGTTTTAAATGTTTTCTTAAATACTTTAAAATATATATTTTCATTTTGTTTTAACCTAAGTTCTTTGTGAATAATTTTATGATAAAACCCTAATTATTTAGGTCTTAATTAGGTATAGATTTCATCTTTGCCTTAATTAAGTTGACTTTTGTCACTTTGCAAAACTGTTTTCAATCTCCGATCAAACAGATGATTAAGGTTTTCAAACAACAAAACCTTATATCATTACAAATCATTTTCAACTGTTTCTCATAACAGTGAATCATTTTCAAATGGGCCTCTAATAGAGTGTATTTGAAGGGCATTATTCCCGGTGAAACTCTTCAGATACCTATGTGGCCTTTGTCCATCTTCACTTCTTCTGTTTTCAAAAACCATTAACTGTTTATCATATATATATTCAACTGTTATCCATCAATTACTGGTAAGGCTTTGTACATACTTCTTCAAAGGCCTCCACTCCATCCAGGTTAGGCTTTACAAGCTTTCCATTTACAGTCTTTATTTAAATTACTGTCAAATATAAACTGTGCATATATTTGTTTAGAACTACGTTTGAGTGTAAACCCTAGGACAGTTAAACTATATATATTATAGGAATATGACCTAGGATTGAGAATGTCTTCCCGGTGAAGGCTCTTTCCTAATTAGAGATCTGTAGTTCAAACCCCCAAGATGAATTATTCCCGGTGAAACATCTTGGCAAAAACCTTAGAACAAAAAAATAGGACACATCCACCCAAAGAGGAATTATTCCCGGTGAAACCTCTTACCCATTTGCTTAAAGCCAAAATAAGTTCAAAACTACATAGCTTTCTCTTGTGCTATAACAAGGACCCTCGATGACCCTCGATTAGCCTCCTCTTGGGCTTTGTACAAGGACCCACAGGCTTCTTAAAAGCATTTCCAGCTTCCTCTTGAGCTTGTATACAAGGACCCATCAGGTTTCTTATAAACATAGGAACAGGTCTTTAGTCACCTTTTAACATACCCTGGTGAGTTTCTTCCAATTTAAACCAGACTTTAAACAAGCTAAGTTTGTCTCAATTTTACATTGAGTACACCTTTTGGAATGAGAGACATGGACGGTCTCTGTCACCCTTATCTTCATCAATCTTCCATAGCAGAGTCTAGGATCCATGTTTGCTTATCCTTAGCAAGAGTCAGCCTTCATCTTGGGCTTTAAACAAGAAGTCTCCACTAGATAATCTTTCTGCCATTCATCTTAATAAAAAACCCCTGGAAAGGGTTAGCCTCCAAATCATTTCTTTCATCTTAATAAAAAACCCCTGGAAAGGGTTAGCCTCCAAATCATTTCTTTCATCTTAACAAAAACCCCTGGAAAGGGTTAGTCTCCCCACATTCTTTCATTTTAACAAAAACCCCTGGAAAGGGTTAGCCTCCAAAATCACTTCTTCAAAAACCAAAGATTCATTTCTCTTAGGAGATAATTTCCCCAAAAGAGTCAAAACCCCTGGAAAGGGTCAGCCTCCAAAAACATGACAAAAATCAGTCTTTTAACAGACAATTTCACCAGCTGAGTCAAAATCCCTGGAAAGGGTTAGCTTCCAAAAAAAAATCAGTCTTTTAATAAATAAATCCTTCAATAGAGTCAAAATCCAACAAAAACAGTTAGCCTCAACCTTGGGCCTCATACAAGGCACCAAAACAATAAAACTCCCTGTTAATAGTCAGCCTCAACCTTGGGCATTGTGCAAGGCAGATAATAGAGTCTCCCCTAGTGAGTCCTTCATTGTTCAGTAGCCACAACCTTGGGCTTTGTACAAGGCAGATAAACCGTACTTCATGTGTCAAAGATTCCTAACATCTAGGATCTTTTCCCTATTAGGGTCATCCATACTCAGTTTATTTAAGAGTCCGCCACAACCTTGGGCTTTGTACAAGGCAGAAAATAATATTTTTTCTAGCTAGAGTCAGCCTCAATTCTGGGCTTTATATAGAACACCAAATAAAACCCATCAAAATAATATTTTCCCTAAGTAGAGTCAGCCTCAATTCTGGGCTTTGTACAGAACATAAAAAACCCCTTGTAAATTAATCCCCAGTGGAGTTTTCTCCCAGAGTCATAATAATAATCAATCAATCAAAAAGCCTCAAGCTTGGGCCTCATACAAGCCAGTTAAAAAATCAAATCTTTTATATAGTAGATAGACATAGCTTATCTCTATAAAGAGATCTTTCCTCTATCTCACCACATTCAAACAAACAAACAAACATTACATTTCATTTCAATTTCAATCAAAGTCTCCCATTTAGGACTCTGAAAGACATGCTCTGGCACATCCCCAGACTTGTACACTTTCCCTAATTTGGACGAGCATCTTTCTTTCATTTAAGAGATACTAGCATACTTGCAAACACACAAGTAAGGTCACTCTCTTAATGAAATGAATTCAATCATTCTGTCACTCTTTTAAAATGTTTGTGGTGGAATAGTAGAAATACCTCTCTATAAAGATGACTTCATGTCTCTTTACTGTAAACAGAGATTTAATTCAAGATTCAACCTTGAGCTTCAAGCAAGGCACCCAAAAATAATTAATTTCCCTAGTTAGTTCCCCGAACTACATTAAGCTCTGACTTCCACTAGGGATATGTAGGCATGAGGTTCACAAGGAATCTCAGCGAGCTAATAAAATACCAAAAATAGTCAGTCAGTCAGTCTGTCTTTCTTTTATTCAATTCAATTCCTTCTCCTAACACAAAGGAGAAACTTTCCCAATAATCATTAGCAGCACAAACACATTTAGACACAGAGAAGGTTCCTGTAGAGTACTACAGATATGTAGGGTGTTTAAACACTTCCCTATGTATAACCGACCTCCCGGACTCCAGAATTTCTAGTCTAGGTGAAATCCCCACACTTAGCAAACTCCTAGGGTTTAGTTGAGATCTTTTTTCCCCTTTCCTACTCGTAGGACAAATAAGAAAGTTCGTGTGATATCGTAGGAAGAACTGAAATAAAATTCATCCCACCACGGGCGCATTCTCCTTCCAAATTTCGCGTGAAGGGTCTAGCGTGCCATCCTCCCAAGTGAAACGGGGAGGTAAAAAACGAAACCACAGCATGGCTAACCCATTTCAAGGAATTGGGGATTTTTAACCGTATATTGTTTTGTAGGTTGTTTGAAATATGGAAACCAAAGGCCGTAAACCGTTCTTCCTCAATTTCAAGAAAGTACCTACACCATTAAAGGTTTTCTGCGACAACATTTATGGTTCTCTCAGATTCAGTGAGTCTCTCAACATGCTTATAGGTTTGGTACGAACTAATGTGGATGAAGTTCTTCTCAACACCATGGTTCAATTCTATGATCTGTTACTACATTGTTTCACTTATAGAGATTTTCAGTTGGTACCATCTTTGGAAGAATTCTCATACTTGTTGGGGCTCCCAGTGCTCAACCAAATCCCTTATACTGGTAAAGAAGAAGATCCTAAGCTGGAAGTCGTTGCTGCTGCCCTACACTTGCCAAGATCTGAGATTGAGAAAGTTTGGATTAGTAAGAAAGAGTATTCTGGATTACCCCTTGATTTCCTTTATGAAAAAGCGGAGATTTTTGCTAAAGCTTCAAGTATGGACGCTTTGGAAGCTGTTTTGTCTCTTTTAATCTATGGACAAGTTCTATTCTTCCATTATGACAAAATTGTTGATGTGGCTGCTATCAAGATATTTCTAAGTAAGAATCCCGTTCCTACTCTACTTGGTGATTTGTTACATTCGATTCATTTCCGAGTATCGAAAAGGAAAGGTTGTGTTCTTGGATGTGCTCCTCTCTTGCATAAGTGGTTTATTTCACACTTACCCCTCTCCGTAAGAAAGAATGAAGAAGGTTTAACTCGGGCTCAAAGAATTATGAAGCTTTCTTTTGAAGACATCATCTGGTACCAAAAGGAGTTTGAAAGAACTTTGCTATTTGATAGTTGTGGAGAATTCCCTAATATACCTCTTCTTGGCGTTCGAGGAGGAATAACTTATAATCCTATTTTAGCTCGACATCAGTTTGGTTTTGCTTTGAAGGACAAGCCACGTTCTTTGTATCTTAGTGCAGAGTACTTCAGTTATGGTTTAGACGAGACAAAGAAAAGAGATCTCTTCATCAAATCTTGGTCGAAAGTAAAGAAAGTTGGTGCAAAAGATACAGGACGGAGAAACTATATGCCATGGGACCCATACTTCCAATGGGTTTATGAACGAGTTATGGAATTTGGGATGCCTTACCCATCTGATGCGCCCATAGTACCAAGAGTAGCTCCTCCTATTGTCCCAGTTGCATTTGAGCCGAATGTTCCTACTCCAAATGAAGATCTTGTTGCAACTGTTAATCGACTGAAGAGGGAAAGGGATGACTTTGAGAGACGCTTACGAAAGGTTGAAGCTGAAAAAGAAGTGTTGACACAAGATGCTAAAGAGCGAGAGACTTTACTTGACTATTTTTCTCGTAAATAAAAGATCGAAGATTTTGTTTCCCCGGATCAGATTAACTAATAGGAGGATGAAATTTCTAGGCTTGTTCAAGAAAGAGAAGAAATGATCAAGGCACATAAGGAAGAAGTCGGGGTTCTGAAAAGGAGGCGTCGTCAAGAAGACAAAAGTCATAGAATTTAGACTTTTATTGTTTTTATTTATTACTATTTATTTCTTTTTCAGTCTGATGTAACTAAAGAATTATGACCTTATGAGTTCGTAATTTAATTAGTAATAATGTTTTTTCTCTTGTTTCAATATGTGTTAAAAGTCCCTTTAATTCCTTGAAAACATTGCATATGCATAATCATACCATTCATAAACATTACATCACAGGTTTTATAAAGCAAATACTTCATCTTTCCGCTGTTTATTTCAGTGAGAAAATGGATCTCGAACAATCTGTCAAGAATCTCCAGGCTCAAAATGCTGAGTTCCAAGCTCTGATCCTGAACTTGTCCAAGGGGCAAGATGAACTGAAAGCTCTTCTGACTAAGAAGGAGAAGAAGACAAAGAAACCTAAAGGTGTTCTCAATCTGGGAAGAAGATTCAAAGGCCCTCTCAAAAAGCCTGAAAAAGCTGAAATTCCCAAGGAAGAAGAATAGGATGATGATGCTAGTATCAAGACCAACGCTGCAATCAATGGAGGTTCTGCTAATCAAGAGGATGATGAGGGAGACTATTTCCATGACGAAGACTATGCTGATGAGAAGTACAGGTTACTAGAGGAGCGTTTGAGAAATATGGAAATTCAGAAGGTACCTGGGTTGGATTTTGAGGAACTAGGGCTCATCCATGGAGTCGTTATTCCCCCCAAATTCAAGATTTCGACTTTTGCTAAGTATGATGGAGTCTCTTGCCCCAAGATGTATCTAAGATCATATGTGAGGAAGATACAACCTCATACTGAAGACAAAAGACTATGGATTCATTTCTTCCAAGAGAGTTTGTCTGGGACTCAACTAGAATGGTATTATCAGCTAGAGAATGCCAATATTCGCACATGGGAGGATATGGCTACTGCTTTCTTCAGGAAATACGAATATAATTCTGACTTGGCACCAACTCGCATGCAACTACAAAGCATGTATATGGGACCTAAGGAAATTTTCAAGGAGTATGCGCAAAAGTGGAGAGATCTAGCTGGAAGAGTCCAACCTTCCTTGACTGATAGGGAGTTGGCGGACATGTTTATGGGCACGCTAACTTGGCCATTCTATAGTCACTTGCTGGGTACTTCCTCATCTGGTTTCACTGATCTCATACTGACTGGAGAACGCGTGGAGAGTGGTATTCGAAGTGGGAAGATTCAAGTAGGCACATCTTCTGGTACTGCAAAGAAGCCCTATCATGGAAGAAACGAGTCTAATGTTGTTCACAGACAGAGGGGCCGTAATAAGAATGATCAGAACCAATCTGTTGGAGCTGTTCTCATCTCTACACCAACACCTCAACAAGCTCCTAGACAAGGGTATCAGCGTAGGCCAGACACACCTAAAAGGCAATTCACTAAAATCAACATGCCTTTATCTCAAGCACTGCAACATCTGTTGAAAGCCAATCTGATCACCATAAGAGATCCTCCAAAGAACGTCACTACTACGTCTCCAAACTATGATCCTAATGCAAAATGCGTATACCACTCTAATTGCCCTGGACACACTGCTGATAATTGCTGGGTGTTGAAAAATAAGATCCAAGACATGATAGATGCTGGTGAAATCGAGTTTGATCCGCCAGAGACTCCTAATGTCATCACTGCTCCTATGCCAAAGCATGACAAGACTATTACACAATCCATGTTTATGATGTGAGAGATCTGTCAACACCTCTCCCTGACATCAAGAGAAAGCTGCTGCGAGTTGGTTTATTTCCAGGGTGCGACCCAGATTGTTATTACTGTGCATCCCTACCTAATGGTTGTGAGAATTTGAAAAGAGGTATCCAAGGCTGGATGGATCGTGGCACTATCAGATTTGAGAAGACTCCTTCTGTTGGGGATTTGTGCGAAGGTTTCTCTCGTGGTCTGAAGATTGAAGACGTGTCCGTAATTTCCAGAGCTCTGCTGAAGATCCCTACTAAGGCTCCTTTCAAGATTTCTGCTGAACCCTGCGTGGCTCCTATCATCATTACTAAGCCTGGCCCAATTCCCTATTCTTCTGATAAGGCTATCCCTTGGAACTATGGTGCCGAGGTCTATATTCAAGGAGTTAAGCAAGAACTCACATTTGACAAAGTTTCTGAAGACGCCAATCCCGACGTGGGTAATATTGCTGGAACTAGTAAAGTGACAAGAAGTGGAAGGGTGTTTTCTCCGGAAATCTCTCCGAACACTGCTTCACCTGCTGTTACTATCACTCCAAATGCTGATACTCGAGGTAAAGAACCTGTCCAGACACCAGCCGAGACCGTTACTGAAAATCCATCTTCTGAAGACGCAAATGAGTTTCAGAAGATCATATGCAAGAGTGATTATGACATTGTTGAACAGATGGGGCATACTCCTTCCAAGATCTCTATGCTGTCACTCTTGAGTTGTTCCAAGACTCACGCCAAAGCTATGATGAAGTTTCTAGAGGCTGCCCATGTGCCACAAGAGATTTCTGTCACTCAGCTCGAGAATTGTATTGCAAACCTGACGACAGATAACTACCTTGGGTTTTCTGATGCTGATCTGAGTCCTAGTGGAAAGAATCATAACAAGGCGCTACACATCTCCATTGAATGTGGGGGCACCACTCTAGCTCATGTACTGGTTGACAATGGCTCGTCTCTGAATGTGCTACCCAAGTTGGTGCTGGACAAACTCAAGGTTGACGGAATTGAGCTGAAGTCCAGTGATGTGATAGTAAAAGCTTTCGATGGTACAATGAGTACTGTATATGGCGAAGTTGAGCTCCCGATCAGAGTAGGTTCCCAAACTTTCAATACTGTGTTCTATGTGATGGATATTCGTCCCGCTTATTCCTGTCTACTTGGGCGTCCTTGGATACATGGGGAAAATGCTGTGACTTCAACTCTCCATCAGAAATTAAAATATCCAGCAAAAGGCAAGATTGTTATTGTGTATGGTGAAGAAGAGTATGTGGTGAGCTTCATAGATGAGACCAAGTATGTTGAATTCACTGGAGAGGCTTTTGAATCTCCCCGTCAAGCGTTCGAATTGGTCCCTCAAGTGGTTCCTGAGACTAAGCATGTCTACACTGCTCCAAAAGTTACTAGGGTTCCTCCTACAATGGCTTCTCTGAAAGACGCTAGGGCTGTGGTAGAAGAAGGTGGTTGCACTATCTGGGGGCAATTACCTGACATTCCGTACAAGTCCAACAAATGGGGTTTAGGCTGCACTGCTAAGGATCAGAAGGGAGAACAACAGCCTCGTCCAGAAGGTTTGAAGCATCATTTCATCAGCAAAGGAGTCAATGCCATTGGAAAAGATGAAGATAATTACAACCTAGACAAGTGGATCTTTCCTACACCTGACGAAGGGCTGGAGAACTGGAAGACTGAAGACATTGTCTCTATCTCCTATAGTCAGGAGTAATTGCCGTTTCTAGTTTTCTTTTCTTTTATGTTTTCAATTTTAATTTCTGTACTCCAATAAAACAATAAACTCTAAAGCCATGTGTCCCGCCCAAGGCACAATGGTCCATTGTTAGGGCTTGTCATTTCATAAGCATATTTTTGTTCAATAAAGCATTGGACGTTTCATATTCAAATTGTGTGTTCGCTTTTATTTTCTTTACTTTTATAGCTATGTGTTCTTACACACACCCACATAATACACTGCAGATCAATATCCACTATGGATCCTATTGATAACGACTCTGTTATTGCTAAAAATGACTTTGAAAATCCGATCTACCAAGTTGAGGATGAAGGTGAGGAAGATTGTGAAGTGCCTAGAGAAATTGCCAGATTACTAGAGCAAGAAGTAAAGACTATACGGCCGCACGAAGAGCCAATCGAGGTGGTGAACATAGGTACTGACGAAGAAAAGAAAGAGATCAAGATAGGAGCTGAGTTAGATGATGTTATCAAACAGAGATTGATCCAAATGTTACGAGACAATGTTGAGATTTTTGTTTGGTCCTACGAAGACATGCCTGGGCTCGATACTGACATTGTGGTTCACCGTCTACCTATTAAAGAAAACAGTCCTCCGGTTAAGCATAAGTTACGAAGAAGCAGACCTGACATGGCTTAGAAAATCAAAGAGGAGGTTGAGAAACAGTTCAATGCCGGTTTCCTGAAAGTTGTGAGTTATCCACCATGGATCACCAATATAGTGTCGGTACCTAAGAAAGACGGAAAAGTCAGAATGTGTGTAGACTATAGAGATTTGAATCGCGCAAGCCCTAAAGATGATTTTCCCCTACCACATATTGACATCCTAGTAGATAGTACTGCGCAATGCAAGGTGTTTTATTTCATGGATGGTTTCTCAGGTTATAATCAGATCAAGATGGCACCCGAAGACATGGAAAAGACAACTTTTACTACGCCTTGGGGCATATTCTGTTACAAAGTCATGCCATTTGGGTTGAAGAACGCAGAGGCAACATATCAGCGTGCGATGGTGGCTCTGTTCCACGATATGATTCACAAAGAAATAGAGGTCTATGTTGACGATATGATTGCAAAATCCAATACTGAAGAAGAACATCTAGACCATCTGCAGAAATTGTTTGATAGGTTGAAGAAGTACAAGTTGAGACTTAATCCGAACAAGTGTACTTTTGGTGTAAGGTCTGGTAAACTACTGGGTTTCGTTGTCAGCAGCAAAGGTATTGAGGTCGATCCTGCGAAAGTAAAAGCCATACAAGAAATGCCGGTTCCACGGAATGAGAAAGAAGTTAGAGGATTCTTGGGGCGTTTGAACTACATTGCCAGGTTTATTTCCCATCTGACCGCTACTTGTGAGCCAATCTTCAAACTAGTGAGGAAAGATCAAGTAGTAAAGTGGAATGACCAATGTCAAGAAGCCTTCGACAAAATCAAGAAATATCTTCAAGAACCTCTAATTATGATACCACCTGTTGAAGGAAGACCTCTAATTATGTACTTAGCAGTATTGGAGAACTCAATGGGGTGTGTATTGGGGCAACATGACGAGTCTGGTCGAAAAGAGCATGCAAGATACTACCTTAGCAAAAAGTTTACCGACTGTGAAACAAGATACTCACTACTCGAGAAAACTTGCTGTGCTTTGGCGTGGGCTGCTTGCCGACTAAGACAGTTTATGTTGAACCATACCACTTTATTGATCTCTAGGATGGATCCTATCAAGTACGTGTTCGAGAAACCCGCTCTCTCAGGACGAATAGCAAGATGGCAAATGATATTAACAGAGTATGACATCCAATACACAACACAGAAAGCCATCAAAGGAAGTGTAGTGGCAGATCATTTGGCTCAACAAGCTGTGGACGACTATCAATCCATGAGTTTTGAATTCCCAGATGAAGATGTTATGCTTGTTAGTGATTATGAACAACCTGGCCCGGATGAAGGACCTGAACCAGGATCCCGATGAACTATGGTTTCCGATGGAGCTTCGAATGCACTTGGTAACGGTATTGGCGCTGTAATTATCTCTCCCGCAGGTGGACACACCCTGTTCACAGCAAGACTATGTTTCAATTGCACCAACAATATGGCTGAGTATGAAGCATGTATCTTGGGACTCAGAGCTGCTATCGATTTAAGAATCAAGTTCTTGGAAGTATATGGGGATTCAGCCTTAGTAATCAGTCAGATCAAAGGAGAATGGGACGCGAAGCATCCTAATCTCATGCCTTATAAAGATTTGGTACTATCTTTAATTCCACACTTCGAAGAGATTACTTTTGAACATATTCCCCGAGAAGAGAATCAACTGGCAAACGCATTAGCTACTATGTCATCCAAGTTCAAGGTCAGATGGGACAACGAGGCTCCTATAGTTATTATTGAAAGACACGACGAACCAGCATACTGTTGCGAGATAGTTACCGAAGAGGTTGAAGAAAAGCCATGGTTTCACGAAGTAAAAAGATACCTCGAGACTCAATAGTACCCTGAACGGGCATCCATCAATGACAAGAAATTCTTAAGAAGGTTCGCATCCAAGTTCTTTCTGAGCAATGGAACCTTATACAAGCGTAATCATGATTCGACCTTGCTTCGTTGTGTGAACAAGAAGGAAGCTGAAGAGATCATGAAAGACATGCACGATGGTACTTTTGGAACCCATTCTAGTGGACATACTATGGCCAAAAAGATTCTAAGAGCGGGTTACTACTGGTCAACTATGGAAACTGACTGTCACCAGCATTCCAGAACTTGTCACATGTGCCAGATCTATGCCGACAAAGTACACGTACCTCCAGTTCCACTGAATGTCCTGACTGCTCCTTGGCCTTTTGCAATGTGGGGCATTGATATGATCGGAGAAATCAAACCTACCGCTTTCAATGGACACCGCTTCATCCTTGTGGCTATTGATTACTTCACCAAATGGGTAGAAGCTGCTTCATTCGCCTCCGTTACCAAGAACGTGGTGGCTCGATTCATTAAGCACAATCTTATTTGTCGGTATGGCATCCCCGAAAGGATTATCACAGACAATGGTACCAATCTGAACAACAAGATGATTACTGAGCTCTGCACACAGTTCAATATCAAGCATCACAATTCTTCTCCATATAGACCAAAGATGAATGGCGTTGTGGAAGCCGCCAACAAGAACATAAAGAAGATTGTACAGAAAATGACAGTGACCTATAAGGATTGGCATGAGATGTTACCATTTTCTCTTCATGGTTACCGTACTTCAGCACGCACCTCGACTGGGGCAACCCCGTTCTCACTAGTCTATGGAATGGAGGCGGTATTACCGATTGAAATTCACATTCCGTCCTTAAGGATCATGAAAGATGCAGAGTTAGACGAAGACGAATGGATTCAGACTCGAATGGACCAGATAAACCTGATTGAAGAAAAGAGGCTTGCGGCTGTTTGTCATGGACAACTATACCAGAAGCGTATGATCAAGGCATTTAACAAGAGGGTCAAACAACAAGCATACCAGACCGGTGACTTGGTCATAAAGAGAATTATTCTACCACAAGGCGATCCTAGGGGCAAGTGGACGCCCACATATGAAGGACCATTCGTGATCAAGAAAATATCCTCTGGAGGAGCGATGATACTCACTACTATGGATGGCGAAGACTTTCCGCATTCTGTGAATGCTGACATAGTCAAAAAATACTACGCATAAATAAGACCCGCTAGGTCGACATACCTAGGCAAATGTAAGGGCATCCCGGCGAACCAAAAGGGATATATATATATAAAATGTACACCCGACAAGTTGAAAACCTGAAAGGGTGACTTGGGCAAAAAAGGGTATCCTGGTAGGCTGAAAACCGGAAAGGGCGGCCTAGGCAAAAGTTAAGGATTAAAGCGTACGACTATGTCTCGCCCAGATCATCCATCATTCAATTCCATCAACAATGACAAAGTTCAAAGGGCTCAGATCGATTCAATCGTCTTTCTCCAACAAGCAAGGGATGAGATGCTCGAAGACATATTAGCAATAGCAGAATTGAAACTCAATAGGATTGTTTCCACATAGCTATTTTTCTTTTGTTTTACTTCTGTACCTTTCTAAAACACACGAATGTTATCTTACTATTTTACCTATTCACGGCTTTTTCTTAATACAGGTTACCTTTCTTTCTACGTTTTTGAGTTTTTCTCTTCCTCGAATACGCAAACGTCCAATGATAATTTTGAATGAACATATGCATATGAACATGATTATCATTTATCTTTTCTTTTGCAAAATGTTCTATGATCAGTAAAAAGATAGGAAAGGCAAATAGACAATGTCCGAAGTAATCTAGAATTCCTCCCTCAAAGTCAATAATATGGAGGAATCCCCACAGAGTAATCATTAAGAAGATATCTTCAAATACTCAACAAAAGACATAGCTCCCCAATAGAGTTTACATCTTCAACACTGCTGGTTCTCCGACACCTGGCTCTTCTCTAACATGGTTTATCAATATCTCTCATCCCCAGTCAGATTACATCAAAATCAATCATTCAAATGGTCATCCCCAAGCAAAAATCATAAATCCCCAGCTGAATATCTTCCAGACCAGATAAAAACATCAGGGTCCCGATCAAGATACTTCACAAGATATGAATCAAGATCATACATCGCATACATATGCACATAGTATATCAGGATAAACTCATGCATAACATACAAAAGTTTCTCATTTATTTTGAGGGACTCATTACATAATACATGCATCATGACATTTCATAAAATTGCTATACCTATTGCAGAAAACAGGTACATGAACGAAATCTCCAACTTTCCAAGATCTAATTCAGTTACTACGAACGGTACTGACACGATCATTCTCAAAGTCTAATTCAGTTACTACGAACAGTGCTGATACGACAAGAGATCTAATTCTATCATCACGAACGGTGTAGACACGATCATCTTTCCAAGATCTAATTCAGCTGCTACGAACGGTACTGACACGATCATATTCCAAGATCTAATTCATTTACCACGAACGGTGATGACACGATCATTTTCAAAGATCTAATTCAATTACTACGAACGGTACTGACACGGTCAGAGATCTAATTCCATTATCACGAACGGTGTGGACACGATCAAATACCTCCTCAGTCTAATTCAGTTACTACGAACGGTGCTGACACGACTTAAAAGGATCTAGTCCATCATCACGAACGGTGTGGACACGACCAATTATCCCCTAAAGTCTAATTCAGCTACTACGAATGGTGCTGACACGACAAGAGATCTAATTCTATCATCACGAACGGTGTAGACACGATCATCTTCCCAAGATCTAATTCATCTACTACGAACAGTAATGACACGATCAACATACAAACAACTACTTCTCAAACATTTCAGACATAGTCTAATAACATGCTCATCTGGATGGCATCTTTAAGCCCATCCCCATCATACATCTTTTCCAAACACCTGGATGGCATCTTCAAACCCATCTCCGACAAAAATCCCTTCATCATCAGCTAGGGCAAATTCCTGGGTATTCTAGTGTTCAATCCTCTTCTACCTTCAGATTCCGACTGGCATACAAACCACTCTACATCTTCAGGTTTAATAAAATTGAACACGGGCAGCTGTCATACCCCAAAATTTTCCCATACTATTTCTCCTATTCAAATTTAAATCAAGATACAAAGCTCCAAGACACACTCTCCTAAACAAGGCTCAGAAATTAGGGTTTTGTTGTTCTAAAGGAAAATCAGTGAACCAATGGCTCCAAGGCACTCCATATGGCCTATAATGTCTCACATGACCTCCATGACAAGTCTTAGGTCTCAGCTTAAAGGATTGGTCACTCAATTGTTCAGAAAATCAATAGTCGACTAGGTTGACTTAAAAGTCAACTGTGGTCAAAGTACAGTCAAAACTCCTGATTTTTTGTCAAGATCCTCATATTGAAGTATCATTCACCATTTGATCAAGAATTGATCATGGTTCATCAAGGAAAGATCAAAAATCAACAATTCAAAAAGTTTCTAAATTAGGGTTTGTATAGGAGGAAGTCAACTGAACTTTGACCAGCCATAACTCTCACATGGAACATCATAAATTTTCCATCCAAAGCTCATTTTGAAGGAAATTTGATTCTCTACAAATTTGTGTCTCACAAGCCAAGGCTAAAAATGCTTCATTTGGGAGATATGAACCAAAACATTATAGGTCCTTTTCAAAAGTCAACCAAAAGTCATTTTTTTCAAAAGGACACACAAGGAGCATGGAAAATTATTTTGACATGGGACCAAAAACACTGGTTAGAGGACTCTTCAAGGTTTCTAAAGAGTCCTAGAACTCCTCCATACCTCAAAAATTGAGGGAGATAGGTCTTGTCAAAGTTGGACTATTTTGGAGGGAAAAATGTGAAGAAATTTGAACATATTTGCAAATAGGCCCAATATCTTATGATCCAAACTTGATTCACAAGTCATCCAAGGCCCCAAACATGATGTCCACGAATTATTTGATTTTTATTCTGATTTTTATGAATTATTAATCAATTAAAAGTGATAAATAATTCATATAAATTATAGAAAATCAAATATTTGATTTAGAAAATATATGGGAATCAAATCCAATCACCACTCATACCAAAATACTCAATCAAATTTGTGCAAATAGGGTTAAGAGTGATTGAATCACATATTGGACAAATTTAGTAAGATTTCCAAATCAAATTTCCAAAAAATTGAAATCAAAGATTTAGCAAGATTCAAGTCAAATTATTCACCCTAATTTAATCCTCTATAAGTACATAACTAATTCAGAGGGCAAGGGTTAGGAATTCTGCAGCAGAGGAACCCTAAATCCGAGCTTCAAAAGGCCAAAAATTCTCAATCACGTTTTCCAGTTGCAGGCGAATTCAAGGATTCTTTTTGATCAATTCATATCCCTAAGGCATCAAGGAAGCTTACCAGATTGGTTTCGAGTCTTGAAGCATTGCAAATCATCGCCAAAAACCCCACGGTTTGTCAAACTTTAAACTGCATCGTATCCATACATACACGCATCTTTAATCAATTTTAATTGCATATTCTTATTTATCTTGATGTGTTTATCAATTCTGGAGTTTTAAAATTGGGGTTTTTTAAACCACGTAAAATTAGACCTTAAGACAGGTACTATTGAGTTCGCGTGGTCGAGACGAATTCGTTCTTGCTATTGCGCCAAATTTCTATTGCCGTTTGCACCTATTCGTTATTCGCAGGTGTAAAAGGTGCATGTTTTTTATAGCTAACCTGCAACGAGCGGTGTAAAAGGCTTGATGCATATTTCACGTGAAGAAGACGATGAGGTGTCGTCGTTTGATTGGTCCGTTTGAATTCTTTTGCGCGCGTTTTCCTTTTTGGTTCAGGTGGATCTGGTGCATCTTCGCTCACGCGTATGGAATGTGTTCCTCTCATCGCTGTCGTCAGATGCTTCTCCCTCTCAATCCAACGTACCAGGGCATGAGGGTGCATCCTACTCCACACGCGCGCGCTGCACATGATCATAAGTTAAGTTTTCTTTAAATTTTTTTATTTTTAATTACACAACTTATATTTTGTTTATTTTATATATATACATGTTTGTTCCTTTTCTTTTTATTTTCTTTTAATAAACCTATTTATTAAAATTCCTTTTTTTACAAATAACCAAATAACATTTATAATATTTATTTTATTTAGTTAATTTTATTTATTTATTTATATTATTTATATTTATTATATTTATCTTTTTATATACAATACTTATTTAGTTATTTTCTTTTATATATTTATTTCATTTATAATAATTAGTGTGTTTTTTATTTATTTTAATTAGATAATTTAATTAAATATTTGTAATAAATTCCTATTTATTTTATTTTAATTCATAAAATCATAAAAGTGCTTTTGTCTGATTATATTTATTTTCTTCGATTTAATTAATTAGGTTGCGAAACCAATAATTAATTAAATTGATTTTTTACTTTATTCAATTTACGCCCGAATCAGGGTTTGCGAGGATTCGCCCTACACTAAAAAAATATTTTTTTGTGTATTCTTTTCAGGGTTAGCAACAGGGTTTCTTCCGACTACGCGCCACGCCTATTACAAAGCTAAGTCCCGATCTAATCCTTATTTAAATATTTTTAGTTTTTATTTATTTTAGGGTTTACCTTTAAATATAATGAAATCCGCCTACACTCAATTCTTTTTCTGTTTGCCTTTGCTCTGCCAATTTTTTCAGGGTTAACCCCGAGTACTCCCGACTACGAACCATATCAGATCAAATCCAAAGCTAAGTCTTTTCCATGTTTTTATTTTCTTTTGCCTTTTTATTTAATTAGGGTTAGCCTTAATTGTCATTGAATTGATAATGCACTCACCCCTTCGCGTTTATTTTTCCTTTTCCAATTTTCAGGGTTGATCAACCAGTCAGAGCTCGAATGTCAGTAACACTGAAATTCATCTTTTTATTTTCTTATTATTATTACTTATGCCAAACCCTATTGCACTATGACTCCGCTGGTTTCTTTTTCCCCCTCCCCAAATTATTGTGTGGTTAGTAATCCTAGGGAGTGCAAGCCTTTTAATCAACTTAGAATAACTAATTATAAGATAATTTCTGAATTGAATAACGTGATTGTTGCACCCACGCACGCTTTTTTGGTAACCCCTCTTGTTGCCTGTTGCCTGTTGCCTTGTGTTTTTGCAAAATAGCCATGTCCCTCGAATACGAGGATATCTCAGCAATGTTGCCCTAAATTCATTCTCAAGGTCATAAGTCCCTAATGATGCTGCCTTCGATTTTCCAAATATGACCTCGTCCCTCGAAGTTGCCTACAAATTGCTGAGGTATCCTCTGGTTTCCTACGAAAGGCTATTCTGATCCTTCCCTTAGACTACCTGCCTCTATATGGCATGCGACAGTCTTATGGCGAACGAGATTACGACGACCCTTGCGACGAACCTTTTTACAAATATCAAGGTAATTTGCCCTTAATTGCGTGCTCTGGTTTAAAAATCTTTTTCTTACCCTTTTTCTAAACATTTTCAACGCTACGCTCATTTACGAGCTAAAGTCCTTGTTTCTTCTTCTACATTTCTTTTCGAAACAAGCAAAGCAATTAAGAGCCCATGGAAAACCATGGATGCAAAGGGTGCCTTACACCTTCCCTTTGCATAAATTACCCCCCGAACTCAGTTTTCTTTAAAAAGGTTTTTTCCTGTTCTTTTAGCCTTTCTATTTAATTTGGATAAAATAAAAGTCGGTGGCGACTCTTGCTTACCGTACATTTCAAATAAAGTAAGTTCACCATATTACAGAACTGGCGACTCTGCTGGGGAGAATTTTCTTATAAAAGAGGGGTTACCTTAAAAGTTTAGGAACACTTTAAATGTTTTCTATTTGCTTGCTTAGCTTGTTTTATTTTGCAGGGGCGTTTTGGGAATTAATTGAAGGACGAGTCCTACACCCGGATTCAAGTACATCTAAGATAGGAAGTGGCATAGTCATGGCGACCTCCTTCATGTATGTGGAGGATTGGTCAATATGAGAGTTCACGCTTAAGTTAGGCCTCTATGGGTGTTTGCATGCTTCTCTTGTATGAGGGAGGTTCGTGCAGATGTCCGTGGGTGAGTCGGAGCTTAAGGACCTTTAGTTACCTTTAACCCATCTTAACTTTTAGGAACGTAGTGGGGGACTACTCTTGATGTATGTTGAGAGCATAGTCGCTACCCGATACTACAGCTCAGATAGGTTCTTTCTCAAAGTATCATTGCATGGTATGTATGTATCATGTTCGAGGGTGCTTTAGGAGGACTGACAATTCTGGGTAACTCGGTAGAACCCGTTGTTGATATCATCTTTATCCTTAGAAATACCTTTGGGAAGGGTATCTCACATGATTTAAACTCCATGCAAGCCAAGCCTAAGGAAATTGTGTGATTTGTGTGGACTTATTTGTGTTTGTGCATCATGCATACATGCATCATTCATACATGGCATGGCTAACCCATTTCAAGGAATTGGGGATTTTTAACCGTATATTGTTTTGTAGGTTGTTTGAAATATGGAAACCAAAGGCCGTAAACCGTTCTTCCTCAATTTCAAGAAAGTACCTACACCATTAAAGGTTTTATGCGACAACATTTATGGTTCTCTCAGATTCAGTGAGTCTCTCAACATGCTTATCGGTTTGGTACGAACTAATGTGGATGAAGTTCTTCTCAACACCATGGTTCAATTCTATGATCCGTTACTACATTGTTTCACTTATAGAGATTTTCAATTGGTACCATCTTCGGAAGAATTCTCATACTTGTTGGGGCTCCCTGTGCTCAACCAAATCCCTTATACTGGTAAAGAAGAAGATCCTAAGCTGGAAGTCGTCGCTGCTGCCCTACACTTGCCAAGATCTGAGATTGAGAAAGTTTGGATTAGTAAGAAAGAGTACTCTGGATTACCCCTTGATTTCCTTTACAAAAAAGCGGAGATTTTTGCTAAAGCTTCAAGTATGGACGCTTTGGAAGCTGTTTTGTCTCTTTTAATCTATGGACAAGTTCTATTCTTCCATTATGACAAAATTGTTGATGTCGCTGATATCAAGATATTTCTAAGTAAGAATCCCGTTCCTACTCTACTTGGTGATTTGTTACATTCGATTCATTTCCGAGTATCGAAACGGAAAGGTTGTGTTCTTGGATGTGCTCCTCTCTTGCATAAGTGGTTTATTTCACACTTACCCCTCTCCGTAAGAAAGAATGAAGAAGGTTTAACTTGGGCTCAAAGAATTATGAAGCTTTCTTTTGACGACGTCATCTGGTACCAAAAGGAGTTTGAAAGAACTTTGCTATTTGATAGTTGTGGAGAATTCCCTAATATACCTCTTCTTGGCGTTTGAGGAGGAATAACTTATAATCCTATTTTAGCTCGACATCAGTTTGGTTTTGCTTTGAAGGACAAGCCACGTTCTTTGTATCTTAGTGTAGAGTACTTCAGTTATGGTTTAGACGAGACAAAGAAAAGAGATCTCTTCATCAAATCTTGGTCGAAAGTAAAGAAAGTTGGTGCAAAAGATATAGGACGGAGAAACTATATGCCATGGGACCCATACTTTCAATGGGTTTATGATCGATTTATGGAATTCGGGATGCCTTACCCATCTGATGCGCCCATAGTACCAAGAGTAGCTCCTCCTGCTGTCCCAGTTACATTTGAGCCGTATGTTCCTACTCCAAATGAAGATCTTGTTGCAACTGTTAATCGACTGAAGAGGGAAAGGGATGAATTTGAGAGACGCTTACGAAAGGTTGAAGCTGAAAAAGAAGTGTTGACACAAGATGCTAAAGAGCGAGAGACTTTACTTGACTATTTTTCTCGTAAATGGAAGATCGAAGATTTTGTTTCCCCGGATCAGATTAACTAATGGGAGGATGAAATTTCTAGGCTTGTTCAAGAAAGAGAAGAAATGATCAAGGCACATAAGGAAGAAGTCAGGGTTCTGAAAAGGAGGCGTCGTCAAGAAGACAAAAGTCCTAGAATTTAGACTTTTATTGTTTTTATTTATTACTATTTATTTCTTTTTCAGTCTGATATAACTAAAGAATTATGACCTTATGAGTTCGTAATTTAATTAGTAATAATGTTTTTTCTCTTGTTTCAATATGTGTTAAAAGTCCCTTTAATTCCTTGAAAACATTACATATGCATAATCATACCATTCATAAACATTACATCATAGGTTTTATAAAGCAAATACTTCATCTTTCCGCTGTTTATTTCAGTGAGAAAATGGATCTCGAACAATCTGTCAAGAATCTCCAGGCTTAAAATGCTGAGTTCCAAGCTTTGAACCTGAACTTGTCCAAGGGGCAAGATGAACTGAAAGCTCTTCTGACTAAGAAGGAGAAGAAGACAAAGAAACCGAAAGGTGTTCTCAATCTGGGAAGAAGATTCAAAGGCCCTCTCAAAAAGCCTGAAGAAGCTGGAATTCCCAAGGAAGAAGAAGAGGATGATGATGCTAGTATCAAGACCAACGCTACAAGCAATGGAGGTTCTGCTAATCAAGAGGATGATGAGGGAGACTATTTCCATGACGAAGACTATGCTGATGAGAAGTACAGGTTACTAGAGGAGCGTCTGAGAAATATGGAAATTCAGAAGGTACCTGGGCTGGATTTTGAGGAAATAGGGCTCATCCCTGGAGTCGTCATTCCCCCCAAATTCAAGATTCCGACTTTTGCTAAGTATGATGGAGTATCTTGCCCCAAGATGCATCTAAGATGATATGTGAGGAAGATCCAACCTCATACTGAAGACAAAAGACTGTGGATTCATTTCTTCCAAGAGAGTTTGTCTGGGACTCAACTAGAATGGTATTATCAGCTGGAGAATGCCGATATTCGCACATGGGAGGATATGGCTACTGCTTTCTTCAGGAAATACGAATATAATTCTGACCTGGCACCAACTCGCATGCAACTACAAAGCATGTCTATGGGACCTAAGGAAAGTTTCAAGGAGTATGCGCAAAAGTGGAGAGATCTAGCTGGAAGAGTCCAACCTTCCTTGACTGATAGGGAGTTGGCGTACATGTTTATGGGCACGCTAACTGGGCCGTTCTATAGTCACTTGCTGGGTAGTTCCTCATCTGGTTTCACTGATATCATACTGACTGGAGAACGCGTGGAGAGTGGTATTCGAAGTGGGAAGATTCAAGTAGGCACATCTTCTGGTACTGCAAAGAAGCCCTATCATGGAAGAAACGAGTCTAATGCTGTTCACAGTCAGAGGGGCCGTAATAAGAATGATCAGAACCAATCTGTTGGAGATATTCTCATCTCTACACCAACACCTCAACAAGCTCCTAGACAAGGGTATCAGCGTAGGCCAGACACACCTAAAAGGCAATTCACTAAAATCAACATGCCTTTATCTCAAGCTCTGCAACATCTATTGAAGGCCAATCTGATCACCATAAGAGATCCTCCAAAGAACGTCACTACTACGTCTCCAAACTATGATCCTAATGCAAAATGCGTATACCACTCTAATTGCCCTTGACACACTGCTTATAATTGCTGGGCGTTGAAAAATAAGATCCAAGACATGATAGATGCTGGTGAAATCGAGTTTGATCCGCCAGAGACTCCTAATGTCATCACTGCTCTTATGCCAAAGCATGACAAGACTGTTAATGCTATCATGGACACAATCCATGTTTATGATGTAAGAGATCGGTCAACACCTCTCCCTGACATCAAGAGAAAGCTGCTGCGAGCTAGTTTATTTCCAGGGTGCGACCCAGATTGTTATTACTGTGCATCCCTACCTAATGGTTGTGAGAATTTGAAAAGAGGTATCCAAGGCTGGATGGATCGTGGCACTATCAGATTTGAGAAGACTCCTTCTATTGGGGATTTGTGCGAAGGTTTCTCTCGTGGTCTGAAGATTGAAGACGTGTCCGTAATTTCCAGAGCTCCGCTGAAGATCCCTACTAAGGCTCCTTTAAAGATTTCTGCTGAACCCCGCGTGGCTCCTATCATCATTACTAAGCCTGGCCCAATTCCCTATTCTTCTGATAAGGCTATCCCTTGGAACTTTGGTGCCGAGGTCTATATTCAAGGAGTTAAGCAAGAACTCACATTTGAAAAAGTTTCTGAAGACGCCAATCCCGACGTGGGTAATATTGCTGGAACTAGTAAAGTGACATGAAGTGGAAGGGTATTTTTTGTGTATTCTTTTCAGGGTTAGCAACAGGGTTCCTTCCGACTAAGCGACACGCCTATTACAAAGCTAAGTCCCGATCTAATCCTTATTTAAATATATTTATTTAAGGGTTTACCTTTAGATATAATGAACTCCGCCTACACTCAATTCTTTTTCTGTTTGCCTTTGCTCTGCCAATTTTTTCAGGGTTAACCCCGAGTACTCCCGACTACGAACCATATCAGATCAAATCCAAAGCTAAGTCTTTTCCATGTTTTTATTTTCTTTTGCCTTTTTAATTAATTAGGGTAAGCCTTAATTGTCAGTGAATTCATAATGCACTCACCCCTTCGCGTTTATTTTTCCTTTTCCAATTTTCAGGGTTGGTCAAACAGTCAGAGCTCGAATGTCGGTAACCCTGAAATTCATCTTTTTATTTTCTTATTATTATTACTTATGCCAAACCCTATTGCACTATGAATCCGCCGGTTTCTTTTTCCCCTTCCCTATATTATTGTGTGGTTAGTAATCCTAGGGAGTGCAAGCCTTTTAATCAACTTAGAATAACTAATTATAAGATAATTTCTGAATTGAATCACGTGATTGTTGCACCCACGCACGCTTTTTTGGTAACCCCTCTTGTTGCCTGTTGCCTGTTGCTTGTTGCCTTGTGTTTTTGCAGAATAGCCATGTCCCTCGAATACGAGGATATCTCAGCAATGTCGCTCTAAATTCATTCTCAAGGTCATAAGTCCCTAATGATGCTACCTTCGATTCGCCAAATATGACCTCGTCCCTCGAAGTTGCCTACGAAGTGCTGAGGTATCCTCTGGTTTCCTATGAAAGGCTATTTTTATCCTTCCCTTAGACTACCTGCCTCTCTATGGCATGCGACAGTCTTATGGCGAACGATATTGCGACGACCCTTCAACCTCCAAATGAAAGGCTCCCTGCCCTCTTATGGCATGGATAGACCCTTTCACCCTGAAAGGCTAAAAGAACCTTTTTACAAATATCAAGGTAATTTGCCCTTAATTGCATGCTCTGGTTTAAAAATCTTTTTCTTACCCTTTTTCTAAACATTTTCAAGGCTACGCTCATTTACGAGCTAAAGTCCTTGTTTCTTCTTCTACATTTCTTTTCGAAACGAGCAAAGCAATTAAGAGCCCATGGAAAACCATGGATGCAAAGGGTGCCTTACACCTTCCCTTTGCATAAATTACCCCCCGAACTCAGTTTTCTTTAAAAAGGTTTTTTCCTGTTCTTTTACCCTTTCTATTTAATTTGGATAAAATAAAAGTCGGTGGCGACTCTTGCTTACCGTACATTTCAAATAAAGTCAGTTCACCATATTACACATATTTCTTGCCTCTGATTGATGCTGTTTTGACTGGAGTAAACAGATCAATATGCAGAAGTTCTAAAGGCCTTGAAGAAGAAACAACATTTTTAGACTTAAAAGCAGATTTTGAAAACTTCCCTTTCTGACATGCTTCACTAAGAGCATCTTATTTATATTTCAAATTAGGGAGTCCTCTAACCAGATTGAGTTTGTTAATCTGAGAAATTTTTCCCATGCTAACATGACCCAATCTTTTGTGCCAGACCCACTGCTCTTCGTTAACAGAAAGAAGGCAAGTAACCTACTAGTTTTTAAGATCTGAAAGATCAATCTTATAAATGTTGTTCTTTCTTTTTCCTGTAAATAGGATTGAGCCATCCTTTTGACTAACATCTCTACAAGACTTTTGATTAAAGATTATGACATAACCATTGTCACTTAATTGACTTATGGACAATAAGTTATGAGCTAATCCATCTACTAGAAGAACATTAGTTATAGAGGGAGAGTTACCAATACCAATGGTTCCAGAGCCTATGATCTTGCCCTTCTGGTTCCCTCCAAACTTTACGTCTCCTCCAGATTTAACTTCCAGACTTTGGAACATAGACCTTTTTCCCGTCATGTGTCGTGAGCTTCCAGAGTCCAGGTACCATGACCTGTTTGTCTTTTGTGCTGTTAATGAGATCTACAACATGGATAATTTTATCCTTAGGTACCCACATTCTTTTGGGTCCTTTGAGGTTAGTTTTTCTCATGTTCTGATTGAACTGAGATTTAGCATGGGGAGTATCAGAATGAACAGCATGATATTTCCTAGTGTGTGTGAAATGGAAATTCTTAGGATGTGATGTATATTTAATATCATGTGAATGACCATACTGGAATTGCTTATACAAAGGTTTATATTCAATAACCATCTTGTCAACAGGTTCCAGTTTATATGGGATATCTCCCTCATATCCTATACCTATTCTCTTATTTCCACTAACTCCATATATCATAGATGCCATCTGGCTTCTACCTATACTTCTAGATAAGAACTTTCTGAAACTCAAGTCATATTCTTTAAGAATATTGTTTGTGCTTGGAAAAGAAGCATCTGGACCATAAGATGTTTTTAGACTTTCAACATCTTTTGTTAGTTTTAAAACTTTTTCTTTAAGTCCAGAGTTTTCTATCTCAAGTTTCTTAGTTTCAGATGCAAAGGTCTTTTTGAGACTTTTGTATTTGATACTAAGTTTACGTTTGATTTCCAGAAGTTCTGAGAGACCGGAAACAAGTTCTTCTCTAGATAGTTCAGAAAATACCTCTTCAGAGTCTAAGTCAGAGGCAGATTCTTCTTCACCATATACAGTTGCCATGAATGCTATATTTGCTTGCTCATCCCAAGTGTCCATCATACCTTTCTTCTTCTCAAATCTTTTCTTGGGCTTTTCTCTCTGAAGCTTAGGACATTCATTCTTGTAATGTCCTGGTTCTTTGCATTCATAACAGACTATGCCTTTCATACCAGATCTTCTGGGTCCAGAAGATTCTCCTTTTTCAGGTTTCTTGAAGCTTTTAAATCTTCTCTGCTTGCTTTTCCAAAGTTGACTTACTCTTCTGGATATAAGAGATAACTCATCTTCTTCTTCAGACTCTGGGTCATCAGATCTTTCTTCTTTTGCCTGAAAAGCGTTAGTACAGTTTTTATTATTAGACTTTAAAGCAATAGATTTACCTTTCTTCTGAGGTTCATTTGCGTCCAACTCAATTTCATGACTCCTCAAGGCACTTATAAGCTCTTCAAGGATTACTTCATTCAGATTATTTGCTATCTTGAAAGTTGTAACCATTGGTCCCCATCTTCTGGGTAAACTTCTGATTATCTTCTTAACATGATCAGCTTTAGTATAACCCTTGTCTAGAACTCTCAGTCCAACTGTCAGAGTCTGGAATCTAGAAAACATTGCTTCAATATTTTCATCTTCCATCTTGAAAGCTTCATACTTCTGGATGAGAGCCAGAGCTTTGGTCTCCTTGACTTGAGCATTCCCTTCATGAGTCATTTTCAAATATTCAAAAATATCATGAGTTGTTTCCCTGTTAGTTATCTTCTCATACTCAGCATGAGATATAGCATTTAACAATATGGTTCTTGCTTTATGATGATTTTTGAAATCTTTCTTTTGAGCGTCACTCATAGCTTGTCTAGTGATTTTAACTCCACTAGCTTCTGGATGAGTGTAACCATCCAACACCAAGTCCCATAGGTCACCATCTTGACATAAAAAGTAGCTCTCTAGCCTATCTTTCCATCAAAGACTGGTGGTCTGTTGTATCCATTAAAACTGTTACTACCATTGTTGTTTTGTTCATTAGGAGGTGGTACTGCTGAAGGATAGAAAAACACTTAGAAAGGGGGGGGGTTGAATAAGTGTAGTCTAAAAACTTGAACGATAAAAACAAATTGCACAGTTATTTTTATCTTGGTTCGTTGTTAACTAAACTACTCCAGTCCACCCCCTTGGAGTGATTTACCTCACCTGAGGATTTAATCCACTAATCTCAACAGATTACAATGGTTTTCCACTTAGCCCGCGACTAAGTCTTCTAGAGTATCCTGATCACAACCTGATCACTCTAGGAACAATTGCTTAGACACGAGCTAAGACTTTCTAGAGTATCCTGACCACCACGTGATCACTCTAGTTACAACTGCTTAGACACAAGCTAAGACTTCCTAGAGTATCCTGATCACACTTGATCACTCTAGTTACTTACTAATTAATGTAATCAAATTCTAAGAGTATTACAATGCTTCTGAAAAGCTATAATCACAACAGTGATATTTCTCTTAAAGTTTAAGCTTAATCTCACTAATATATTTCAACAGCAATGTAGTGAGCTTTGATTTGAACAGCGTTTCAGCAAGTTTGTATTCACAGAGTTCGTCAGAATCGGTAACCTTGCTTCTCATCAGAACTTCATATTTATAGGCACTTGAGAAGATGACCGTTGGGAGCATTTAATGCTTTGCGTATTCCGTACAGCATTGCATTTAATGTTTCACTCTTTTGTCAACTACCTCGAGCCTTGTTTACGCTGTGTCTACTGACGTTGCCTTTAATAGCTTCTAACGTTCCTTTTGTCAGTCAGCGTAGCCTGCCATCTTGTACTTGCTTCTGATCTGATGTTTGTGTATACAATGTTTGAATATCATCAGAGTCAAGCAGCTTGGTGCAGAGCATCTTCTTGTCTTCTGACCTTGAAGTGCTTCTGAGCGTGATACCATGAGAACTTCAGTGCTTCTACTTCTGATTTCAAGTTCTTCTGATGCTTCCATAGACCCATGTTCTGATTCTGCTTTGACCATCTTCTGATGTCTTGCCAGACCATGTTCTGATGTTGCATGCTGAACCTTCTGAGTCAAAGCTTCTGAGCGCTGATTTGTGCATACTCTTTATATATTTCCTGAAAGGGAAATTGCAATGTATTAGAGTACCACATTATCTCATCCAAAATTCATATCCTTGTTATCATCAAAACTAAGAATATTGATCAGAACAAATCTTGTTCTAACAACTGCAGCTGCCATTTGCGTGTTTTTCTCCTGAATTTTTTGTCTAACACTGTTAAGTGCTTACACCTAGAACCAAGGCTCTCTGATGCCAATTGAAGGAGTGAAAAACACTTAGAAACGGGGGATTGAATAAGGGTTGTTTCTTTTTGGAAGATAAAAATAAAGAACACAATTATTTTTATCCTGGTTCGTTTGAACACAAACTACCTCCAGTCCACCCTCACAGGTGATTTACCTCCACTGAGGATTTAATCCACTAATAAAAAATGATTACAATGGTTCTCCACTTAGATCAACCTCTAAGTCTTCTTAAGTCTACAGATCACAACTTGATCACTCAAGGAATTTTGGTTTACAAAGATATAATCAAATACAAGAGATTAAAGTTGCTTCTAATAAAGCTATAATCACCAAGTGATTTTTTTCTTAAGATTAAGTTCTAAATCTCACTAAGAATACAAAAGTATGTGAGCTTGAAGATAAAGATTTGCTTCTTTGATAGTGAGCTTGTAGCGTGAGAAAGTTCAGAGTCAGATGATGAGATTATAAAGAATGAACGTAGGCTTTCTAATGTTTCTCCTTGCCGACTACCTCCTTTTATAGGCATGAGAATATGACTGTTGAATAGTACTGCATTAAATGCTTTGCGTGGACAGTACAACGTTGCATTTAATGTTTCACACTTTTGTCAACTACCTCGAGCCTTGCATTAACTTCTACTTCTGACTTTACTTTTTGTAGCCATACTTCCAACGTTCCTTTTGTCAGACACACAGACTAGTCTAGTTAGTCTTTTCATCATTTGCTTTCTTCTGGATTCAGATTTTATGTATTGATTTGATCATCAGAGTTTCCAGCGTTTGGTGCAGATCAGAACTTCAGCGCTTCAGCCTTTGGAAGTTCTTCAGAGCGTGATACCTGTAGAGCTTCAGAACTTGCTTCTGCTTGTCATGATCTGATGTGGCCATCCAAAACATCTGGCATAGAGCATCTGAAAGCTAATGTAGTGCATACTCTTTTGTATTTTTTTGGAAATGGGAAACGCAATTTATTAGAGTACCACATTGTCTTATATAAAATTCATATATAATGTTATCATCGAAACTAGAAAATATTATCAGAACATTTCATGTTCTAACAATAACTTCTATTTCATCCACAGGAAATAGCATTGTCCTTTGTGGTCCAATATAACTTTTGGGTAGAGGGCGGTTTTGATGGGATGACGACGCGAACGCCATTGATGAACGGATGAGATAGTTGAGAGAGAGAGAGACTAAGAAGCGTATAGATTTTTTGAAAAGACGAGGGAACGAAAGAAAAGATTGACGGTTTTACAGACTGTGGTGTCGTTTTTTTACCTCCCCGTTTCACTTGGGAGGACGGCACGCTAGACCCTTCACGCGGAATTTGGAAGGAGAATGCGCCCGGGGCGGGATGAGTTTTGTTTCAGTTCTTCCTACGATATCACACGAACTTTTTAATTATCCTACGAGTAGGAGAGGGGAAAAAGATCTCAAATAAACCCTAGCAGTTTGCTAAGTGTGGGGATTCACCTAGACTAGAAATTCTGGAGTCCAGGAGGTCGGTTATACATAGGGAAGAGTTTAAGCACCCTACATACTCGTAGTACTCTACGGGAACCTTCTCTGTGTCTATGTGTTTGTGTTTGTTGATTTGTTGATTGGGAAAGTTTCTCCTTTGTGTTAGGAGAAGGAATTGAATTGAATTAAAAAGAAGACAGACAGACAGACTATTTTTGTTTTTTTGTTAGCTTGCTGAGATTCCTTGTGAACCTCATGCCTACATATCCCTAATGGAAGTCAGAGCTTTTTGTAGTGCGGAGAACTAATTAGGGATTTTAATGATTTTTGGTGCCTTGCTTGAAGCTCAAGGTTGAAGCTTTGAATTAAATCTTTGTTTACAGTAAAGAGACATGAAATCATCTTTACAGAGAGGTATTTCTACTATTCCACCACAAATATTTTTAAAGTGACAGAAAAGCTAAAATTGTTTCATTAGGAGAGGGAGCCTACTTGGTTGATCAAGTATGACAGCCAACATGCTTCTTGAATGAAAGATTCTCAACCAAATTAGGGAAAGTTGTACAAGTCTGGGATGTAGCCAGAGCATGCCTTTCACGAGTCCTAAATAGGAGAATGTTTGAAATGATTGTTTGTTTGAAATGATTTGTTTGTTTGAAATGATTGTTTGATTGTGGTGAGATAGGAGAAATACCTACCTATGAAGATGAGCTATGTCTATATATTGTTTGAAAGATTTGATTTTTTAGCTGGCTTGTATGAGGCCCAAGCTTGAGGCTTTTGATTGATTTATTGTTTTATTGACCCTGAGAGATAACTCTACCGGGGATGGACTTAAACTAAGGAGTTTTTGTGTTCTGTACAAAGCCCAGAATTGAGGCTGACTCTAGCTGGAGAGCATTTATTTGATGGATTTTATTTGGTGTTCTGTACAAAGCCCAGAATTGTGGCTGACTCTTAACTGGGGAATATGTCTTTTACTGACTGAGACTAATGAGATTATCTTTTTAAAGAATGAATGGAGGCTGACCCTTTCCAGGGGTTTTACTCTGCTGGAGAGTTTGTCTTTTGAAAGTTCAATTTTTGGAGGCTAACCCTTTCCAGGGGTTTTACTCAGCTGGTGAAATTATCTATTAAAAGACTGATTTTTTGGAAGCTAACCCTTTCCAGGGATTTATGAATGATAGCAGAAAGATTATCTAATTGAGACTTCTTGTTTAAAGCCCAAGATTAAGGCTGACTCTGATTGAGGATAGATAACTATGGGTCCTAGTGTAACACCCTGAATTTAATTAAATCGGTTAATTAAATTATTGAAGGATTTAAATATTTGATTTAGTCGAATTTGGATTGTCGGTGTTATTTAAGGGCGTATTTGGAATTATATAAATTGAAGACGGATATTCGGAAAATAATATTAAGAATAATATTATTTATAAGTCAGAATTATTATATTGAAGGAATTATTATTATAAATGATATAATTGATTATTTTAGTTATATCTCTTATTGGGCCAAAATTGATTTTGGAGGATATTAAATAAAGAGAGGATTTAAACACTAAGCCCAATTGGTTTTATATTAGGGTTTTAGAGATTTTGGAAAGAAGAAGTTGTCATAATGAAGAGGCAAGAATAGAGGAGAAAGAGGCAAGAGTATGGAGAAGAAGAAGAAGAAGCTTGAAGTTTTTTCATCCATGGTGCCAATTGAAGATGCAAATAGAGACCCAATGAGTTGCTTCCATTGATAAGGTAAGGGTGGGGTTCTCTTCCTATAATGGGGCTCATGAACAATTGTATGTGGGGAATTGGGTGTGTAGATTTATTGCTCTTGCTGTATTAAATTGTTGCTGAAAATTGGAAATTTATCAATGCTGTTTGTTGCTGTTGTTGTATTGTATTTGAAAAGAAAAGTTAATAGAAAACGAGAGAAACGAATAGAAAACTATGCATTGACAGCCAGCACCCTAAGCCCATGACGGACGACAACACTTAGGCCACACCATTTCCATTCTATTCTCTGTGCATTTGTTAGTTGTTGTTTGTGTTTATGTTCTATCATTTCTTTTTATTTGATGGCATGGGTATTGTAGCTAGGCAATGCGACGCGGTCACCCTATTGAGCTGGTAGATATTTTGTTAACTTTTGTCTTTAGTGAGAAAGGTGATGTCATGAAGGAACATATGTGTGAATTGTTGTAAAAATTGTAATTGCAGCATTGTGACTTGAATAGGCGTGAGAATACATGTGAATGGAAAAGTGACTTTTGCTTCTTGGTCCCGTTTGATCAAAATAGTCGAATTAAGCAGTATAATTAGTTTCCCGGAATTTGATGAAAATTTACGTGGTAGCTAAGTTTAATTAGTAGATTAACATGGTGGTGTTATTTTGTTGAAATTGTGATATTTTACGAATCGACTAAAATTGTGTTTGGTTTAAATATTCTTTGTAAATAAATTATAATAATTTAATAGAATTGTCAATAGAGTTGTTAGAGTTGTCAATAGAGTTGTTAGAGTCGACAATAAGTTGTCAGAGTTGTTTTGAATTATTAAGAGTCATATTTTTATTTGTTTTGAGTAATTCTGACATGTTTAGAGTTGTCAGTGTATAACGTCGGTGTTTGTTTTTTTCATTGGAACTTTAACAATTCATATCTTTTGAACCGTAACTCCATTTGAGTCTCCGTTCGAGGCGTTAGAAAGCTAGCGTGATATTCTTTTCAATAAAAATGGTTTTGAACAATAGAATGCTAGAAATTGGAAATAGAGTAGAAATTGAAGTGAATTAAATTAATATAGTTTGATATTAATTGGTTAAATTAATAGTTAAATTAATTGCAATGAGTTTAATTGATTGGAATATACTTGAAGTTGGATCAATTATTCGGTTTGTCGGTAAATTACGGTATTTTGAGGATTCGTCCGTAATTGTGTTTTGGCTTGAATATGTATGTTGAGAATAATATATGAATATGCCATGATGTTGTGCTAATATTGATTCTCTGTAGTTAGTTGGTTAGCATTAAATTAATGATTAATTGCTTGATGTTGAAAGTGTGTGTTTATGTATAATTGGCAAAAATGAGAATTAACATGAGATAGTATGGTTACTAGTGTTAATTGAATTGTGTGAATCCTAATTGATTAATTGGCCTCTTATATGTTAATGATGTGTGTGTTGCAAATGTTGTGTACAATTGGTGGATAATTCATAGAGTTGAATTATTGAGATATGCGGAAAGTTAAGATGGTAGAGATGATCTTAATTGCATATATTTGTGATATTGTACATACATTCATATCATAGCGTGCCTTGAAACACAGGTGGATTTGCTTTGAAACACAAGCGGGCTTGGATTCTAGAGTGAATCGGAAGCCGTAAACTATATGTTTACAATTGGTGGACTTTGGTCTTGTCCGGATCGGAAGTGTGGCTTAGATTCTAGAGTTATGAATCGGAGGCCGGTGAAACTTAGAATTTCACATTGGTACCACATGCATAGTGTCACATGTTTCATTGAGTCACATTAAATTTATGTGATAGTTTATTATGTGCATTATGTTGTGATGATGTGTGCATAAATGTGATAATTGATTATGTGCATTATGTTGTTGTGATAAGTGTACGAGTGAACAATTGATTATGTGAATTGATGTTGTGATGCTATGTGTATGAGTTTGGTAATTGATTATGTACACTTGGTGTTGTAGTGATAATTGTATTAGTTGACAATTGAGAAGGGGTGATGTTTGAATACGTAATTGGTTAAATGCGAGAATATGTGATAATGATGGATTGTGTATATATTTGGAATAATAGTATTGAATCCTGTGATTATTATACGATTGAACTTCGTGCATACTTGAATATGTGAAATTTATTAGATGATACTATTTACATTATTATGACTTGTTGTGCGATGAAAAGTATGAGAGATTAATGAACTGTGGAAGTATGATGTGTATGGTAACTGTTGATACTTGCGATGTAATGATTTTATATGCCTGAATCCTAATATATAATTTTTCATGCGCCCACTTATATGATTTGATATCTCACCCTTTTCTCTTGTTTCGCCGTTGCCTTTATATTGGTAACGTGCAGGTATTCCAGTATGAAGATTTAATTGCCGTTACTCGAGTCGGTTGTCGCTCTGATACGTAGCACTCTGGGGGGAACGATTTATGTCATTCATGATGTTGTTGTTTAATTGTGTTATCTTGGTTGAACAAAATGATAAGTTAACTGAAGATATTTTATTGAATACTTGTTTAAGTGATTCCGCTGTGTTTTAATAAAATAAGTTATTCTGTTTCAAAGGTGCTATGTATCCGCTGAATGCGATGATGTGATTTATTGTTGGAGTGAATATGTGACGCCTCATTTGTTTGTCGAGAAATTTTTAAATACTCTGATATTTTCCGCATTATAATTGCCGGGTAGAAATGGAGTGTTACATTAGTGGTATCAGAGCAGGTCGGTCTGTCCGGCCAAGTTGTCGAGTCTGTTGAGTTGTGCGATAGTTGAATGTTGTCAGTGTTTTAGTCTTTAGTACACGACACGTGTGTGAAACACTGTCCATACTTGTTTGTTTTGCTGCAGGGATTGGTTTGATTCCAAGTGGGGAAGAAGTTTTGCTTCTCGAAGATGTTTCTGTTGTAAGGGATGGTCAGGTATGTTATCGACAAGCGACAATGCAAGTGTTGTTGAGAGTTTTGGATGTTAACCAGAGTCGAAGACAATGTGAAGTTAAGGATAATTTTGGGAGACAGAAGTTAGAGAGTGACGATGTTCAGCACGGTTGAGGACTGAGAGCTTGTCGGTGTGTTTAGCCTTTGTGTCTGATGCCGGTGTTTGACAAGTGTTAAGGTGATAAAGTTGCGGTAGACTTTAATGAAGATAAGGGTGACAGAGACTGTCCATGTCTCTCATTCCAAAAAGTGTGCTCAATATGAGATTGAGACATTCTTAGCTTGTTTAAAGTCTGGTTTAAAGAATGGAAGAAACTCACCAGGATAGGCTAAAAGGTAACTAAAGACCAGTTCCTATGTTTATAAGAAACCTGATGGGTCCTTGTATACAAGCTCAAGAGGAAGCTGGGAATGCTTTTAAGAAGCTTGTGGGTCCTTGTACAAAGCCCAAGAGGAGGCTAATCGAGGGTCATCGAGGGTCCTTGTTATAGCACAAGAGAAAGCTATGTGGTTTTGAACTTATTTTGGCTCTAAGCAAATGGGTAAGAGGTTTCACCGGGAATAATTCCTCTTGGGTGGATGTGTCCTAGTTTGGGTCCTAAGGCTTTTTCAAGATGTTTTACCAGGAATAATTCATCTTGAGGGTTTGAACTAAAGATCTCTAATTAGGAAAGAGCCTTCACCGGGAAGACATTCTCAATCCTAGGCCATAGTCCTATAATATATATATATATATATATATATATATATATATATATATATATATATATATATATATATAGTTTAAATGTCCTAAGGTTTACACTCAGACGTAGTTCTAAACAATATATAAATAGTTTATATTTGACAGTAATTTAAATAAAGACTGTAAATTAAAAGCTTGTAAAGCCTAATCTAGATGGAGTGGAGGCCTTTGAAGAAGTATATACAAAGCCTTACCAACAGTTGATTATTTATAACAGTTGAATATTTATGATAAACAGTTAAACGTTTTTTGAAAACAGAAGAAGTGAAGATGGACATAGGTCACATAGGTATCTGAAGAGTTTCACCGGGAATAATGCCCTTCAAATACCAAAAGAATGTTTTGAAAACAGAAAGAAGATTTTGTAAATACAGTTTTTGAAAACAAACTATGAAAAGAAAGAAGGTGTTGGGACTTGCACTCTATTAGAGGCCCAATGAAAATGATTTACTGTTTATGAAAAAAAACAGTTGAAGGATTATTGAAATGATACAAGGTTTTGTTGTCGGAAAACCTGGATCGCCCGTTTGATCGGGGATTGAAAACAGTTTTGAAAACTGACAAATGTCAACTTAATTTAGGTAAAGACAAAGTCTATACCTAATTAATACCTAAATGATTAGGGTTTTACCATAAAATTATCCTCAAAATAGTTAGGTAAAAAAAAAACAAATGAAAATGTATATTTAAAGTATTTAAAAATGCGTAAAACACACCATTTTAAACTTAATGAAAACACATGAAATAAATAATATTTTTGTGATTTTTTTTATTATTCATAAAATAGATATATTAAATGACAAGTGTGTGAAAAATGAAGAGAAAATGATTTAATATGGTAAGTGAAATAATTATGTGAAGTTTGTGTAGAAAATAAAAGAAAATAGTGGTAAAAAATTGGGTTTGTCTCCTCCAAGGTTTGAACACACGCCCTCTAAGTCACCATCACAAAATAACACCACTGGGCCAACGCGTGCTTGGTGTTTATAACACACACCCATTTGGTTATGTTTTCAAACAAGTGGTAAATCATTGAAAAATAAAAGAATCAAAAAGTCTGGGGCGAGGGGGATTCAAACCCCAGACTTGAGGCATGAGGAGACAAAGAGCACATGTGAGGCCACTAGGGCAAACGATGAATTCGTTTATAAAACGCATACCAATCAAAATAAAATAAACCTGGCCCATAGATTTGAATTTTGCGCGCCACAGCCATGGTCGTCTTCTTCCTCAAGCTCTCAAATTTTGAATTTGTGAACTTGCTCGTTTCTCAACCAAACAGGGTGAGGTAAACATGGATTTCACTCTAAATTTCCTCACAAACTCAAATATGTAACTAATATCTATTTATATTAACTACAACTATCTAATTTCTTAGAAAACACGAAGAACATATAAACCCTAAATTTAAAATTAAATGATGAGCAGGATGAATAAATGAATGATGATAGAGGGTTTTCAATCCTCTGATGATGCTGAACAAACTGGTATGGAGATATATAAGAAAGAGTACTTGAATAAGTGGGTTAGAGTTTGAAAAAATACCTCTGAAAGTGGAGGTCGTGAGAATGATGGAGAGCACCTGGGCTTGTATGAATGATCCTAAAAGCTTCCTTGGGACTCAGTGATGCTAACTGAATACTTATTGCACCTTGAATGCTTCAGTATTGTTCTACCCGACCCCTTCTATTTGAGCTCCAAGTGAGAATGGAAAGAAGTGATTCTGCACTTACAGATAGGCTGCGACCATCTGAATAGCTTCACTGCATCCTAGGGAACATGTTTGGATGCTTGGACTTGCTTGACACCTCTTGAATTATGCTACAGACCTCCAATTGCTCGAGCTTCAAAATGAAAGTGGCTATGGTGTTCCTCCACTTACAGAAGTGATCCAGGTGCTTGGATCACCTCTAATGAACCTCCTTGAGATGTTAGAATGCTTACTTCTCAAAGAAGAGCTCTGGTTTGAAGAAATCGATTCTTCTTTCCAAAGAACTTTGAAAAACCATAAGCATGAGAGAGAGAAGGAGAAAGCAAGGAATTGAGTTGCTTTGGTGTGATTAATATGAAGAATGGCACTTGTATTTATAGGCAAAGAGTTATGTACAAATTGAGGGAGTGAGCTTGCTTAATGAGAGAGTTTTGGTTTCTTGGCCATGAAGAAATTCAAAGAATCTCCAAAATGTAATGATGACCAAACCGAGTTAGCTACCTATCCATTAATTCTATCTGATCTTAGGGAACATTTCTGATATGTAGAGGCTTTCTATTGGCTTAGGAGAAGATTCCAATTGATGAATCATTAGTTACCATAAATTCTCAAAAGTAATGATTACATAATCACATGTTCTTGCTTTTGGGAATCTTCTTCAATTCTTATGCCTTGGTGAAAATGAATGCATGGTATGTTTGCAGATGTGTTATGGGTCGTGTAGCATCCATTAGTGAGGTCATATGCACAAAATTGCAAAGTTTCAAATTGTACATGACCTATAATTTTACTTCATGAGGCCAACTTTGAACAAGCATAACTCCTAGCTCAAAATGAATCTGGAGGAGGTTGAACACAATTTGGAAAGCCCTTAATATTTACTTCAATTCATTAGTTTGGGGTTTTTACAAAATCAGTTGGGAAATTTGTGTAAAACAGGCCCAAAGTTTGAAGAAAACTAGGTCAAAATACTTAGAAATTTCTCTAAGTTTTTATGACCTAAAACTTCAAAATTCCCAAATCTCTTAAATGATTGATTTCTTGAAAAAATTTGCGTTGTAAGATGTTGTTTTATTTTGCAAGATCTACAACTTTCATGTTGGAAGTTTTTTGAGTTGTGTAGGTGAAATTTTGAGTTCCCATAATGCCCTCAAAAACCCTAATTCCTGACTTTTTGATCCATGATGAATTTTCTTGAATTTCTTTGGTCAAATGACTTTAATAATCATATATGGATGATATTGATCTTTAAAAGTCATGGTTTGACTAAAAATCCCAAAAGTCAAAGGTAATCTTGTATAGTTGACTTTTTCCAAATGAAGTGAAATCTTGGATTTTTGTGATGAATCAAGCTCTCCTCCTTAAATGAGTGATGTGAATGGATTATATTGATGTGATAGAAGTTCTTGAGCCATGTTTTGAGCTTTGGATCCATGTCCTGATTAAAAGTCAACTATCTTGGTGAATTAGGTCAAAAACCCTAATTGTCGACCAGATGAAATTGATGACTGTAGACCTTGAATTGAAGTGTAATGCCTTATGGATATTGTTACATGGATCATTTGAAGATTATTGAAGCCTTTAAGTGATGTCCTGGAATTCTCCAGGGTTTCCCAAATGTGGTCCCTGATCACAGTCCCTGATAGGCTTAAAACCCTAAATTGGGGGTCTTGAGTAAACCTGAGCCCTGATGACTAGTGTCTAATCAATCACAGGTGAATAAAAATGAAGTTTTTGAGTCCTATGATTGTATCAGAGACTAATCCTTCTATTGATTGATCCTTTTCCTGAGCTCTTTTGTCCTTGAACACCCTCGATTAAGTGCCAGATGAATAAATGACTACTCTGAGCACTTGTTTTAATCTGATGAAAAGTATGGAGGTGTGACATCTCAGGGGGGTCAAAATTAGGGTATGACACAGACAATTCATAGAGAACACCCAAACAGTTAAAAAAATTTAAATGAAAAATAGAAGAATAAAAAAAATTCAATCATGGTAAACATTTAATGGATTTGACAAACATGAGAAGGGATGAGACTGTTGAATTGATTAGAACAGTTTTCTAGAGTTTCATCAGCATACCTTGCATGTGTGATGTTTTAGATACTTACCCACGTGTTAAGCATCTTGGAGATAGTGTAACACCACACTAAAATGGATCTTCTGACCTATGATCTTCTAAACCCGGAGTTCAGATGTGTTTCTTAGCAAGGATTTGTTCTTTTCTTCTGAAACCTCAGAAGTTTATTGTTTATCCTTTCAGAGTTCATAAAATTTCTAACAATAAACAATTTACTTTCTTTTCTTTTATCTGGTTTGGCTTAAAGATTAACTCAGAGTTATAGTATATGCATGGAGAATATGACAGACAGTAGAGTAGGTGACAACTAATACTAGGCATGCAAGAGGGATTTATATAAATTATTAATAAACTCATGTTAAAATCAGATGAGTTATAAAAGAGAGAGTTTTAGAAAGATCTTACCGTATTGAAGATAACTTTTCTTTCCTTCTTTCTTGAGAGAGAGAGAGAGAGAGCCTCTTCTTGAGCAGAATTTCTGCCTTTCCTTGCTTCAGAGTCTTACTTTAAAATCTTGTTCAACCTTGTCTTCTTCCCTTTATTTGAGCTGAGGAATTTAAAATGACCACTTGGCATAAGTCAGCTACACGTGTTTGACCTTGAATGTTTCCATTTAAGCACATTTCCTTCTTTCTGATGTCTTAAGCTTCTTATGAAATTTTGATGTTGATCCACAAAACTCCTTTAGATGTGTAGATGATGTTCTCATAGTATTGAGATCCTTGCCTTAACATCTTCTGATTATACTGAGTGTTGGAATATGACTTTGTTTTTCTACTCAGTGTGGTTTTTCTCCTTCTAGATCTCTCTACACAGTTAAATGTTTAATCTTGAGATCAATAACAGAGCCATGCTTTGATACCAATTGAAGGTGGAGAAAAACACAAGAAAGGGGGGATTGAATTGTGTTCTTCATCAAATTAAAATCCCCTTTCTCTAAATTATTTTCTTTCTCTTAGTATCTCATCTTCTGGATATGCATTAATGTTGCGGAAGCATGCTTGGAATGGGGTTGCATAACCAATGAGATATCCATTTTAACTTCTTTATATCATCAGAACTTCTGACTTGTCTCAGAACAGTTCTGAAGACATTCTGCGTGAATGTTCTAAGTTAAATGAATTGAAAGAAAGTAAAATACACGTTCATTTTTATCCTGGTTCGCCTTCTGAATAAGGCTACCTCCAGTCCACCCTCCTCAGGTGATTTTCCTCTCAACAGAGGACTTAATCCACTATAACCAAACTTTATTACACTTGCACGATCATCTGTCGTGACTAACAACCTGCACAGCCAACTGTTGTGACTAACCCTGCACAAGCTACCTGCGAGTGACTAACCCCTAGATGACTGAACCATTCAATGATCTCAGCGAGATATAACGTTCATCAATCTAGTAACCCTGCACAAGCCAACTGCTCGTGACTAACTGCAATGGACTATTCAGTGATCTGGTCCACAGATATAACATCCATTGACTCCTGGACTTCTGATCTTCACTTGGTCTCCAAGAGAATTTCCATAATGACTACCATCATTGTCTTCTCAAGCTTCTGACCTTTACTTGGTCGCTCAAGGCATCATCACCAAATTAAATTGGTTTCAATACAGTGCTTCTTAATAAGTAGATATTCTAAGTACAAACTATATGATACAATGACAAGTAATCACTTTTAAGTGAATAATCGTTGGAGTCTTCTTGTCTGCATCTTTTGACGAGATCCTTGCTTGGTATGAGTAGGTAGAGTAAGAACGTTAGCTTCAGTTGTTGAGAGCTTCTTCAAGTTGATCTTCATCTTTAATTTTTCTGTAAAAGCATATTATGAACATAGTATCTATTCAGAATTGCTTTTTGTTTTGATCTTCTATTCTTCTCTTCAAGCGGATTAAGAACAACAGTTCTTATTCAAGGTTGCTTCTTGTTTTGATCTTCTATTCTTCTCTTCAAGTAGATTAAGAACAACAGTTCTTATTCAAGAATGCTTCTAGTTTTTATCTTCTATTCTTCCCTTCAAGTAGATTAAGAACAACAGTTCTTATTCAAGAATGCTTCTTATTTTGATCTTCTATTCTTCTCTTCAAGTAGATTAAGAACAACAGTTCTTATTCAAGAATGCTTCTTATTTTGATCTTCTATTCTTCTCTTCTAGCAGATTAAGAACAACAGTTCTTATTCAAGAATACTTCTTGTTTTGATCTTCTATTCGTCTCTTCAAGCAGATTAAGAAAACTATTTGATAGTCTTTACAAAGATGGTGTTTCAGATTGCTTCTGTTTAAGCATTTAATCATTTTAGTGATTTTTCAATTTCGAGCACTACATCTTTTTGAACCTACACTTTCCATGATGAATATTTCTTCTATTTGTACCCCTTTAGATTGTATCCGTTATCTTGATCTTTGGAAAGCACATTAAATGCTTGCGTGTTGCTTTTTACTTTTGTTTTCTCCAACAGGCTGCATGTGGGTTGCTTCTTCAATCAACCTCGGGAGTTGTTTCATTGAAGTGTTGTAGTTGTTTTGCTAATGATTATGTTTTTAACGGATTTTTCCCTTAACTCTGAATGCTTTTGTCTTTTATTCATTTTGTAGATTGAAGTTGTATCTTCTTTTAAGGTTCTCACGTGACTTTGTTGTTTGTTGCTTTTATTTGTCTTCTGCGTGCACCTTTAGAACTTCTGCTGATCTTCTACCGAAAACTCATGTATCTGATATTATTTTCTAATACTGTCATTGTGAATATTGTATAAGGCTTTCAACATAATATCTGCACACTCAAAGAGATCATTACTAATAAAATTGTTACTCACAAAATATATGTTTGTTATCAAAACCAAATTCTAAACATAGATTCTCAATCTTGTTCTAACATTAACCCTTTGAATAAATAACAATTTAGTTTATCCTTTATAGTTATGATTCTACCTCAGCTATTTATAAACCTATCATGTTGTCAACATTGTCCGTCAAATTAACTCGTTGAGTCCGCTTGTTGGATAGCTCGTTGAGTCATAATAAATACATCATAATATTAATTTATTCATATTTTTATTCATTATCCATAATAATATAACATACAAACAAAAAGTGGATGACTGAAATATCAAATAGTTACAATTTTATTGTTCATGACCCTGCATTGTGATCAACTTAATATATTCTTTAGCAGAAATGTCATATTTATGACTGAAACTCACTCATTATATTACTTAATGTAGCTCTTAAATTGAATAAATTTATGTCCACTACTTTGAACATTTTTAGGAATCCAACTAAATAAATAAATAGACATTTATTTAAAAATGTGATTAATGCATTAAAAGATAATTTACATATGCTAGAGAATCTAACGGCTTTGGCTAATATGCATAAGGATTTACTTATGCACCATGCATAAGCCTACATAAGTCATTGGATCATGTTTTTAATTGAGTATTGAGTATTGAGTATTGAGTATTGAGTGGTGAGTATTGAGTACTGAGTAATAACAATTAATGTCTAAAATTTGATCCAAGGGTCCATAATAATCTATGCATGGTGCATAGATTTTTATCTATGCACGGTAATTGCACCCGAATCTAACTATATAAAGATACATGACACCTTCATATGGAGGGTTAAATATATAAAATCTCCCTGTAATGTAAGCGAGATTCCTTTTAGTTAACAATTTATTAGGGCCAAGACTAAGTTAAACCTAATAAAATAAGTCTGCCATACTAACAAGGCTTTTTTCTATTATTTTTGTACGGCTCAGTTTGTTTTATAATTTGGATTGAGTCATAAAATCTTAATTAATTTAATAAAGAAATATGTCAAGTTATATTTAAGTTTTAATTGAACCATAATATTTTTTTATGCAAGTAATTTATTTTAAATTTGATAGAAGCATAAATTATATATATTAATATAGTTATTTTTTATTTTATTAAATATATATATATATATATATATATATATATAATTTTTTTTATTTTTTGAATACACTAACAATAATACAAATATATTTGTTACTTATATTAATTTGTAATAAGTATTTATAAGTATTAGTAAGTATTTATTCAAAATATATTACTAAATATTACGAAATAGTAGTAAAAGATAATAGTATAAATAATAGTAATCATATATATAATTTGTTACAGTTTGATTTCGATTTCAAAAATAATAATAGTCATATATTATATTCAACTAGGCTGAATATAGTATAATTGATCTATATAAAATTTGTATGAAACAAATAATGAATAGTCATACATGTATAATACAATGAAATATAAATCAAATGTAACAAATATATATATATATATATATATATATATATATATATATATATATATATATATATGTATGTATATATATATATGTATGTATGTATGTATGTATGTATGTATGTATGTATGTATGTATGTATGTATGTATGTATGTATGTATGTATGTATGTATGTATGTATGTATGTATGTATGTATGTATGTATGTATGTATGTATGTATGTATGTATGTATGTATGTATGTATGTATGTATGTATGTATGTATGTATGTATGTATGTATGTATGTATGTAGCAGTGTGACATTGTTAGACAAAAACTGAGCCTTAGCCCAGCGGTTATGGCTTTGCCTTTCAACTTAGAACAACCAGGTTCGATTCCTGAATATTTAAAAAATAAAATACTACCAGTTGTATAATTTCTGTATTTGATTTGAATTAAATATTATTTAAAAAAAATTTTAAACTAATGGATAGTTTTATAGGGATATTAGATGCAAGAGTACGGGTTCGAACCCGCGACACCATTTATTCATATTTAAAAATGATAAAATCTCTGCGACTAAATTACTTGGCAAAAAAACTATGATTTCAAAATTGAAGAAGAAAAGTTATCTTATAATTCTTTTAATATATAATATATAGGTAGATTTCTTGTCATAGATGTACGGTTTATAAAACTATTTTTTTCTATCATGCAATCATTTTTTGTTTTTTGTTTTTATTTTTTATTTTTTCCCTAATCTAATACGAAAGGCTAAAATATATATTTAAAATATAATGAATTTCAATATAAAAAAATCAATGAACTCTAATGATCATTAAAAATTTTATGTGAGATTGAGATATTTTCTAAGGTCAAATGATATATTGAATAAGTTAAAGGGATACACGAAACATATTGGTCAGAGACATTAAACATTTATTTTAATTTTACAAATGACTTATTGAAACTTCTAAGTGCTAAAAACTATTTAATTGATGTTAACAAAGTTTAAATTTTTTACTTATAAAGCGATAAAAATATTTTATTTATAAAATGCAAAGTAGGAAAAATATGTCTCGGATTCTAGTGTTTGTTTATGATTTAATCATCTTTCTTTCTATATTTTTTCTTGTGACCGGTAAAAGTATGTCATTTTTAACAACATTTTTAAATTTATCTTATACACAATGTTTTATCGCCTCTTAGTAACTTACCTTCTTTTTTTATAATACAGCCACAGTTCCTTGTACTTCAGATAAGGATTGTCCAGAAACAATACTTCATAAAATTTGGCAATGCATTGATAACTTTTGTGTGGTCAAGATGACTGGTTCAATGTGTCCTGGTTGTTAAGAGTTTAGTAATGTAATTGTAAGGATATTTTATTTTTATGTTGAACTGCGATTTCGAACCGAATCACCATATTTTACCATTTCTGTAGTTGTTTATTTGAGTATGTATTTGCCATTAGAATAATATCAACAAATAAAAAAAGATGATATGTACAAACACATAAATTTATGTGTATGTCATAATGTATGTGCTTTTATAATTTGTTTTAAAATTTTAATTTATATTTCTCTAGCCTTTTAAATGATAGTAAAAGCTCAAAAATGCATCATTATATTATGCAAACACTATTACTTTTTTTTTGCTTATAAAAGATATCACAAAGAACATGCTACTTTATACTTATAATAACATTGCGTCCTATTTCACATTTAAGAGGATTTTCTATCTTCTCGGCCGCTTTAAGCTTTCTTGGAGCAAGGGTCTTAATAGCCTCAGCATAACGATTTTTTTAAAAAAAGCCATAGTAGGTAGAAGAAGAACACACGCGCGTCTGTGTGCGTGCACACACACATATTATAAATGATTAAGGGTAAAAATAAAGTTATATTTTAAAAACATCTTGTTGACAAAGGGTGAGTCTTCCTTAATAATTTTGAGTCCTCCTTAACTTGTTGACAAGTTCCGAGACTTTTAAGTTCTTTAATTAATACTTCCTTCTCTACTAGATCATTTTGTAAAGCATCATACTTGTTGAGAAAATCTTAAATGCTCTTCAACACATTTATTTGTGCTTTAAGTTATTGACTTTCAAAATATAAGTTTTGTTGCATTGTCAAGTGCATTTCAACCCTAATTTTTTGTTTCAACTCTAGGACTATCCACTCAAACATATCACAAATGATTAAGTGTAAAAATGAAGTTATGTTTGAAAAAAAACCTGTTGACAAATGGTGAGTCTTCCTAAAGTTAATGAAGAATTCCAGGTCTTCCTAAACTAATTAACAAGTTCTGAGTTTTTAAGTTCTCTAATTAATACTTCATCCTCTATTATATCATTTTGCAAAGCACCATACTTGTTGAGAAAACCTTAAACGCTCTTGTCGCTACCTCGTGAAAAAATAATAAACTAACAACTGGGAGTTGTCTGTGAATACAAGATTACACTCAAAGATGTTTTTGATTCATGGCAAACTCAAATAAGCATTCAAACAACAAGACGGAAGCAGAAAACTTAAAGAAAAGCAAGCATTGATCACTCATAGGTCAACCCATTATGTTTACATGATTAAAGGTTGACTCAACACAAGCAAAACAAGAAAAATGCAGAAAAGCAGCAGCTAGGTCGACCTACCATCAACCCAGGTCGACCTAAAATGGAGAAAAATTCATATACTCCTGCTAGGTCGACCCACACATCATTTAGGTCGACCTAAATTGATGAATTTTACATACCAGCCTGTTAGGTCGACCTACACATCAACTAGGTCGACCTAATCTAAGAAAATGTTCCCAGAACGCATCAAAAGAGAATTCTGGTCGACCTACCCCTTCAACAGGTCGACCTAACTGGAAGCAAACTTCAGCAAGCACTGCTAGGTCGACCTAACCTCTACAAGAGGTCGACCTAACTGATCAAGAAAGTTCAAAAATCAGTTTTTCTTGGTTCTAACTGTTATGCAATCATATATATTGTGCAAGGGTAATTATTCAATACAACACCAACGACTGAAAGATACACAAACGCTTCTCATCTTCGTTCTTCATCATCTCCAACACAATTACACATAATCATTCTTGCGTTGCGGGTTAGTGATGAGTTCGATAACGTCCATGGAACGGAATTGAAGATTCCTAGTGGGTGAAGGTTTGTGGGGTTTGTTGGTGAATAAAATCTGCGGGTTTTGTCCTCCACGACGGGTGGTTCTTGGGGGTTTTTATCAAGAGGCGTTCATTGAGGATTCGGATGAGTGTAACGATTGAGGAACGGGGAGTTCAAGGAATCAAGACACTGCAGAAGGGAATCGAAGTGAAGCTCTTGGATAACCGTGATCTTGCTCAAGATTAAGGGGGAAGAAGATTCAAAGGATCGACATAATTGGTTTATCGTTTATCGCTTTGTTATCTTCTTTGTATATACTACTTTCAACATTAATGAAAGATTACCCAATTTCAATTTGGAATTGGGGGCAGACGTAGTCGTAGCGAGGACGATCGACGAACTGCCTAAACAAATATCGTGTTCTTGTCGCTTTTACTCTTTCATTTACATTCTGTTCATAATTGGTATAATTGCTAAATTGATCAATGATTCAAGTGTTAAAATTGTGAATTAAAAGTTCTGCATAAACATCACAATTCACCACATCTTGAATTAGCATCAATTTGAATATTGTCACCAAGTGTTTGTTTATTTGCTTAATTCACCTTACTGCATTGTAAATCAAAGTTCGTCAATCTAGAAGTTAATTGATATTCAGTTGTGACACGTATTGACTCGATAGCATATCTCCTTATCCGGAATTTCGAATATCTTGTGGTTTTGTAACACATATAACCCTTTGCAATAGCGGTCCGGAATAGACGCAAGTCGATTCAGAACCGCTTTCGCTATAGTCTGTAAAAATCCCGGAAAAACTGTGTTGGATCTATTCACCCCCCCTCTAGATCCTTAGGCCAATGTCTAACAAGTGGTATCAGAGCCTGGTTTATTCCGTGCTACGTGAAACACTTATTGGAAAGATGGCTTCCGGACCTAAAGGGGCTCATAATAGAGCTCCAGTTTTCAACGGCGAAAACTACGGCTATTGGAAGGATTGTATGTGTGTCCATATCAATGCAATTGATAGGAACATCTGGACAGCTATTGTCAATGGTCCATTCCAGATCACCATGACAAATGCAGCTGGTGCAGTTGTTCCAAAACCAGAAGATACTTGGAATGCTGAAGATGAAAAGAAATATGCATACGATTGGAAAGCGAGAAACATTCTAATCTCAGCTCTAGGAGTTGATGAATACTATCGCGTTTCCCATTGTAGATCAGCTAAAGCTATGTGGGACACATTGCAAGTTGCCCACGAGGGAACGGATGATGTCAAACTAGCTAGGATCAATACGCTAACTCAAGAGTTCGAACTTTTTCACATGGAAGATGGTGAAACCATCGAAAGTATGCAGAAAAGATTCGTTCACCTGAAAAATCGATTAAATTCTCTTGATAGACCTGTTTCCAATGCAGTTGCTACTAACAAAATCTTAAGGTGTTTGAACAGGGAATGGCAACCCAAAGTTACAGCAATTAAGGAAGCAAATGATCTCAACACTTTAGACATTACCACTCTTTTTGGTAAACTAGAGGAACATGAACAGCATCTTAAATGCCTTGACATGCATGAGAAGAGGACAAAGAAAGAAAAGAACATGGAGAAAGAGGTAGAGAAGAAGTCAATAGCTCTAAAAGCTTCGAGCTCCAAGACCTCAAAACGAGAGCCAAAGGATAGTGACACAAGTGATGACGAAGACTCCGATGATGAGGAAATGGGACTGTTTGTGCGAAGATACAACAAATATCTAAAGAAAAATGGAGCAAAACATTCCGACAAAGGCTTGATCAACTATAGAAAGCAATCAAACATGTTCAAACAAGATGACGACAACAAAGGAAAGATCAAAGGTCTTTGCTTCAATTGTGGGAAAGCCGGTCACTACAAACCGGATTGTCCATATCTTAAGAAAGAAAAGGAGAAGAACCAAAGCAAAGGTCATAACAAATCTAAAAGAGCTTACATAGCATGGGAAAGTGATTCATCTAGTGAAAGCTCATCAAGCGATGAAGAAGAATCAGCAAACCTATGTTTCATGGCTCATCAAAACAAGAAAAAGAAAGCTGTAAGTCATCTTAAACCTGAACTCGTAGATAAGGTATCTCATTCTCAACTAAAACTTGCTTTTGAAGAATTACATAGAGATGCAATTAAAGCTTTCAAACTTTTGGCCTCAAATAAGAAAATATTTTCATATCTTGAATCAAAAATTGAGAAAACCGAAAAGGATATGGAAGCTTTAAAACAATCTATGCTAGACATTCAAAAGGATAAAGTTGAAATAGATCCCACATCATGGTTTGGTTGTGAGACATGTCACATTTGGCAAAAAGAAGTGAGAGATCTAAAAGCCAAGTTAGACAAGGCTCTACAACCAAAAGTGACTTTTGCGGTTGATCCAAACAAGTTCAAAAGATCGTATACTCCTTTATACAGTAAATACACTTTTGTACCAAAAGTATCAACTAGCAAAACTCCATATTCTCATCATATTACCTGTCATTATTGTTGCAAAAAGGGACATACCATTGAAAAATGCAAATTTAGGAGAATTTTAGTTCCTAAAGGAGTATTTCAATGGTTGCCTAAGTGCAACAAATTGTGTACTCACCATCCAGGACCCAATGAAGATTGGGGACCTTCCACTCTAAATTAATTTTGCAGGAAAAGTGTCTTGACATCGCCGAAAGGTGGTGTTTCCTTGACAGCTGGTGCTCAAGACACATAAAGGAAGACATACCACTATTGGTATGTCACCTATAAAGACAGACTGAAGAACCATACTTGGCAAAGGAGATGTAGGTGACCTGACCATCACAAATGTATAAGATTCATCACAAACACAGTTAACCCGAAAAACACATAGGACGCATTACTTGATGTGCAAATTGGCAAGTTGTATTGCAAAGAGATTTTAAACCTATTCTTAGCAGAATATTGTTTGGGACTGTGTCCCGCATCTGGGAGAACATCAAGTAATCGATACTAGATAAGTTTTTCGCAAAAATCAACCTGTGAAACATTCCATCAAAACAATTCATCATCAAATCTAGGAGTATGGCACACTGACAAGAAGACTCCACACAATGATGACAAAACACCTACATATTGAGAAAGCGGTAACATGTTTATTGTTCACTTCCAAAATTTTTTATTGATACTATAATATGCTATCAATTAACATGCTTATAGTGACTTCATGTGCTCTTATCTACTCTTCTCAAATACTTATGTATATGTGTTCATCATTTTCATTCATAACATACAATGGTTGTGCACTCAAGCAAATGACAAAACAAAAATACATCATAGAGAAACATTTCTAAGGCATTTTCATCATTGAAAGAAACTTAGGTCGACCTACTCTGTATTTGCGTCGACCTACATAAGAAGCTTCTTTAGAAAAACTAAAAAGATCCAGGTGCGTCGACCTACTCACAATTTAGGTCGACCTAATTTGGTCATTTGTTTTGTTACTTCTGTTAGGTCGACCCAGCTTCACTTTAGGTCGACCTACTGCGTTAATTTTTCCATATTTGGGTCTGTTAGGTCGACCCGACCCAATATCATTCATTCAAAACATTCCATTCTTGCATTCCCTCTCATTCTCAACTCTTTTGGTACGGCTAACCCTAATTCCTCAAACTCAATATTGTCAAAATATCATCCCTCTCTCACTCAAAGCATCTCCAACCATGCCTCCAAAATCAAGTAATTTTCGTTTCAAAATGGGATCTAGGTCACACGTTGTTGACAAACGGGTCTGGATTAGTATCTTTGGTCTGACAATCGTTGGTGATGAACTCCGTATGGTAGACGGGGATGTACCGGGAAACTATGACCATGAGGCCTACATGAAGTCAATCCTCAAAGATCCTTCCGTATTTGACAGATCAAATGAAACAATAACAGCCGGTCATTTGAAGCGAGATCCTAGGCTATTGAATTGGGTAATCTCAAGAATCATTCGACCAAGGGCAGGAGGATATTCGAGAATTGAAAGAAATGAAGTGGTGCTCATGTATCTGCTGCAAAACAGAACGCGTTTACACTGGCCTCACTTCCTAGCTGCTAAGTTTCATGAGGTCAAACAGAAAACTACAGCCCTGTGTTATGGTTCAATCATTCAAACAATTGTCAATCACTTTGGTATGCGACTTGATCACTTACACTACACTCGCATACATCAATCCCAAGAATTCTCACAAACCACCTTGACTCTTATGGGATATCATTGGAATCCTGTTAGGAAAACCTATTATCTCATTCAAAAAGGAACAGGAAAGGTTATCTACAACTATGATGATCCTACGGAGTTTGGAAACAATGTAGGAAATGAGGAAGAGGGAAACGATCAAGAAATAGCAAATGATGAGGATCAAACCATGGAAGACATAGCTCATGACACGGATCCAAATTGGCAATATGTTCCGTCTCAACAGGAAGAAATTCCTTGGGGATACACTGCTCCACCTCCTCCTGATCAATCCAACATAATATCTATGCTTGAAGCTATGCAACTTCAACAACAGCAGAACTTTGAAACTCAACAGCTTCAATTTCAAACAATGCAGCAGCTTCAACAAGATAGATATGAGGAACAACAACGTCAATACCAATCTTTGTACGGATTGGTTCAGGAACAAAGGAACGATTTTGAAACGTTTGCATCCAACTCCATATTGAGGCAGAATCAGTTTGAGGAAACAGCATTGCATCGCCATGCTAACATAAGCCAAAGCTTCAACACTCTTAACATGTCTGTGCTGGATTTGTTGGAACAGGTTGAAGAAGATCGTCCTCATACATTTCAAAGAGGAAGAGGAAGAAGGGGCAGGCGTTAGGACATATTGTTTACAATATCATCATTTCATTGCATTTCATGCCATTAAGTTTTTGTCTTTGGTTGTTAAAAACATTATATGATGTAGTACTCTCTGTTTTCTTTTATAAATCTCTTGAACTACCATGTATGTTGTTGGCTTTCTTTAAAACATGATTAGCTCTTATGATTTCACTATTTACATGTTAACTATCTCTATGACTACCAGTATTCTTTATTTCTCTTGTTACTCTCCTACTCTGTTCTCTTTGTTTCTCTTTTTGATGTTGTCAAAGGGGGAGATAGATACAATAGATGCTGAGTGTACGGGGGAGCTTTGTTGAGAGATTGCCCTGTTGAGAGATAGATGCTGGATGTACGGGGGAGCTCTGTTGAGTCTTTATCATTTACTTCCAAAGCTTAGACGAATGGTTTGCCATCATCAAAAAGGGGGAGTATGTGAATACAAGATTACACTCAAAGATGTTTTTGATTCATGGCAAACTCAAATAAGCATTCAAACAACAAGACGGAAGCAGAAAACTTAAAGAAAAGCAAGCATTGATCACTCATAGGTCAACCCATTATGTTTACATGATTAAAGGTTGACTCAACACAAGCAAAACAAGAAAAATGCAGAAAAGCAGCAGCTAGGTCGACCTACCATCAACCCAGGTCGACCTAAAATGGAGAAAAATTCATATACTCCTGCTAGGTCGACCCACACATCATTTAGGTCGACCTAAATTGATGAATTTTACATACCAGCCTGTTAGGTCGACCTACACATCAACTAGGTCGACCTAATCTAAGAAAATGTTCCCAGAACGCATCAAAAGAGAATTCTGGTCGACCTACCCCTTCAACAGGTCGACCTAACTGGAAGCAAACTTCAGCAAGCACTGCTAGGTCGACCTAACCTCTACAAGAGGTCGACCTAACTGATCAAGAAAGTTCAAAAATCAGTTTTTCTTGGTTCTAACTGTTATGCAATCATATATATTGTGCAAGGGTAATTATTCAATACAACACCAACGACTGAAAGATACACAAACACTTCTCATCTTCGTTCTTCATCATCTCCAACACAATTACACATAATCATTCTTGCGTTGCGGGTTAGTGATGAGTTCGATAACGTCCATGGAACGGAATTGAAGATTCCTAGTGGGTGAAGGTTTGTGGGGTTTGTTGGTGAATAAAATCTGCGGGTTTTGTCCTCCACGACGGGTGGTTCTTGGGGGTTTTTATCAAGAGGCGTTCATTGAGGATTCGGCTGAGTGTAACGATTGAGGAACGGGGAGTTCAAGGAATCAAGACACTGCAGAAGGGAATCGAAGTGAAGCTCTTGGATAACCGTGATCTTGCTCAAGATTAAGGGGGAAGAAGATTCAAAGGATCGACATAATTGGTTTATCGTTTATCGCTTTGTTATCTTCTTTGTATATACTACTTTCAACATTAATGAAAGATTACCCAATTTCAATTTGGAATTGGGGGCAGACGTAGTCGTAGCGAGGACGATCGACGAACTGCCTAAACAAATATCGTGTTCTTGTCGCTTTTACTCTTTCATTTACATTCTGTTCATAATTGGTATAATTGCTAAATTGATCAATGATTCAAGTGTTAAAATTGTGAATTAAAAGTTCTGCATAAACATCACAATTCACCACATCTTGAATTAGCATCAATTTGAATATTGTCACCAAGTGTTTGTCTATTTGCTTAATTCACCTTACTGCATTGTAAATCAAAGTTCGTCAATCTAGAAGTTAATTGATATTCAGTTGTGACACGTATTGACTCGATAGCATATCTCCTTATCCGGAATTTCGAATATCTTGTGGTTTTGTAACACATATAACCCTTTGCAATAGCGGTCCGGAATAGACGCAAGTCGATTCAGAACCGCTTTCGCTATAGTCTGTAAAAATCCCGGAAAAACTGTGTTGGATCTATTCACCCCCCCTCTAGATCCTTAGGCCAGCGTCTAACATTGTCTAAAATAAACAACAGAGTCGCCATTGAACATTTATTCATTCCAAAGGGAAAGGAAAACATAGGAGAAAACCTTGAGAAAAAGGAAAAGAACATGGTCTTGGGACCAAGTCTAGGTAAGGGAGTCGATTATGCAAGAGGAAGGTATTAGCACCCCTCGCGTCCATTGTACTCAACGGGATCCACTCTTGTTGTTCTAATCAATGGGTGTGTATATCTAAAACTTACTTGTTAAAGGGAATGCATGCGTAATTATTTAAACATAGGAAACAAGAAGAAAATAGTTTTATTATTGTGTTTGCCTGAGTTTTGCAACCCCATGCCTACATATCCACAAGGGAATCAGAACACCGTAGATCTTCTTGAAAAGGTTATTGTTTATTGGTGTTTTCTATGGACAATTCTAAGTTCACATTCTAACAGCTAACATTTTTTGCTCGGCCTTTTGAGACTTACACGATTTTGTATTGTGTAGAATGGAATTTAACATGTCCTTTTTGAAAAAAAAAATTTAGAAAAACCCTAAGGTAAAAAGAGTTTGAATTTTTTGAGTGATTTGTTAGATAATCCCTCAAATGGTCCCTTAAGGCTGGGGGTATCTAAGTACATTAGCCTTTAATTTTGAAAGTGTTTGAGATATTTATTAAGTGTTTTTGGATTTGATTAAGAAAATGGTTCTAGGTTTTAGGTGCAGATGCATAAGAAAGAAACAAAATCTAATGTGAAACTTGGTCATAATTGTTGTCATGAAAAGTGGACCTAAAATTGAGATTTGAAAGGGGAGTTTCTAACACAATGTTATCATACCATGATGGACTTAGAGGTAAGGATGAAAAGGAAACCCTAGTAAGTTGTCATACTTAGATTGAATCCTAATGTCTATCTCAATCCAAATCTTAATCAAATATTAAGATGGACCAAGTAATCATAAGGGAGCATGTGAATCAAACAAGTAACGATCAACAACAAGACAAGTAAATAAACACCAAGATAAAGAATTGACTAGGTGAAGCTCTAAGAAAAAGAAATGATCTAGCATTAATCACAAGGGAATCAAATGCCTAAACTCAATAAAAATAAAACATGTCATAAATTTAATCAAGAAAGGTCAAGATCAAACAACAAATACCCAAGACATAACATGGATCAACTAACAAGGTAAGATCAAAATTAAATCAAAGCATATTCATGGCATTAAGATCAACATCACTTAGCATGGTATAAAAATCATGGATATTCCCACCAAGGTCATCATTCAAGCAAGTAAGATAAAACATCATGGCACAAAAGAATCATCAAGAAATTAAACGAACAAGGTTGAAAGATTGAATAAAATATGGTGAGAAAATATGTTAAATCAAAATTCAAGGATTTAAAGTAAAATCATGAATAAATAAATAAACCTAAAAAAAATAAATATTTTTTTGGGATTTTTAAATATCAAATTTGAATAAATAAAAATCAGAAAAAAGAAATAATAAAAAGAAATTAAAAAAAGGAAAAAAGAAAAGAGAAGAGAAGGAGAAAAGTAAAAAGAGAAAAGTGGTAAAAAAAAAGAAAGGAATGTGGTCCATGGGGTTTAAACCCATGACCTTGAGCTTACAGCTCTAAAAACTTACCACCACGTCACTACATGCATGGTAATAAGCAACTCACTTCACATAGTTATATGTAAACAAACGCTTCTGAATCTGAAAATGCTTCTAAATATGAGCAAGCTTCTAAATGTAAAAAAACAACATAAACAAAAAGGTGTTGCTAGGGCTTGAACTCATGATGTTTTGTTTACCGAACATACACACTTCCACTACCCCACATGGGGCTCACTCATTTTCATAATCAATTCAAAACACAATATATTAAAAACGCGCGCAGTATTTACAACTTTATCTTCTTCTTAGTGTAACTTTTTTTCAAAAATGGTCAAAATAATTTTTCATATAAAAAATGACATGTGAGTATACCATCTTACTCAAAATTTTGCAAGGATCATGAATATGGCCTTAGTTTTTATTAACTCTAAGTGTAACTTATGGATTTAAGCAATAACCTGAGAAAACCTAAAATTTCAAAGTTAAATTAAATCATGTATGTGCAAAACCAAAGTTCAAAACCATAGGGCTTTCAATCAACACATCAAATTTAACATAAATGCATCAAGAATGGATCAAAATGATTCTTGTATGTATGAGAACTATGTGTGTAAAAAAATAACTAACCGAGTGAGTTTGATGACCATTGAAACATGGTTACAGTAATGAATTGATGATCCCTCTAGCTTCCTTGAGTTCCCAAGAATCAAACAGTATGCTTATTTTGCTTTGAGATGCCATGATTTGCTCTACCCAAGTCAAGTTGCAAAGGGTAAAAGTGAGAGTTGAGTTACACGATTTAGAGGTTTTTGAAGTGTTTTAATGCATACGGTAATCTATATGTGGTGTGATGATGATGATTCAATGAAAATCTTAGAGAAAACTTGAGAGAATTGGAAGTTTCGAAGAAATGGAATTTTACAACAATGGAGTTTTTTGCAATTTTTCTCTCTATGTTTTTGTGTGTGTTTTTTCTCTGTCTAGAAGCAATGTCTTGCTCCTCTATTTATAGAGGTCTTGAGTGAGTTGGAATGAAGCTCTTTGGTCAAAAACTAAAGCTCGTGGGGCTGGTTTGGTTTGATCTCAAGATTTGGTTTCATGAATGCACCAAGTTCCAATGCATAACCATGACTTTCTAGAGTGGTTGGGAAGATTTGAGGGAGCAAGAAAGAGTGTTTATAGTTCCGAGATGGAGTGTAATCAGATGAAAATCCTTTTGCAAAGCTCTAAGCAAAGACTTTGTGATTAAAGTGAACCTTATGTTATTGCCAATGGTGACTTTTTTCAAAATATGACATGAAATTTGAACAATGTTTTAAACCTTAGGAAAATTCCATCTTGACATGGTGAACTTCTAAATCACATTGAGGATAAAGAGAGTGCATGATAGATTATGAATTAGAAACTTGATTTGGCTTCAAAAATGACTTCAAATTTGTCTTGTAAAATAGCCCTCCCATGGTCACTTTGCTCCATCATAACTTCATGCTCAAGCAACCAAAATCTCTACTCTTGGTATCAATGGATAGATGGCATAATGTGCTACAATTTTGATGTTGAACATTTCAAGAGAAACAACTTGCATCATGGAGAAAATTGGCCATCAAAAATCAATGTTGAGACTGCTTGATACTTAGAAAAAATTCTTAGTCTTTTTGACAATTTTCTCAAGATGACATCTCATCTTGCCCAGTTACTATAAGAAATTGAGGAATGATTTTGAATCCAAATTTTTTACCATGATGTAGTATCATATGAAATCTTGAATTGTAGCCCCTGTTAGCTCCAATTGGATGCTTGATGAGGAAGTTACAACCTTGAAAAGTCACCTCCATGAACATGGAATTTTGGTACTTAGAAAAATTCTAAGTTTCTTCAAAATGATCAATTTTCCAAGTTTTCTTGATTTTCGTGAATCCACTTGATCAAACTTATCCCACCTCCATATTTTCTTGAAATTTGACTTAAGAAGTCCATAGTTGACCAAAAATGTCAAAAGTCAAACTTTTACTTTTGGGCATTCTATTGACTTTTTTCAGTTGAATCAAGTAAATTCAAACCAAATGAAACACTAAGATCATGGAGCAATAATTATCACCTTAAGACACCTTGAGGACCATAGAATGAATAAGATGATGATTCTTCCGCTTTGATGAATAAGATCATGATGATGATGAATCAATCCTTTGAGGGACAAGTCTCCCCCTTTTAATAGGGAAAACCAAAATCACAAGAAATATGTGATCCCATGCTTTAGAAAACCAATGGTATAAATGATTGTGATTGGAATGACCTAATGGATATTTACATATGAATGTGAAGCAATAAGCCAATTAGGGTTGAAATCAATAAGGCAAATTTTGGGGTACAACAACTCTTCAACACTTTTATTGGTGCTTTTAGTTTATGACATTCAAATTACAAGTTTTGTTCCATACTCAGGTGTATCTCAACCCTAGTTTTGTTATCTCAAGTGACTTTAGACTATCCACCATATTAAATATCTGAACAAAACCAAACATAAACAAACATAAGGACTCTTCATTCCCTTTCTTTTTACTTAAGTAAGTTTAGGACTCTACACTCATTTTATTCATGTGGATCACTTAAGACAATAACATTGTTAAGGATCTTAAGAAATTCAGTGATTGTAATGTCTCATCTTATTGAAGTTTACTTTAGATAACAAGTATACATGAAATTCTAATGAAAAATATATTTTTCACTATAGTGGCTCAAACATCTTTGTTAGTTTTTAAGACTTAAGGCATGAAACTATAGTCACTAATCTTATTAAAGTGACCTTCAAAGATGGATGTTATGGTGTTAAGTGACAGTGAAAAATAGGAGTAGTGAATCCTAAAGTCACTTCAACATGAAGAAAGGGAATGAAGAGTTCTCATAAATCTATTTGGCTATGTACTGGCATTTGCAATAGTGCAAAGTCCAAAATTCAATTGAGACACAATAATTTAAGTTGAAATACACCTAAATATGCACCAAAACTTGAAATTTGAGGCTCAACAATTATAAACATCACTAAATGTGCTAAATAGAGTCGAAGAACTTAATAAATCAAAATCAAAACTTTCAATGCAAACAAGAGTTATACTTCGAGTAAAAGACAATAAAGTAAACAAGAGTTATAATGATAACTAGTAAAGTATTTATAATTATAAAGAATTATAAGGAACTAATCATCTAAATACAACTATAAATTTTATCCTCAACTAACTTAGTGTCAAAAGTTTCCGTTTAATCGAAGTCATAAAGAAATTATCGAAAGTCATCTATCTTATAGTTGAAAACCAAGATAGAGGGCAAAAAAATTACTATAACATATTTTATGGGCATATGGGCCTACATAATCAGTCACAAGTTCAAATTATGAAAAATAAACTAGATGAACTTAGATTAAAAAAATAAAGTATAGAACTTAGATAGATAAACTAGATTATATAACCTAAAAATAACCTAACATAAACTAAATAAATATGAACATGAGAGATTGAGATAGAGAAATTTAAAATATGTGAAAAGAAGAAGATAAAGAAACATAGAAGGAAATAGTATTTTGAATGAGGAAGATGAATAAATGAAGAAGATAAATAAAGGAGGAAGATGACATATATGTCGGTGCCTATTGTCGATGTAATGCCTTTTATGAGATCTTATTTATGAGAAATGAGAGTTTGAGGTAAATGTAAAGTTTTATGTTGAAAAAGAATCATGTCAAAAAACTCTTTTTCATAAGAAATGTTCCTTGAATTTCACGTGCTTTCCTAAATTTTTTACTAGAAGTTAAAAAAAAAAATCTCTTTTTATAAAAAGCGTTACCATTTTTAAGGTTCCATTTTAGAAAAGCAATGTTAAGATTTTTTTTTCTTTGTAATTTAACAGTTTTACAAAAAAATTTATCACGCGCAGTAAATCTCTATAGAATTTATTTTTACAAAAATATCAAACAACACTTTTAAAGAAGTGATTTAATTAACATCTAATTTTTATTAAAACACTCTTAAAAAATAAATCTTATGCAATGTAAATAACATTATTAAATAAATTAAATATTTGTTCATATAAAAGAATTATTTGTTATACTTTTACATTTAGTTTTTCTCCTATTAACTCTCAATCTATTTGCAAATATTTTGGATACATTGCATGCTTAAAACTATGTATTTCAATTTTTTTACAAATGAATCGAATCAAGCATATGCATGAATCAAATGATTTTATGTTTGGGATCAAAAAGAAAATATTGTTGATAGTTTCTTAAACTTTGTTTTTTCTACTTAAATTTAATATTTGAGAGGCTTTTACAATTAATGTATTTGTGTTTTGTCGGTTTAAATAAAAAATTCAAAGATTCCTAAAAAAGACCAAACTATGTTGAAATCATCCTAAGAAGGTAAATTGTATAGTAGTTTATTATGAAAGTTATTAATGTCTCCTTGTCTATATGAGACCAATTGATATATCAAGTTTCTTGCATCTTTGTGTGAGACACTTATGGCTATCAATACATCTGAATGCTTTGTATGTGTGTTAGGCTGAATTAGCCAGAAGTAAGAAATGATGGGCTAGCCTGCTCAACATGGTCCATTATAGTGAACTAGCTCGGTCTTGTCCTATTGGACGTCTGAAAATCAGACCGGGAACTATTGAGTCTGAGTTTGGATCCGACATATTATACAATTTAGTAATTTATCATGTTTCTATCATAAAAATATTATATATTTTTACCAAAAATAGTAACGAAAACTTATTAATTAAATATTTTTTAATAATATTGACATAATTTTTAATATTGCATATTTTGAGTCTTCTTCAAGTGATGAGTACTAACACTAGTACAAAAATACCTTTTTAGCAGCAGTTTTTAAGTCAGTTCACATTCCACTCGACCTAAGAAGTGACGCGGTGGCAATTCCGTAAATAAGTATAACTTATTTAGGTCGGTTATATTTTAAACTGACCTAACAAAGATTAAATAAAAAATATAATTTGTATTCGATTTCTTAAGTCGCTTATATTTGATAACTGACTTAAGAAGTTTATTTATTAAGTCAGGCATAGCATACCTGGCCTAAGAGATTTTATTTATTACTAAGAAGGCGCGAGTTCGATTCCAATTTTAAACATTTTAGTGAAGTAAAATTTTTGTTGGTATGAGGTTTTGAACCCAAGACCATTCGTTCCCAAAAAAATTGCTTACCACTACGCTAGCTATTTATTATGTAATTAATTATGAATATATAATATATATTATATATAATTAAGTCATTATTTGGAGAATTACTTTTTGATATTTACAAAGACATAATCACCCACACAGAATATATTGAGAAGAATAATAGGGTTTGTGTCCCTCACTCTTCACTGTTCCTCTAACTGTTCCTTCTCATATCAAGCCAAGGCCACCGCGAACAAGATCTCACACCGTAAACTTCCGATCACCACCGCGAGCTCATGCACCACCGGTTGGATCCCATATCCCCTCAATCTTTTCTTATTACTCTGTCTCTTCAACTTTTTTTCTTTCACGATTTTATCGTTTTATTTGCTGCTTCTTTGTTTGTGCTTTATGTTATTTCTTTGTTTGAAGTGTTAAATTTAGATTTCATTGATTCAAAATTTTAGCTTCTCTATTCTTAATAAAATTATCAAGGTTTTAGAATCATAGGTTAAGACATTTTATCATGAAGATTTATGAAAATAATAACTATCACATGATTTGAAATTGGTTGGTCTGAAGTCTCATGAAAGTTTTGAAATTGGTTGTATGAAGTTTCATGAAAGATTTGTAATTGGTTGGTTTGATGTTGATATTTTTGAATTTTCCTTGGCTAGATTAGTTCTGATAAAGGGAGAAGTCCAAAGAATTAGGACTATAATATAATTGAAAAGAGAGAATCTGGTGGGACCATAATATCCACATTAGGAGAATAAAATTGAAAATAGATGGTGGGCCATCAGATATTCACAAAAGCCAGAGAAGACATAAAATTAGAACTCTGTCATGTGTCTATATTGAACAAAACAAAAACAAAGTAAAACGCAATGTCATGTGTGTGTTAGTAATATAATTTTGAGTGCTAGTTTGTTGCATTGCATTTTATTTTATGTATGAGTTTGGATCATTATTTCATATTCATTTTTTGATGTGTTTTCTAGTCAAATTAATCTAATGGCTTAATTGTTGTTATTGTTGAAGGCAGGAGAGATATCATAAACACATCTGTAATTTTGTTGAAGACCTCCTTCTTTACAAACTTTATTAGGTCAAAAAAGGTATGATGCTCATACTTTTTGTGCTTGCAATTTTTAAAACAAATGTGTCAACTAGTGTTTCAATTTTTATATAATGTCCAATATCTAAAATGAGTATCTCAATTTTTATTTTCTATTGAAGTTATGATTGATGTTATGTGGTCCTTGATTTTTTGAGTCAGCTTCATGTTGAAATTTATGTATATATCGATTGATGTTTTTGGGACATGGAAGAAGTAAGACTTTATCTTGTACATGCTCGAGTTTCCACTGTTGCTAGCTAAATGGTTCATATTCGTTGAGTATGATTAGTTTATAGGTTTTTTTTAATGAAAACAAAATTGATTTGAGAACTAAAGAAAGGAAGAAAAAAAGTAGAAAATGGTTTTTGAAAATAAAAATCAAGTATGGGAAAGTCATTTATTTGTTTATTCATGGCTACTTTGAGGCTTTGGCCTGTTGTATGTTTTTCTAGATCCTGCTTTGGTTTTATAATGGAAAATTTATGTTATCTAGAAATCTTGGTAACTTTTAATTATTTATTGTTTTTCCTTATTTATGTGTTTATAGATGTTCAGACATGTATTTTTGGTTGTTTTTAATATGCTTTAGTTTTACTCAAATGAACTAAGTAGTGAGAACTATTTGAGGATTCCTAATTTGAAAGAGGAGCAAATCTACATGTGAATGAATGTTCTAGTATTTAAAGTCATTCCTTAAGTGTTGATTAAATTTTTAGTGTTTACTAATTTTAGATAAAAAAAACCTAAATTTAAACCAATGATGCATAAGTTTTAGAGCCATTTAAATATTGAAAGCAATTTCAGTATTGAAAGAGGAGCAAACCAACCAATGATGTATAAGTTTTAGTTATATGTTTAGTGTGTACTAATTTTAAATTTTTAGTGTTTACTAATTTTTAGTTTTAGTTAAATTTTTAGTGTTTACTATTTTTAAAATTTTAGTTAAATTTTTAGTGTTTACTAATTTTTAGTTTTTGTTAATTGTTTAATGTTTACTAATTTTAAACAAACCAACCTTATTAGCACTCCTTTGAGAAGGACTAATTTGACTGTTATTCGTGGTTCTTCTAATGTCATTTTTTGCATTCCTTTTATACTTTGATTTTTGCATTTAGAAAACCAACGAGTTTGTTTACAACTTCTTTTGCAGTCTAGTATTTGGGAGTTGTTGACAACTCCTTAAGCATGAGTTTCACTTAGAGTGAAGTTATCTTTGTTCTATCCTTAATCTTTGTGGGTGTTTAATTTTTTCTAGAAGTAGTTATGGATCGTAGTTGGATGAAAGCTAATCGTTTAGGTGCAGAGTAGGATAAAGGAATGGAAAAGTTTTTTCAATATGCTCGTGAAAAACTTCCTAATAATAATAAGTTTTATTGCCCCTGTGTTAAATGTTTGAATAGAGAGCCGCCACTTTTAATAGATGAAATATGAAATCATCTGGTTTGTGAGGGCATTTGTCAAAGTTATACCAATTGGATATGGCACGGAGAACCATCAAACGACATGCCAAGTGTGTCCGAAAGGGAGGTAGTTGATGTAGATATGGACAATCGGCTAGAGGATATGATCAATGATATTGGACTAGAGTCTTTTCAGCGTGCTCATATGTACGATACTTTGTGCAGTGACAATGAAAAGCCGTTGTATTCGGGATGCTCTAACTTCACACGGTTATATGCAGTGTTGAGATTGTTCAACTTAAAGGCAAGAAATGAATGGACGGATAAAAGTTTTACAAAACTACTTGAGTTATTATGTGAAATGCTCCCTGAAGGTAACAATTTGCCAAATCGTAACTACGAGGCAAAGAAGATGTTGTGTCCGATGGGCATGGAGTACAAGAAAATACACGCATGTCCTAATGATTGCATATTATACCGAAATGAGTATGAAGACTTGAAGGATTGTCCCACATGCGGGATATCACGTTTCAAAGTGAAAGATGGTGATTTTAATAATGATGAAAACACAAAGCGTCCTCCTGCAAAGGTGTTGTGGTATCTTCCAATAATTCCAAGGCTCAAAAGATTATTCTCTAATGCAAACGATGCAAAGAATATTTTATGGCATGCGATTGAGAGGGAACGTGACGGACAACTTCGTCATCCAGCTGATTCTTTGCAATGGAAGAAAGTTGATGATTTGTATCCGGATTTTGGTAATGAAGCAAGAAACCTTAGACTTGGACTTGCTACAGATGGAATGAATCCATATGGAAACTTAAGTAGTAATCATAGTTCATGGCCCGTTCTTTTAATCATCTATAATTTGTCTCCTTCGATTTGTATGAAACGAATATATATTATGTTATTATGATGATTTCGGGTCCAAAGCAGCCAGGAAATGATATAAATGTTTATCTAAGTCCTTTGATTGAGGATTTGAGAATGCTTTGGGAGGAAGGTGTTGATGTGTTTGATGGCTATTCTAATGAGAATTTCAAGATGCGTGCAATGTTATTTTGCACTATCAATGATTTCCCTGCATATGGAAACTTGTGCGGTTATAGTGTTAAAGGACATAAGGCGTGTCCTATATGTGAATATAAGACATGCTTTCAACAACTAAAACATGGAAAGAAGACGGTGTACCTTGGGCATCGAAGATTTCTCAAACCTAATCACCCATATCGAAGGTTGAGAAAAGCATTTAATGGAGAGCAAGAGAATGGAATTGCTCCAAAAGCATTAACTGGAGAGGAAGTTTATGGACGGGTGAAGGATGTCAATGTTTTATTTGGAAAGGACCAAAAAAATCCACTCATACAAATATATGGAAGAAGAGGTCGGTGTTCTTTGATCTACCTTACTGGTGCAATTTAGATGTAAGACATTGTATCGATGTGATGCATGTGGAGAAAAATGTGTGTGATAGTGTAATCGGAACACTTCTCAACATTCAGGGAAAAACAAAGGATAATGCGAATGCTCGTTTAGATATGATTTAGATGGGTATACGACAACAATTAGCTCCACAGTCAGCAGGTAAGCGAACATATTTACCTCCAGCTTGTCATACTTTGTCAAAAGATGAGAAAAGAAGCTTTTGTGAGTGTCTATGTAGCATAAAAGTGCCTCATGGTTACTCTTCAAATGTCAAGAGTCTTGTCTCAATGAAAGATTTGAAATTGGTTGGTATGAAGTCTCATGATTGTCATGTATTGATGCAACAACTATTACCAGTCGCTATTCGAGGAATATTACCTAAAAAGGTTATAGTTGTCTTAACTAGGCTTTGTTTGTTCTTCAATGCTATTTGTAGCAAAGTCATTGATCCTAAAAAATTAGATGAGTTTGTAAACGAAGCTGCTGTTATCTTGTACCAACTGGAGATGTATTTTCCTCCTTCTTTTTTTGATATCGTGGTTCACCTAATTGTTCATCTAGTGAGGGAGATTAGATTGTGTGGTCCTGTTTATTTGAGGTGGATGTATCCAGTTGAGAGATATATGAAGATCTTAAAAGGGTATGTGAAGAACCAACACCGTCCTGAAGCATCTATTGTTGAGAGATACATCGCAGAGGAAGCTATTGAGTTTTGTTATAACTACATGTCTGAAGCGGATGCTATAGGAATTCCTAAGTCTTGTCGTGGTGGAAAATGTGGAGGTATTCGGGGTTTAAAGCTTAAGAGCATGGGCCGAGTGGAAGTACTTTGAGCACAAATGTATATATTGAATAATACTGATGAAGTTCTACCTTACATTTCTGCTCACAGAAACATTGTCAAGGAAACATTTCCTCGAATGAATGAAAAATGGGCATTGATTGAGCATAACAAGACTTTCTTAAAGTGGTTTAAAGAGACCATTTTAGCTGACAATACATGTTCTGAAACATTAAAAGTTCTAGCAAGGGCTCCTAAATTTGATGTCATAAGTTGGACTGGCTATGATATCAATAATTTTACATTCTATACAAAGACCCAAGATGACACTAGTACTATGCAAAACAGTGGGGTTATGGTTATAGCCGAGTCTATGCACTTCTCTAGTTCAAAAGATAAAAATACTATTATGGAATCAATACCTTACTACGGGGTCATAGAAGAGATTTGGGATATCGACTTCATTACATTTAAAGTGCCTCTGTTTAAATGTAAATGGGTTGACACAAAAAATGGTGTTAAAATTGATGAATTTGGTTTTACATTGGTGGACCTTGAAAAGGTAGCTTATACGGATGAACCTTTTATTATGGCATCCCAAGCAAAACAAGTGTTTTATGTTAGGGACCCTTCTAACAAAAAGTGGTCAGTGGTTCTTAAAGGTAAAAGCAACCACAAACCTAACGATAATGAGCATACAACACTAGATATTTATGAGACACCTTCTTTCTCACAATGAGTGCCAAGTTTTGTTGAAGATACTATTGGTGACGATGTGTATGCCACTCGTGATGATCATCAAGAAGGAATATGGGAAAATGTTCAAACATTACAAACTTAGTTAAGAATTGGTAATTTTTTATCTAAATGTGCAGTTTTACGTAATTTTTTTATTGTTTCATGTACAGTAGTTTTGATCCAATAATTTATTATATTTCATATTTTTAAGCTTTAATTGTTACTAACCATTATTATGTTTTTTTCTCTCTAAACAGACACATGGGTGATTCATTAACTCCTTCTCAAATTAAGTTGAATACTCAATCAACCAAAAAAAAGGGAAGAGGTTGCACTCGAATGAAAAAGTTGTAGCTTTTGGCTGCACGGGATGAGAGAATATCGATTGATTTCAATTCAGATGGACATCCTATAGGGGAACTTGCAAAAGATTTCAAGTATCACGTGGCTTGTCTTGCTCGAGAGAAAATTAGTATTCTGATTAATGAGTGGGATAATGTTGGTGATGAAGACAGAAACGAAATTTGGAAAGGACTTAAGGTAATTTTAATTGTGTTTGTCAAAATTGTACATAACTTTAGTTTTTTGATGTGTACTAACTTTTCTATTTGTTGTGTAACCTAGCAAATATGGGATATTCCTAAAAGTGATCTTGTTGATAAGAAAATGATGATATATGCGGGCGAGCCTTGGAAAGCCTTTAAAACAGCTTAACAAGTAGATATTTAAATAATGGAACTAAGACTGGCGTGTCTGCTGCTGCTGATTACCCTTATATTGAGGAAGAAATGTGGAAGGATTTTGTTAAGTCACGAGAGGACCCTTCTTTTTTGGTTAGTTAGCTTCACCATTTAGTTCATCAATCAACTAATTTGCTTTATTATTTAGTTCATCATTCAATTAATGTTTATGTACTACCTAATATGAATTATTTTGTTATATAATAGGAGAAAAGAAAGAAGGGGCAGGAGGCTCAATCTTATAATAAATATCCTCATAGATTGTCCCAAGGGGGGTATGCTTTCCTTGAGAAAAATATGATGGCAGATAAGTTAAAAGAAAGACAAGAAGCGACTGGAGGATCAGAGGTTCCACCTCCATCTCCACCACAACGTCGTGAGAAGTGGAAGAGAGCCCGACTAAAACCATCAGGAGAGTATACATCAGAAGACACACGGGTTGTTGCTGAAAAAATTGTAAGTAGTTTTACTTTGTTTTGGTATGCATCATTTCAATTCAACATGTGTATATTAAGTTTAGATAACTTTATATATGAGTGTGCAAGTTATTCCTCTAAATATTCCTAAAAAAATATTATCACATTGATATGTGCTCATTCAATGTTTGACAACTTCAATCTATTGAAATATTGTAATTTTTTACATTGAATTTTGCTGGCGAAATTCTTAAGCCTGCAAAAGGTACAAAAAAATGTACATCCTTGTGAATTTAACCTGTATAACTATCACAATTTTCAAGAACTGTTCACAAGCTTTTAAATAGAATAAATCGTAATACTGAGTATGTGTTATCTATAATAGAAATTGGTGTATATGATTAAGAAAATTAAGGGATAAATATAGAATTTATTACTTAAACTTTTGGAGAATGATTCTCAAAACAGAAGAAATTTATAGTTGACAAAATGGATTATGACAAAATTTATTGATGGTGGTTTACTTGTACCCCATATCATTTAAGATTTAACTCTAAGTGATGTTACCACGTCATCACTAAATTTATCCAAGAAACATTATGAATTAGAAATGGAAGCAAATTTATTAAAGGTTATATTCTTAGTATGAAAACTCTGAATGTTAATCTTCATTTTGAAAATTAATTATTAATGTTGATAAAGATCGAAAGAATATAAATATCAGTGAAACTAATGATATACAAATGAAGTGATATATATATATATATATATATATATATATATATATATATATATATATATATATATATATATATATATATATATATATATATATATATATATATTATAGTAAACCAATGTATTGATATGTTTTTGGCTAATATGTTCCCCTCTGATTTTTGTAGGATGCTCTAGTATCAGAAGGGACCTTTGTCCAACAAGGACGACAAGATATTTTGACAGAAGCTACAAGGCGTGGTGAGCACCCTGGTTGTGTTCGTGCTGTTGGTCGAGGTGTGGGGATTCAACAATTCTTTGGATCTCATTCTCGTAAATGTTCTTATACCCCGCCCGTTATGAATAAAGACCAAATAGAGACCATAAAGGCTGAGCTTACTAAAGATATTAGAGAAGAAGTGATGCGGGATATATCATCTTTGCCAGCTTTCTCTCAAAAATACCCAAATGACCCAGTTTGTTCTCCTAATACCACTCTACAATATGCGAGCGCAAAGGGTAGTTGTTCAAGGGTGCCTTGTATGCCAGATGATGATGAAGGGGATATTCCCGAAGAGTGTGAATTGTATATTGACGGAAACACTCATGTAGTGGCATATGCTAATGTGTATAGGTTGGGGCCGAATATACATAATCAGGTGTTGAATAATGATATGGTGAGAGTGTCTATTACCAAGGTGATTTATCCAAATGCTAAAGTACCTTTGCCCACGGATGAGGTTACAACGGTTGGTGATGCCCCTAATACTTTCATTCAATGGCTGAAAAGACTTTTGCAACTTACTTCTAATAAGGTATTAATTGCATTTATTATTCTCTTTTTACATGATTGAGACATTTTATATTTGTTGTCTAATATTTTATCATATTTCACATGTTCGATATAAGAAATATGATCCCCCGCCGAAAAAGTCGGAACCTATATGTCAAAAACTGGTGGTAAAGGCAATATACATGGATCAAACTTTGAAGTTTAATGGTGAATTCGGTGGGAAAAATGCCTTTATGGAGCTCCCTAGAGAAGACATTGTAGACTTGTGTATGGGTACAAAAGAATTAGGCATCACTATTTTGCAAGTGTGGCTCGTGTAAGTATATTTTATTTGTAAGTTTATTAATTTATCATTTACTTGATTTTATTTATTAATTTATCATATGCCAAATTGTGTTAATATTTAGTTTAATTAGTGGCACCTTTCGACCGTTTTTATCGAGTATTCGTACAATACCCTGAAGTTTTAGATAATTATTTATAGTTTATAATTTTTAGCTTTCATTTTATGTTAATATGTGTTTTAGTTATGATTTTGTAGGTTTTAGCTCATTTTGGGAAGTTATTGAGCAAGTTTTGGCCTTGATTGAAGCCTGCTGGGCAGAGGTTTGCGCGCGTCGCGCGGTGATATGGGCGCGTCACGCCTTGGGCAAGATATTTTGTGAAGCTTCCAGCAGAGAGTTGCGCGCGTCACGCGTTTGGGCGGTTTAAATTTTGAGTGTATTGGCGTGAAGCGCACTGGAGGGCGCGACGCGCCCTGGACAGAAATCAGAATTACTATATATAGTGCAAATAAGATATTTTACTTCTTCTTGATCATTTTATGAGCTCAAGGAACCCTAACTACTGTAGCAAACTGAAGAATTGGAGAATCGAAGCTTTGATCGTCGATTAATCGCCGTAGATGCTTGTTGTTCTTCATCCTTACATTCTTGAGCAAGCTACCATTTTCATGGATAGCTAAATATCTTTTGTATCAAGATAAGATGTAATCCTCCTATACTTTTGTATGTTTTTCTTGTGAATATAATATGCATGAACAAGTGATGATCAATATAGATGGTTTAATTTGTTTATTAAAGCTTTTCAATGGTATAAGTGTTTGAGACATCAATGTTTGTACCTTGATCTAATTTCGTCATCTATCAAACTATAAGTTGCAGACATGGATTTAGCGTTTGATGTTTACTTAGTATCGGTTTTAAAACGTTATTTGTATTGTTTAAACGGTGGAGAAATCGTCGGTTAAACAATACGGTAAATCTAACTATAACGTTGCGGACACGGACGGTATAGACGCCGATACGTAATTATATTGATCGTTAACGAGTTCATATACATATATTTATAAGGAGACATACAAAGTTAGGTCGATGAAATCGAAGCTTGATACATTTTCTTTAACTTAGAACTTTCATTAATTTACTCCTTGCTACTACAAGTATTGAATGAACTTTTGCAAACTCAAAACCAAAGTAACATAACTCAAGACAAAATAGGATATAGAACAGCGGTGATATCGCAATAATCCCTGTGGATACGATATAAACGAAAAGTACTCCAGTATACTCTTTCAACAAAATGGCGCCGTTGCCGGGGATTGTTGTTTAGATATTGCAAGCATTGCAATAGTTTGTTTTGTAATGAGTCTTATAATTAATCTCTTGTTTCTAAATTTATATTCCTTGTGTTTGTTAATTTTCTTGGTTAGTTTTTCAGATTACAGTTTATGCGAGGACGTGTACCTGCAGATCAACTCCTTTTTTATCCTGAGATTGAAAGGACTGTGCGTAGAGAGAATAGCAAAACTCGTAGGAGGAGACAGCTAGCTAGGGAAAGAAGACAACAAGAAGAAGCATCTTCTTCTTCAACTCCGGTTCTTTCCTCACAATAGGTTCATGGAAGCGAAAACTTCTATTATTGTGTTCTCTCAAGGTCCGAATGAATCTCTCAATGAAGCATGGGAGAGGTTCAAGTCCATGGTTAGAAAATGCAAAGGGCATGGGTTTGATGAATTATCTCAAATCCATATCTTTAGAAATGGACTCCAACCTCAACCAAAAACACTTTTAGATGCTACCGCGGGTGGGTCCTTAATGTCAAAAACTGCTGCAGAAGCGATTGCTATCATTGATAGAATGGCTTTGAATGATCATCAAGGGAAACACAACCGTAGTGCATCGCAAAGAAATCCAGGAGTTCTTGAGTTGAATACAAGTGATGCAATACTTGCTCAAAACATGTTATTGACGCAACAAGTAGAATTGCTCACTCAACAAATGTCAAAACTTCCTCAACAAATCAAAGAGATCAATGGGATCCCTACTAAAAATCAACAAGTGATGTGTTGTGAATTATGTAGGGGTGACCATCAAACTGGTTTTTGTCCTCCACCCGGTGAAGAAGTGAATTATGTTTCTAATCCTAATCAAGGCTATGGTGGGAGACAACAACAACAACCTTACAACAATAACCAAGGTTACCAACAAAGAGGTAATCAAGGTTATCAACAAGGATGGAGGCCGGATGCGGGTCCATCGAATCGTCAAAATCCTTATCAAGGTGGTTACAATCAACAACCTCAACAAACAAAACTTTCAGTGGAGGAAACTCTTAGCCATTTCATGCAATTGCAAATTGCAAGTCAAAAGAGCACGGATGCGGCCATAAAGAATCTTGAAACTCAAGTTGGGCAATTGTCAAAACAACTTGCTGATCAAAACAAAGGTTCTTTTCCGGCCACTACTCAAGAGAATCCTCGTGAGCATTGTAAGTCCATTCTAACTCGTAGCAGTAGAAATATTGATATGGGTGTAGGAGAAATAGTTGAGGAAGAAATTGTTGAAAGTGAAAAAGATAGAGTGATTGAAGTAGAAAAAAATGTTGAGGGTGATTTAGTTGAAAATGAGAAAGGGAAAGAATTAGTGGAAAAAGAAAATCTGGAGATAGAAGTGGAAAAAGGAAGAAAAAAATTGAGTGTGAGTGAAAAGGGGAAGATGAAAGAGAACTCAATTCATGTAAAAAAATTACCTTACCCTCCCGGTCCATCAAAGAAAGAAGATGCAAAGCACTATGCTCGGTTCTTGGACATTTTTAGTAAGTTGCAAATAAATGTTCCTTTTTCCGAGGCAATAGAGCAAATGCCGATGTACTCTAAATTTATCAAAGACATCATCACCAAAAAAAGAAGATTCTTGGATCCGGAGGTAGTAACGGTGAGCTCTTGTTGTAATGCGTTAATTCAACGCACTACACCAATTAAATCAAATGATCCTGGACGGGTAACCTTGCCGGTGTCTATTGGAAATGTTCATATAGGCAAAGGTTTGGTGGATACCGGTTCTAGCATTAATTTGATCCCATTGTCTATGGTGAGAAGGTTAGGAATTATTGACTTGAAGCCGACTCGAATGACGTTATCATTAGCGGATAAGTCCACAGCTCATCCTCATGGAGTTGCGGAAGACTTGCTTGTCAAGGTTGACAAATTTTGGTTTCCTGTTGATTTTGTCGTCATAGACATGGAGGAAGATCCTGATATACCATTGATCTTAGGAAGGCCTTTTATGAAGACGGCCTGAATGATGATAGACATTGATGATGGCTTAATGAAATTAAGGTACCAAGACGAGGAATTATGTCTTGATCTCTTTGAAGCCATCAAGAATCCGAGTGATGATGATGATTTTTTAGAATCGATGCTACAGAAAAGTTATTATGAAAGTGGAGAATCAAATGCACTTGTCTAATCCTCTTGATAAAACTTTGATGGAAGCTCTTGAAGTGCTCACCAAAGACCAAGAGAAAGAAATTGAAGACTGCTTGAGAAATCTTGAGGCTTGTGATGAGATGAATCCATTTGAAACTCAAATTGAAGAATTGAGAGATGAGCCTAAAGTTGAAGAGCCAAAGGTGGAATTGAATGTGTTACCTTCTCACTTGAAATACGTGTTTCTCGGTGACAATTCAACTAAGTCGGTTATCATTAATAGTGGTTTGTCTAGCAAGGAAGAGCATCGATTGGAGGAAATTTTGATAAAGAATCAAGAAGCAATAGGATGGGTTTTATCTGATTTGAAGGGTATTAGTCCGGCCTATTGTATGCATAAGATTATGTTAGAAGATGATTTTCGGCCCGTGGCCCAACCTCAAAGGCGATTGAATCCAACCATGAAAGAAGTTGTTAGAAAAGAGGTTGTGAAGTTATTAGAGGCGGGGATGATTTATCCTATCTCCGATAGCGAATGGGTGAGTCCGGTGCATGTAGTTCCGAAGAAAGGTGGATTGACGGTGGTGAGAAATGAAAAGACTGAATTGATCCCTTCGAGAACGGTGACCGGTTAGCGTATGTGTATTGATTACCGGAGGTTGAACCAAGCTACAAGAAAAGACCACTTTCCATTACCATTTATGGATCAAATGTTAGAGAGGTTAGCCGGAAGAAATTTCTATTGTTTCCTGGATGGTTATTCAGGATACAATCAAATAACAGTGAATCTGGCGGACCACGAGAAAAGGGCTTTTACATGTCCCTTTGGCATTTTTGCTTACCGAAGAATGCCATTTGGACTATGTAATGCTCCTGCAACATTTCAAAGGTGCATGCAAGCTATCTTCTCAGATTTGATCGATAAGAGCATCGAGGTATTCATGGATGATTTTTCTGTGTACGAGTCGTCTTTTGACTTGTGCTTGAAGAATCTTGATGTGGTGATGGAGCAATGTATTGAAACAAATTTGGTTCTCAACTATGAGAAGTGTACTTTCATGGTAACGGATGGGATAGTTCTTGGCCACAAGGTTTCTTCAAAAGGACTTGAGGTCGATCCGGCAAAAATCGAAGTAGTTGAGAAGCTTCCCCCTCCGGTGAATGTGACAGGCATAAGCAGCTTTCTGGGACATGTTGGGTTCTATAGAAGATTCATCAAGGATTTCTCCAAGGTCGCAAAGCCGTTGAGTAATTTTCTCATCAAAGGTACGGAATTTATTTAGGATGAATCATGTTTAACAGCTTTCCTAGAACTCAAAGAAAAATTGACCACCACACCCATAATTGTCGCTCCTAATTGGTCGCTTGAATTTGAACTCATGTGTGATGCGAGCGATTATGCGGTTGGAGCGGTCTTAGGCCAAAGGAAGAACAAAAATCTCCATGCTATACATTATGCGAGCAAAGTTTTAAATGAGGCACAGGTTAACTATGCCACTACTGAAAAAGAGTTGCTCGCAATTGTATTTGCATTGGAAAATTTTCGTTCTTACCTTATTGGATCGAAAGTAGTGTGTTACACTGATCATGCCTCAATCAAATATCTTCTCACCAAGCCTGATTCAAAACAGAGGCTTATTGTCGCGGGCGAAAAATCGTTTTTGTGCCTCTTTTTTTGTGGATGAGACACCTGATGCCTTCTTTGGGCTCGAGTGCTCAAAAAAATGATTTTTCTTTTGTACCGACCAAACTTTTTATTATTTCCAAAGGAGGAAAAGGAAAAAAAGCTGCAATAACCTAAAAGTGGGGGAGAGATTCCGGGTAAGAGGGTTGGTTATACGAAGGGAAGGTATTAGCACCCAACGTATCTATAGTACTCTATAGGTTTCTTTGTTTTGTTTATTCCATTCTTGTTTTGGTGGAGGTTCTTGTGAAATAGGTGGGACCTAAGGTGTTTGTTTGATTATGCTCGCAAAGATCATCGCGATCCTCTGCATACATATCCCCTAGAGGGAATCAGAGCATCTGTAGCTCGGGGTCTACGGGTGCTAAGGTTTGAATGGTTTTTTTTTGTTTTGTTTTGCTCGCCAAGGATCGACCTTGTGCCTACGTATTCTCAAAGGGATGTTGAGAAAGTCAGAGCAATCGTAGTTCCCACTTATGCTAGTGGAAGCAAAGAAAAATAGACAAATGTCGTCTAAATGCTAGATGTATCTAATCTATATCATCACATACATCTGTTTGATTTTGTTTAAAAATCTTTTCATTATAAGCCCGGGGCCATGCCACTTAGGGTGCTTAGAATGATAAAGATATTTTTGTTTGTTTAACCAGCCTTGTGGCAAAAGTTTTAATGAAGTCAGCCTTGTGACAAAAAACTTTGATTAATCAGCCAGCCTTGTGGCAAAAGTTTCAATGAAGTCAGCCTTGTGACAAAAACTTTGATTAATCATCCAGTATGGTGGTAAAACAGTTTGATTAATTAGCCAGCCTTGTGGCAAAAGGTTTGATTTTGATTGATTGATTGTTTGTGATGATATATAAGAGATACTCCTAGCATAGAGATGAAAAATGTCTAATCTCCTAGGGTATTTGATTTGGATATTGGGGATGCTTATAAGAAGCCCGTGGGTCCTTGTACGAAGCCCAAGAGGAGGCTATCTGAGGGTCCTTGCATTGTAAGCCCAAGAGGAGGCTATGGGAGGGACAATCCGGGGTCCTTGCATTGTAAGCCCAAGAGGAGGCTATGGGAGGGTCACTCGTTTGTACAAAGCCCAAGGGGAGGCATGGTATAGTTGGTTTGAGCTCTTAGAGCGATTTCACCGAGAAACCATACTCTATGTCCTAACCTAAACTAGTGGAGATTCTTTGCACGAAGCCCAATAGGAGGCTATGGGGAACCTAGTGTTGTACTAAGTTGAATAAGCATATAACACAAACACACATATGAACAAGTACGAACAAACATGAACAAGTACATGAACAAATATGAACAGTTATACATATATGACAGAGTGTGTGTATATAATGGAGTTTATGAAGGAAATATACCTGTAAGCATGATCCATTTGTATACACAGGGCTTGGGACTCACACTCGGGGAGAGGTCCACTTGAATTTATTCAAAGCTATGTAAACAGGTATTCACAAAAGGGCTTGGGACTTATACCTACATGGAGGCCCATGGTATATTTTTTGGGAAGATTTAAAGAAAACCTTCATTTTTGGTTTGTTATTCAAAGTTAAAAAACACATTGATTGAGATATGTACAAAAGGCGTACAATGAAATACCTAATTTCATGTACTAGAGTGGGTATGTACAAAAGGGGCTTGGGACTTATACCTACATGGAGGCCCATGGCGTTATTTACAAAACATGGTTGATTGTTTTATTTACAGACGCGTCGTTTCGCTTTTGAAAACAGTTTGAAAAGTATTGTTTTGAAAGAGTTTTCTGTACAAAGAAAAACTGTATAAAGAAAAAGAAAGGGACTTATACTCTCTAATATTCGAGAGGCCCATGTTTTATTTTCATAAAACATGGTGGATGGTTTAAAAAAGAGTTGAAAGATTTGTTTGTTAAAAAACTGTTTGGAAGTTTATTTGGAAAAAGTTTTCTGTTAAAACAAAAACTGTACAAAGAAAAACGAAAGGGACTTATACTCTCTAATATTCGAGAGGCCCCACATCGTTTTGAAAATCAAAAGATTTAATCAATAGTTTCCTTTGAAAATCAAAAAGAAATGGTTTACCGTTTTTGAAAAGGAATCGGGATCGCTCGTTTTTAAAACGATTTGAATTTTGAAAGAAATCAATTTAATCGAGATAAACAAGAAGATTGTCTTCAATTAACATTTAGATGATTAGGGTTTGCTTCAAAAAATATTTACAAGTGATTAAATTTGAAAATCAAATGAAAAATAATATTTAAAAGTATTAAAATTACTTAAAAACAAGTCATTTTAAAACCAATTAAAAATGTATCAAATAAATATTTTTTTGTGATTTTTTTTTGATATTGTCAAAATATATATATTAAATGAGAGGTGTGTAAAAAATGAAGAGAAAATAAATTAATTTGGTTAGTTAAATAATTAAATGAAGTTGTGTGAAAAATGAGAGAAAAAAGTTGTAAAAAAAAGGTTTTGGTCCCTAAGGGTGTTGAACCCACGACCTGGAGGTTATTTCTCAAAACAAAAGCCAACTGAGCCACGCTTGTGGCTTGTTACATACGCGCGTTCATTCAATTATATTAAGAAACGAAAATTTGAATTTTCTGAACAAAAAGCGCGCCAAGAACATCATCCCCTTTTGATTTTGAAAATCTTTGAAACTGGACCGTTTTGATCAAGTAGATAGTCTATCTCACTCGGTTTTTCATAAGGAACATGATGGTGATCTTTAATTTCATTTATTTCTGCTCTAAGGTGGTCAATTTTGTGATGAACACGAAGAACCCTAATTCTGAGATTGATCATGAAATCGTGTATGATTGATGAATTGTGAAATTGATTGAGGGTTAATGATCAGTGATAATGCAGAAACAAGATGGTATGTTCATTTTTCATTTATGATGCATGTATGATGGAGTTTGAAGTTCATGAGCACTTACCTCAAAAACGGCCAAACTGGAAATTGAAATCGTGCCTGGAGGTGTTACAGATGCTTTGTATCAATCTGGATAGCTTCAATGGACCTTATGTGATGTGTTTGAATGCCTGGAATGAACTGGAAACCTCTTGATCAGTTTGTGGCACCCGATCTGCAGAGCTATGGTGTGAGGATCGAATTTGATGATTTTGATGTTTCAGATCATGGATGATGATTGGGATAGTTCATATATGGTACATGGATGGTGTTAGAAGTGGTAGTTTGGACAGAATTGAGCCTGAACAAAAATTGGCATGATAAGTTTCATGTTATGCATATTTGGAAAGTGAGGTAGTGATTTTGAGTTTTAGGTGTTTTTGGGGTGTATGGATAGTTCAAACACATCATATGTGATGTTTATGGTTTGTGGGAAGCATCACTTTGGTCAGAAATTCAAAGGTTTAGAGGTTGAGCATTTTACCTCTTTGAAACTTAAGAAACTTGCATTCTAAGAAAGAAAGAGAAAGCCTATAATTTGTGTGACTTTGGTGTGATTTTGAATGGAGTTTGGACCTCTATTTATAGGCCAAAGAGTCTACACTCAGAGCTTTGCAAGTTGATCAAGAATTGGTGATTTGGCATTTGAAGATAAAATGGAATCTTTACATTTAATGCACATGGTTAAAAGTTACTAAACCATGGTTAAATCCCAAGCTTCCTATCCTCTTCCATTCTGATCTCATATCAGAAAATATCTCTTCAATTATTGCCTCTTTGCATCATTGCTTGGATTATAGGTCATGTAGTCTTGAAACTTAGTGAAAAATGGTGAAAATTCAAGTGAAAATGATCACTAATTTCAAAATTCAAAACCATAGCTACACTCCATATTTTTTCATGCTCTTGGACATTTTGGAAAGCTCATATTACATACTTCAAAACCCTAGTTGAAAGTTTCTTCAAGATCTTTAAGGAAGTGGGTGAAAAAGATCCATGAACTTTGAGAAAAATGAGGTTTTAAGTGAAGTTTTCAAAAGATACCAACTTTGAAGCTCCATATCTCTTAAATGGTTGATCTTATGGAAAAAAATTATATTTGACAAAGTTGTTCATTGGATCAAAATCTACAACTTTCATGTTGGAAGTTTTTTTCAGTTTGTAGGTGAAATTTTGAGTTATTCCCCTCCAAAGTTTGGAAAAAACCATGAAAAACACTTAGAAAAATTTTCTAAGTATGAAAGTCAAACTTTGACTTTTTGATTCTTGATTGATTTTCTTGATTTTTCTTGATCAAATGACTTCATATATCATATATTGATGATTTTCAACTTCAAAAGTCATGGTTGACCAAAATTCCCAAAAGTCAAAGGTGTTCTTGTACAGTTGACTTTTTCAGACGAATCGCGTTTCTGGAGATTTCAAATGAAACAGGCTATCCTCATCAAATGAATGGTATGAATGGATTTCATTGAAGCATTAGAGGATATTGAGCCATGGTTTGAGTTGTGGCACCATGTCCTGATTAAAAAGTCAGTTGTTCAGTGAATTAGGTCAAAAAACCCTAATTGTCGACCTGATGAAATTGATGACTGTAGGTCTTGAATTGAGATGTAATTTACATTGTATATTGTCATAGGGATTATTTGAGGATGATTGAAACCTTTGATTGACTTCCTGGGGATTTTTAGGGTTTCCCAACTGTGATCCCTGATTTCAGTCCCTGATAGTTCAAAACCCTGATCTGAGGATTTGTCTGATCAATCTTTGTATAGGAGATGTTATGAGCCAATGGATTAGGTCAAAATGATGTACTTGGGGTCTTGAGGTCTTGTCCCAAGTCATTGGGTCAAATCCTGAGCAAAAGTCAAGAGTATGCTATCTTCAGTCAAAACCCTAATCTGGTTGGTTCAGAGCCTTTGAGCTTGTTGAAATGAATCTCTGAGGACCAAATGTTGATTGTTGATGAAGATGATTCATTTGAGATGAAGGGAGAACAAAACCCTAGTTGATTGTTGCTTTTACTGATGAGTGATTTCTTGATTAAATCCCTGCTGAGTCACAAGTAGCAAACACAAACTATGCAATTTGTTAGAGATGCAAATGATGCATATGCAAATGATATGAGGTGGTATCTTAGGTCAAAAATTGGGGTATGACAGATGCCCCTATTTAAGTTTCTTCAACCTGAGACATGAAGATTGAAAATCTTCGTTTTGATAGGGTGGAAGAGACTTAAATATCAGAAGACGCAAATTTTGGACCTAAGATACCAAAATTGCGAATGATACGAGGATATCTTTACCGAGGGAATATCAAAACTGACTCCGCTGGGGAAAAGAGGTTGGGAAGAATGTCTCAATCCGTTTTAGGAAGAGAATCCGTTTTTTCCTTTTTTTCGGGAAAGCAAGTGTATGCTTCACCGGGGAATGATAGCTTTGTAAGAAAAGCTTACCTATCGACATTACCGACTATCAGCACAGGGATAGACTTGTTTAATAATGCGAAGGTGAAAGGTATGAAACTGTATTACCGACTATCAGCATGGTGATAGACTTGACAAGGTAAAAGAGTTTCAAAGGTTCGGTTAATATTACCGACTATCAGCATGGTGATAGACATGTTTAATAATATAACCAGAACAAAAAGTTACCGACTACCAGCCTTGTGACAGCGGTTTTGAAGACATGATCAATTATCAGCCAAGTGATAAAATGATTTCTGGAGACTTTGCTAGGGAAATTACTGGTTATTCAGCCTTGTGAACAGTAATAAGGCCCTGATTGTCAAATGGTCTTCATGATTGATTTCCTAGAGAGGAAAAGTCTTTTGGAAGAGACATAAGCTGCTCAGATGATGAGGCTATTGCTTATTGTCTATTTTTCACGACTCTGTTTGGGGAATCGGAATTTGAATCTCTGGTAAAGACAAGGTTCTAACCATGAATGAGTTGGAAAGAAACAGTCAATCAAGACTTTGTACCCATGAGGAATGAACTCAACTGGGGATTTTTCTCCTTTGTTTTGAGAGGAGAAACTAAAGCAACCTTCTTCCACGAGGAATGATCTCAGTGGGGAACTGGAGAAAGAATATGTTCTTTTCTGCTTATGGGTGGCGACCTACTTGGAGAGATGACACGCCCATATTTGTTTCTTTTTCTTCTTTTTTTTCTTTTTTTTTTTCGAGGATAGATATATCCTGAACAAGTGATTTTTTAAGCAAACATGAAAAATGCAAGAATGCATAAATGATGCAAATATGTATGAATGATGAATGTCATGAATGTCGCATGCATGCTGACAATACTGACAGACAAAGAAGTATATACTGGAGAAGGACCAACGTCGCAATACAACCAGATACTTGGCAAATGTTTTTCAACACGGTGATGAATGGTGTTGCGTGCTTTAAACTTCTCTGGGGAAGATGAGCATCTTTTCTCATTGAGATGGAAGAACCTCTTCACTGGAGATGGAAAATCTTCGTCACTGGGGATAAAAGACCTTCTTCACTGGGGATAGAAGAGCTTTTCTTATCATAATCTTTGATTCATCCTATGGAGATAGCTGTTGATGTTCCTTCTGTTGTTCACAACTCAAAGGAAAGTTTCGCTTTTATTTTCAAAAAGGAAAGTAAAGTAAATTCATTTAAAACTTATTTTTTCCTTTTTTTTTCAAAAACGAATAACACAATTAAAGCGTCATTTTACAAGCTAAAAGAAATTAGAGATTGCAAACAAATGGGCACAAGGCTCAAATTTATTTAATAGGATAGTAATCAGCTAAAGGCGTGATTCCATGGAGTATTTACAAAAGTTGGAAATGGTAATTATGCGGAAAAGGCTACATTGAAAGCAATAACCACTATTCCCTCTAACAACTTTGAGTTCCAACTGTGCTTGTTGCTTCAGATTGGCGATGATTTGATTGAAGATCCTTTGATGAAGTACAGACTCTTCAGGTGACGAAGTACGGACTGATGCAGTTACTTTGTCATTAATCCCTAATTTTTGCCTAGATTGCCCTTTCAGGTTTTCAATCTACCAGGATGAATTTTTTCTGTTTATTGTCTCTAATTTTTGCCTGGACCGCCCTTTCGGGTTTTCAGTCCATCGAGACGCTCATTTTTGCCTAAGTCGCCCTTTGCGGGTTTTCGACTTACCGAGCTGTTCTTTTGTATTTTTTAGACAAAGTATTTCTTGACTGCATCTGCATTCACAGGATGTGGGAGTTCATCACCATCCATGGTAGTAAGAATCATGGCACCGCCAGAAAATGCTCTTTTGACAACATACGGGCCTTCATAATTAGGAGACCATTTGCCCCTAGAATCTGGTTGAAAAGACAAGATCTTTTTAAGCACGAGGTCGCCTTCTTGAAATTCACGAGGTCGAACCTTTTTGTTGAAAGCTTGTTTCATCCTTGCTTGGTATAACTGTCCATGGCATAGAGCAGTCATACGTTTTTCTTCGATTAAGTTCAACTGATCGTATCTGCTTTGACACCATTCAGCCTCTGATAATTTAGTCTCCATGAGGACTCTCATTGATGGTATTTCAACTTCTACGGGGAGCACAGCTTCCATGCCGTATACTAGAGAAAAGGGAGTTGCCCCTGTTGAAGTACGCACTGAAGTACGGTACCCATGTAAAGCAAATGGCAGCATTTCGTGCCAGTCTTTGTAAGTGACGACCATTTTCTGGACGATCTTCTTAATGTTCTTGTTAGCAGCTTCAACGGCGCCGTTCATTTTTGGTCTGTAAGGAGAAGAGTTATGATGCTCAATCTTGAATTCCTTACACAATTCTTTCATCATCTTGTTATTCAGGTTTGAACCATTATCAGTAATGATCTTGCTGGGAATACCATATCGGCAAATGATGTTATTCTTGATAAACCTCACAACCACTTGTCTTGTAACATTGGCGTAAGATGCTGCTTCGACCCATTTGGTGAAGTAATCAATTGCTACTAAGATGAAACGATGACCGTTTGAAGCTTTCGGTTCGATCATTCCAATCATGTCGATACCCCACATGGAGAAAGGCCACGGAGATGAGAGAACGTTGAGTAGAGTCGGTGGCACATGGATCTTATCTGCATAGATCTGGCACTTGTGACATTTCTTCACGTGTTTGTAACAGTCAGATTCCATTGTCAACCAATAGTATCCTGCCCTTAAGATTTTTTTGGACATTGCATGCCCGTTTGAATGAGTTCCAAAGGACCCTTCATGCACTTCATGCATTAACATGTCTGCTTCGTGTCTGTCCACGCATCTGAGCAAAACCATGTCGAAGTTTCTTTTGTATAGCACATCTCCGTTCAGGAAGAAACTGCCAGAAAGTCTCCTTAGAGTTTTCTTATCTTTGTTTGATGCCCCAAGCGGGTACTCTTGAGTTTGAAGGAAGCGTTTGATGTCGTGGAACCACGGTTTATCATCGATGACTGCTTCAGTTGCAAACACATAGGCGGGCCTTTCAAGGCGCGTGATTCTGACTTTAGGCACATCATTCCAGTGACTGACTTTGAACATGGAAGATAGAGTAGCTAAAGCGTCTGCCATTCGATTCTGATCTCGAGGTATATGATGCAATTCAACCTTGTTGAAGAAAGTCAACAGACGTCTTGCATAATCTCTGTAGGGAATCAAGCCAGGGTGGTAAGTTTCCCACTTGTCTTTGATTTGGTTGATCACGAGAGCTGAATCTCCATATATGTCAAGGATCTTGATCCTTAAGTCAATGGCTTCTTCGAGACCCATGATACAAGCTTCATATTCTGCGATGTTGTTGGTACAATCAAATAGCAATCTGGCGGAGAATGGGATATGAGTACCCTTGGGAGTGATGATGATTGCCCCAATTCCATTGCCAAAAGCGTTTACTGCTCCATCAAA